>NC_088910.1:132741419-133069114 GCF_963576675.1 Euphorbia lathyris | reverse complement strand
TGAATTCTAGCGAAGTCATTAAAGATGGTGTGTCTTTGTGTTGTATCCAAGCCCAAGCCCATAATAGTGATATGTAAAAAGGTTGATCATATTTTAAGAGAAGCTTTGGACTTGCATGTGTTTGGCATGTGCAAAACCCATTGGGACTTATTAAAATTAATACTATAACCTTATAGGTTTGATTGGGCTTATTTCTAGCTAATTAAAAGGCCCAAATAATGTTAATTAGTGGGCTGAAATTGGGCTCTAAAGGACAAAAACGAATTTAATATTTTTCCTTGTCTAATTAGGATTTCTTTTACCTTGGTGCACTAGGATTCAACTTCCTTTTTAGTTTAGGTTTAGGTTTATTTTGTAGCCTATGTAAAGGCTTGTATTCTTCATTATTTTCATCAATCATAAATCAATATTTTTATGAACAAAAGTTCTTCTTTTCCTTTGGGAATTATTTTCAATCCGGGATTGAATTCTTTATTGTGAGCTTGAGAGACCGGGTCATCATTCTTGCAATATTATCTTGATCGTGAACAAGTATTTTGGTAAGGTACTTGTGAATCGCCAAACACTCAGGTTCCAATTTAATTATTCGAAGGTGTAAGGTCAGATCTCCTTTCATTGTCTTTAATTCTTTGGGATTGGTTTGTTATCACCAATTTATGTTTGTTATTTGATTCTATTAATTTCTTAAGATAGATCGGGAAAACTTGTTGATTTGGTTATTATCTCTTTTTCATAACCAATATCACATCAATTGGTATCAGAGCTTTGGCTCTTAAGGAATTTGTTGTTTTTGTTTTGTTTGTCGAAATTTAAAAAAAAAAAAAATTACCCCAATCTAGAGTCTTTAATTATTGATCGAGTTCCTCATACCTTTGCATCTAGTTATTTAGGTTCTTAGTTGTAGCGAACTGGTTATTTTTGGATTCTATTCTTACTAGCCAAACCTATTTATGTGTGTGATTTTCTTCAAATTTTTTTTTTGCATGCTAAATCATTAGTGCAAGTTTAATTTGTTAATCAATTCCAGTCTAGTTTAAAAAAAAAAAAAAGGAAAACAAAAAAAAGAAAAGAAAAAAAAGAAAAAAAAGGAAAAAAAAAGAAAAAAAAAGAAAAAAAAACGGCTCATTGTTTGTACTAAAGTTACAAGTTTTCTAGAATTTGCATGCTAAACATACATTCTTAAAATTTCTTTCAAACATTTGTCTCTTCTTCGAAAATCGTCTTTTATTCTATTCTTAGTGTACTAAACTTTGGTTATCGTTACAATATTAGTCTTCTTTGCTTCTAGTTTCTGCCCTACTTTATTTTGTCATTCTTTTGCTTCATTGGCATTTATATTACCCGAGATAATCCTTGTGATCTATCAAGATAATATAAAAGAGTGATTGAACCGGTTGTGAGGTACTTCTTTTACTTTATTTTTCTTCTTTTCTTGCTTTAGACTAGATTTCACTTTTCTTTCATTCTTTATATATTTTGTCATGTCTAACGAACCTAAAAAGGACAGCGTTAACGATGTTGATTCTAAAGAATGGCAACAAGCTATTGTAGGTGAGATGAAGAGGTTAGGGGCTATTGTGGCTGATTTGGTTTCAAACCAAAAGAAATCAAGCCAAAAGAAAGGAGGACGGGGGAGATTGAATTTTGATGATGAACTATCCGAGTCTGAAGAGGAGGAGCAGTTTGGATACCGAAAAAGGGGTAACGATTGAAAAGATAGTAATCTTAATGCTATCAAACTTAAAATGCCTGCTTTTCGAGGAGCTAGTGACCCAGAGGCGTATCTTGATTGGGTACGAAAGGTTGAAACAATCTTTGACATACATGAGTATTCCGAGGAGAAGAAGGTGAAACTTGTAGTATCCGAACTAACTGAATATGCGGCTGTTTGGTGGGACCAATTAAAGCGCACAAGAAAAAGAGATGGTGATGAACCCATAAGAACATGGGGTGAATTGAAGAAGGTCATGAAAAAGAGATTTGTGCCGGCTCACTATTATAAGGAGCTGTTGAAAGAACTCCAATCCATGTCTCAAGGTAACCAATCTGTTGAAGATTATCACAAACAATTGGAGATGGCACTAATCCGAGCTGATATACAAGAAGATGAGGAAGCTACCATGGTTAGATTTCTCATGGGAATGAAGAGGGAGATTCGCAACCCTCTTGAGCTACAAACTTATTTCCACATGGACGAGATGCTCCATAAAGGGATAAAAATTGAGAGACAACTTCAAGAGGTTGAGAAAGGGAGATCAAAGCTCAAAGGCACTACTTCCACTCCATGGAAGTCAGATCCAAGAGGTAATTTCAAAACTAAATCTGAATTTAGCTCTAAAAGTGACCAAAAGCCTCAGGTTGATTCAAAAGCATTTGGGAAGTTGCAAATTGGTGGAACTACTCCAAAATACAAAACTACTGAAAAACCCACAAGAACTCGTGAAATTGTGTGTTTTAAGTGCCAAGGGAGAGGGCACTATGCAAGAGAGTGTTCGAATCAAAAGGCGATGGTTATGAAGCATGGTGAGTTAATATCCGAAAGTGAGTCTGAACATGAATCAGATGATATGCCCACCTTAGAAGATTGTAGTGATATAGAAGAGGTGGATAGTAAAGGAGGACATGGAGTTAACTTAGTCACTCGTAGAACATTGAAGATGGGAGTGAGTGGTGACATTGAGCAATGAGAGCACATCTTTCATGCTCATTGCAACATACTTGGAAAAACATGCTTACTAATTATTGATGGAGGAAGTTGTTGCAACATGGTAAGCAATGTGTTAGCAAGCCGATTAGGGATATCAACAATTCCACATCCCAATCCTTATCGGTTACAATGGTTGAATGATAGTAACGAACTCAAAGTTACTAAACAGGTGCTTTTGAACTTTTCTATTGGTTCTTTTTCTGATGAGGTATTATGTGATGTAGTACATATGCAAGCATATCATGTGTTATTGGGGAGGCCTTGGCAATTCGATCGATCAGGACTACATCATGGTCGAACAAATAAATTTACTATTGCTAAGGATGGGAAGAAGTATATTTTGCCACCTTTATCACCTGCTGAAGTGTTTGAAGATCAGCTCTACATGCAAAGAATGTTACAAGAACAATCTGTGAGAAGGGAAAAGGTTAAGGCGAGAGAAAATAAGAGTGATAAAATCAGTGAGGGTGTGAAGAGAGAAGAGGTGAGTGAAAAGGCATTAGTGAGGTCGAGAAATGAGGGTGAGAGGAGAGAAAAAGAAAGGAGCATTAACAAAAGCCAAAATCTATCTTTATATGCTAAATTGAGGGATGTAAAGCAAGCTGATTTTGAAAACAAAAATTTATTATTATTTTATTGTAAGAGTTTTTGTTTATCTTCTATAAATCAGTCTAACCTTCCTTCTAGTATTTCCCCTCTTTTGCAGGAATTCAAGGATTTATTCCCCGAAGAGATGCCTAATAAGTTACCCCCGATTCGAGGAATTGAGCATCAAATTGACTTTGTTCCCGGAGCACAAATTCCAAATCGACCAGCCTATAGAAGTAACCCTGAGGAGACAAAAGAACTACAAAGGCAAGTCGAGGAACTAATGGCAAAAGGGTTGATTCGTGAATCTATGAGTTCGTGTGCTGTACCAGTCATCCTAGTACCAAAGAAAGATGGAACTTGGCGGATGTGCATCGATTGTAGAGCCGTCAATAAAATCACGGTAAAGTATCGTCATCCTATCCCTAGGTTAGATGATATGTTGGATGAATTAAATGGGGCTGTTATTTTCACTAAAATAGATCTTAAGAGTGGGTACCATCAGATTCGCATGTCATTAGGAGATGAATGGAAAACGGCTTTTAAGACTAAGCATGGTTTATATGAGTGGTTAGTTATGCCTTTCGGTTTAACAAATGCACCTAGTACTTTCATGAGATTAATGAATCATGTTTTGAGAGAGTTTATAGGTAAATTTGTTGTTGTTTATTTTGATGACATTCTTATCTATTCTAAATCTGAGGCAGAACACATAGAACATGTTAAGGTTGTATTAGATGTTTTGAGAGAACAGAAATTATACGCTAACCTTTCTAAGTGCTCATTTTGCATGGAGAAAGTTGTGTTTTTGGGTTTTATTGTTTCAGCACAAGGAGTTTCTGTTGATATTGAAAAGGTGAAAGCCATTTAAGAGTGGCCAACGCCAAATTCAGTTACCGAGGTGAGGAGCTTTCATGGCTTGGCGAGTTTCTATAGGAGGTTTGTGAAGAACTTCAGTACCATTGCCGCACCACTAACCGAGGTAATAAAAAAGAATGTTGGCTTTAAGTGGGGCAAAGCACAAGAGGATGCTTTTGAGATGCTTAAGGCAAGACTAACTTCTGCCCCCGTTTTAGCACTTCCAAACTTTGATAAATCGTTTGAAATTGAGTGTGATGCGTCAGGAGTAGGGATTGGTGCTGTTTTAATGCAAGAGGGTCGACCTATAGCCTTCTTTAGTGAAAAACTTAGTGGTGCAACCTTAAACTATCCCACTTATGATAAAGAACTCTATGCATTAGTTAGGGCTTTGCAAATGTGGCAACATTATTTATGGCCTAAAGAGTTTGTGATCCACACCGATCATGAATCCTTGAAACATCTTAAGGGTCAACAAAAATTGAACCGAAGACATGCCAAGTGGGTGGAATTTATAGAGACGTTTCCTTATGTGATTAAGTATAAGCAAGGGAAGGAAAACGTAGTTGCTGATGCATTAAGTAGGAGAGTTAGCTTATTGAATGTGATGCATGCTAAGTGTTTAGGATTTGAGTATATCAAAGAATTATATGTTGATGATCTAGACTTTGCATCTATTTATAAAGCTTGTGAACTTACTGCTTTTGGAAAATTTTATAGACATGAGGGCTACTTATTTAGAGATAATCGATTATGCATGCCTAAATGTTCACATAGAGAATTTCTTGTGAGGGAAGCCCACGGTGGAGGCTTGATGGGGCATTTTGGGGTTGCTAAGACTTTGGACATGATTTCTGAACATTTCTTTTGGCCTCATATGAAACGTGATGTGGAAAGAATATGTGCTAGTTGTATTAATTGTAAGAAAGCTAAGTCTAGAGTTATGCCTCATGGTTTATACACTCCATTACCTGTGCCGAATGAACCTTGGACTGCTATATCCATGGATTTTGTAATGGCTTTACCTAGGTCTAAGAGAGGTAATGATTCCATATTTGTGGTTGTAGATCGCTTTTCTAAGATGGCACATTTCATACCATGCCATGAAACTGATGATGCTATTAATATTGCTAACTTGTTCTTTAGAGAGGTTGTTCGTCTGCATGGGATGCCAAAGAGTATAGTTAGTGATAGAGATCCTAAGTTTTTAAGCTATTTTTGGAAGACTTTGTGGAATAAATTGGGGACTAAACTGTTGTTTTCTACTTCTTGTCACCCTCAAACTGATGGTCAAACCGAAGTAGTAAATAGAACTTTAGGACAACTTCTTAGGGCAGTTATTCAAAAGAATCTTAAGTCATGGGAAGAATGCCTACCATTTATTGAGTTCGCTTATAATAGGGCTATACATTCATCTACTAACTTCTCACCATTTGAAATTGTTTATGGTTTTAATCCTTTGACACCATTAGACTTGATCCCTTTGCCTGTTGATGAAAGGAAAAGTTTAGATGGAAAGAAAAAGGCAGAAATGGTGCTTAAGTTACATGAACAAGTGAAACAACAATTGGAGAAGAAGAATGAGCATTATGCAAAGCAAGCTAACAATGGTCGACAATGTGTTCTATTTGAACCCGGTGATTGGGTGTGGTTGCATATGCACAAGGAAAGGTTCCCCGCTCAGAGAAAATCAAAGCTACATCCTAGAGGCAATGGTCCATTTCAAGTTGTCGCACGAATTGGGGATAATGCCTACAAGCTCGACTTGCCAGGTGAGTATAGTGTGCATGCAACTTTTAATGTGGCTGATTTATCTTTGTTTGATGTAGGAGATGAAGATTTGAGGACAAATCCTTTTCAAGAGAGAGGGAATGATGTGATATCAAAAGCACAAGAGCATGGAATAAAGGAGCTTGGAGTTAAGGAGCCCAGTAGAAGCATAAGGGATCCATTGGAGCTGTCAATTGGACCTATGACGAAGAATCGTGCAAAGAAAGACCAACAAATGCTTAATGGACTCATCTTGAGCTTCTTTAAACAAGGAATGAATTCTAGCGAAGTCATTAAAGATGGTGTGTCTTTGTGTTGTATCCAAGCCCAAGCCCATAATAGTGATATGTAAAAAGGTTGATCATGTTTTAAGAGAAGCTTTGGACTTGCATGTGTTTGGCATGTGCAAAACCCATTGGGACTCATTAAAATTAATACTATAATCTTATAGGTTTGATTGGGCTTATTTCTAGCTAATTAAAAGGCCCAAATAATGTTAATTAGTGGGCTGAAATTGGGCTCTAAAGGACAAAAACGAATTTAATATTTTTCCTTGTCTAATTAGGATTTCTTTTACCTTGGTGCACTAGGATTCAACTTCCTTTTTAGTTTAGGTTTAGGTTTATTTTGTAGCCTATATAAAGGCTTGTATTCTTCATTATTTTCATCAATCAGAAATCAATATTTTTATGAACAAAAGTTCTTCTTTTCCTTTGGGAATTATTTTCAATCCGGGATTGAATTCTTTATTGTGAGCTTGAGAGACCGGGTCATCATTCTTGCAATATTATCTTGATCGTGAACAAGTATTTTGGTAAGGTACTTGTGAATCGCCAAACACTCAGGTTCCAATTTAATTATTCGAAGGTGTAAGGTCAGATCTCCTTTCATTGTCTTTAATTCTTTGAGATTGGTTTGTTATCACCAATTTATGTTTGTTATTTGATTCTATTAATTCCTTAAGATAGATCGGGAAAACTTGTTGATTTGGTTATTATCTCTTTTTTATAACCAATATCACATCAGCCAACATAGTTGGGATGTCCGAATGTTTTTCCTAACCTCGTCTCAATCTTCATTCAAAAAAATATGAAATCCAAACTCAAATAAATCTTTTGCTTTTTAAATCAACTCGCATGTAACTGATGCAGAACGTGGAAATAAAATATTTAAATATTTTCATGATATGCAAAATCCTTCTAACCAGATCCCTCCTTAATTATATTGGTTATGAATTTAGATAGTCAAATTGTTTTTAGCTTACAAGTAAAATTGCTCTTTGCATCAGACTATTTTTATATATTTTCTTTAATCTTAATCTTTGCTTCAAAATCCAAGGTTTAATATTTAATTTTCTCCCTGAATTTGTTTAAAAACTTTTGATTGTTTAGTGAAAAAAAAAACTTTTGATTGGTTTCTGAATTTTTAAAGGGTTCTAGTAGCTCCTCAACTTGCTTAAAATATCGATAACTGTTGGACAAGAAAACTGAAAATATTATTCACTTTATTTAGTAAAAGAAATTACAACAATCAAAACTCTCAAAAACAATGACATAAAAATAACAAAGCCTTTTGTTTGATTTTTTTCTTTGGCTTTTGCACTCACAACTCACACATTAAACTTATCCAATATATATATATGATTGAAGGCCAAATTTTCGTTTTCCTTTTTTTTTTTTTTGTCAAAGTATAATCACTTCTTTTACACTTTGTCCCTTTTCTAGAAAACATATAGCCTCCACTTCTTTTTTATTTTAATTTTTTTATGATCTTCCCAACTACAACTTGTTGTCTCCCCCATGCCTTTTTGTCTTCTTAATTAAAGAGTATGACACTCTCATTTTTCTTCTTTGACTTTGTTTTTTTTTCTTTTTTTTTAAATAATTAAGTTTATTTTTTAACATGCCCCCGTAAACTTAATTTTTCATGACTCCCAGTTGATCTCTCAATTGACTGAACACGTCGTACTTCAATGGCTTTGTAAAAATATCTGCAATCTGATCTTCCGTCTTTACGTACTTCAGTGTCACCTCCTTTTGCTCAATGCACTCCCGAATAAAATGATACCTCGTATCAATGTGCTTACTTCGATCATGAAACACTGGATTTTTCGCCAATGCCAGTGCAGATTTATTATCGATAAAAATCTCCGTCGGATCATTTTGAGTCATCTGAAATTCTTCTAGCAATTTTCGGAGCCAAATCGCATGACACACACATGAGGTTGCAGCAACATATTCAGCTTCGCAGGTTGACAACGTCATAATCGCCTGCTTCTTCGAACTCCACGTAAATGCAGTATCACCCAGAAAAAATACAAAACCAGTTGTACTTTTTCGATCATCCTTGTCACCGGCCCAATCACTATCACAGTATCCAACTAATTTGAAATCGTCAGTTTTTTAATAAAGTAATCCCAAATTAGTTGTACCTTTCACTTAACGGAGAATTCTTTTTGCTGCATTCCAATGTGACACCGTTGGGGCTTCCATGTATCGACTTACTAAGCCGACTGCATAGAGAATATCCGGTCTCGTACATGTCAAGTATCTGAGACTTCCGACCAAGCTTCGGAATAATATCGGGTTGACTCTGTCTCCACCTTCATCTTTTGTCAATTTGATTCCACATTCGACTGGCGTGCTGACGGAATTACAATTTTCCATCTTGAACTTCTTTAAGATCTCATTTGCAAAACCACTTTGAGAAATAAAAATTCCGTCGTCATTCTGCTTCACTTCAATGCCAAGATAATATGACATTAGACCAATGTCAGTCATCTCGAACTCACGAGCCATTGTCTTCTTGAACTCCTCAAACATCTTAGGATTGTTCCCTGTAAAAATAAGATCATCCACATACAAACAAACAAGTAACATATCTCAATTTTTCACTTTTGCATACAGGGCATATTCATGTGGGCATTTGACAAAACCATTTTCTTGAAAATATTTGTCAATGCGACTGTTCCAGCCTCGTGGTGCTTGCTTAAGACCATAAAGTGCCTTTTTTAATTTTAGCACTTTATTTTCTTGACCTTTCACAATATACCCAGGTAGTTGCTGGATATAAATTTCCTCTTCCAGATATCCGTTGAGAAATGCGGATTTCACGTCCATTTGATGGATTCTCCACCCGTGTTGAGCAGCTACAGAAATTACCAGTCTGATACTCTCCATTCTGGCAACAGGAGCAAAAACTTCATTGTAGTCAATTCTGGGTCGTTGACTGAACCCTTTCGCCACCAATCTTGCTTTATGTCGGACAATTTCACCGTTTGCATCTTTCTTTGCTTTGAACACCCATTTAACTCCAATGAGTTTTTGACCGGCCGGAAGTGATGTCAGCTCCCATGTTTTATTTTTCTCGATCGAATGAATCTCCTCTTCCATGGCTTTTCTCCATTTTTCATTTTTCATTACTTCTTCTGAATCTGTTGGTTCATCATTAACAAAATGACAATAAAGAGTTAATTCATCATCAAGATTTCTTGTTACATCATAGAGATCTTTAATAGGTATGAATTTTTTTGGCTTTCCGGGCGGATGTTCATCTGAACTGTCTCCATCACTCGAGGACGAACTCGAACTGGATGAGCTTGCTGATGTCGAACTGGTTGCTGGTGTTGTGGCTGCGACTGTGGCTGGTTCTTCCTGATCATTGTCTTCATCCATGAAAGGATAAAAACTGTAGTTGTTTTCTTTTTCACTGGTCCAGTCCCAAACTGATTCTTCATCAATGGTGACATCTCTACTGATTATAATTTTCTGAGTCTGCGGATCGAACATTTTGTACCCTTTGGAATGTTCTGAATAGCCCACAAACAAATATTTCTTACTTTTATCATCTAGCTTCTTACGTTCTTCATCCGGTACATGGACATGAGCAACACTGCCAAAAACATGCAAATGAAAAATACTGGGTTTTATTCCGCTCCATGCTTCTTGTGGAGTTTGATCCCAAACACTGACAGTTGGCGATCTGTTCAACAGGTAGACAGCACAGTCTACTGCTTCGGCCCATAACTCCTTCGGTAAATTTTTGCTTTTTAACATGCTCCTCACCATGTTGAGCACCGTTCTGTTATTTCTTTCTACTACGCCATTTTGCTGAGGTGATCTGGGGACTGAAAGGAAATGACGGATTTCATGCTTTTCACAAAATTGCTTGAAAGAGATAGACATATATTCACCGCCTCTGTCTGATCTGAGTGCTTTAATAAAATGACCACTTTCTTTCTCCACTTGGACTTTGAATTTTTTAAATGTCTCAAAAACTTCTGTTTTTTCCTTCAAAAAATACACCCAAGTTTTTCTACTATAATCATCAATGAAAAGTAGAAAATATTTATTTTTACCCAGAGACTGTGGAGTGATCGGTCCACACACGTCTGTGTGAACTAGCTCAAGCGGCGCCTTTGCTCTTGACATGGACTCCTTTGGAAAACTGGTTCTGAATTGTTTTCCAACAAGACATCCTTGACACAGTTGATGAGGCTAGTCAATATGAGGCAATCCGTTTACCATCTGCTTCAGTCCTCCAAAATTGAGATGTCCGTACCGTAAATGCCACAGCCAGGGGGGACTTTGCACACAAAGTTTCAAACATTTGGCCACGTCCGTCTGAATGTTAATTGTGAACATTCTGTTTCTCGCCATGGGTACTCGTGCAATCAGCTCCTTTTTCTCATTCAACAGGAGTAGTTTCCGGTCCACCATGTGAACTTCATATTTTTCTCCACTAATTGTCCCAAACTCAAAATATTGCTTTTCATGTTGGGAACATAATAAACATTATCAATAAACTGGTGAGCGCCATTTTTGAGCTGAATCAGAATGGTTCCTTTGCCTATAATAGGAACCTTAGAGGAATCTCCAAATACAACATTACCGCGAACGGATTCATAGAGCTCTACGAACATCTTCTTGTCACCACGCATATGGTTACTTGCCGCATTGTCAAGATACCATATATTATTTTCGCGATTTTCTTCACCTTCGTAGGTAAGTAACACTGTGCCAGTTACTTCCTCATCTTGAATATTATTGGCAGTCTCCTCTACCTCCTTAGGCGGACTCCAACATTCTACCGCGTAGTGACCATACTTGGAGCAATTATAACACTGAATATTGGACTTGTCGCGTCCTTCATTCGCCCTCCAATTTCCTCTTCCTTGACCGCGTCCTCGGCCTCTTCCTCTGCCTCTGGTGAATTGAGTGCTTCTGTCATTGTTGTTGTTGCCGTTTTCATTTCTGCCTTGACTTCTGCCACGTCCTTGTCCTCTACCATTTCCTCCTCGACCGCTTCCACGTCCTCTACCGGACTGACTACTTTCGCCATTTTTAAACACAGCCTTTGTTGCTAAGACTTGTTCTGCGGAATCTTCTCTTCGTTTCTCAAACCGCTCCTCTCGTGCTTGTAGTGACCCTACAACTTCATCAACGGACATTTCGCTGATGTCCCTGGACTCCTCCATAGCCACCACTATGTAATCAAATTTTGGTAGTAGTGATCGCAGAATTTTTTCAACAATTCTGGACTCTTCAATTTTTTCTCCATACTGCCGCATCTGATTTACGACAGATTTTACTCGGGATGAGTAATCACTAATGGCCTCCGTCTCTTTCATCCTCATCATCTCAAATTCTCCTCTCAGCATCTCCTTGAAGAGAAACTCGTAGGATTTCCCACGCTTGTTTGGCGGTTGTAGCTTCGGCTACTTTCTCGAACATTAATTCATCCAAACCTTGATGGATGAGAGTAAGTGCCTTTTGATCGCTTTTGCGATTTTTCTGCAGAGTATCTTTTTCTGCCTGTGTCAACGTTGCCTCGTTGGCTGGGATTACATAGCCTTTTTCAACAATGTCCCAGAGATCTTGACATCCGAGTAACGCCTTCATTCAAATACACCAACTTGAATAATTGGTTTTTGTGAGCTGAGGGTATTGATAAAGAAGTTTGAGACCGTTTGACATTTTTGTAGGGACTTTGGAACACTTGGCTTTGAGACTGTATAATTATTTTTGCGAAAGACTGACTCTCGTAATATGGCTCTGATACCACTTTGTTGGACAAGAAAACTGAAAATATTATTCACTTTATTTAGTAAAAGAAATTACAACAATCAAAACTCTTAAAAACAATGACACAAAAATAACAAAGCCTTTTGTTTGATTTTTTTCTTTGGCTTTTGCACTCACAACTCACACATTAAACTTATCCAATATATATATATATGATTGAAGGCCAAATTTTCGTTTTTTTTTTTTTTTTTTTTTGTCAAAGTATAATCACTTCTTTTACACTTTGTCCCTTTTCTAGCAAACATATAGCCTCCACTTCTTTTTTATTTTAATTTTTTTATGATCTTCCCAACTACAACTTGTTGTCTCCCCCATGCCTTTATGTCTTCTTAATTAAAGAGTACGACACTCTTATTTTTCTTCTTTGACTTTTTTTTTTCTTTTTTTTTTAAATAATTAAGTTTATTTTTTAACAATAACTTCATAAACTTGCTTAAAATATAGTCAATTAATCACTCGGTTTATAAAAAAGTAAGTTGCATATAGGTCGTCTTAAACATTGTTAGGATCTTGTATTAAATGAAAAAATTGGACCTACTTATTAAAAAATGCTTAATACATCATCAGCTCCCTGAACTTGTCCATAATAGTAGATTGGCTCCCTGAACTTTACAAATGTCTCACCAGCTCTATAAACTTACTTATTTCGTATCACCAATTCCCTAAATTTTGCTTATTCCTTTTAATGGCATTCTTTCTCAAAAAAAAAAAAAAAAGAAGAAATGGTGGAGTACTTAAGTATATTGAATAGTTTTTGTAATATTATAATAAGGTCAGGTGTTATCTCTATAATATTTTAAATCTATAAAAAAAATTCTAAAAAAAAAATCTATAAACTTTAAATGTTTAAATTGAATTTGTATTATAATAGGGAGTTATAACGATAAAAAAAAAAAAATACATGGAACAAAAATCCTATCAACATTACAATTATAATTATGACTATAATTTATATAAAGGAAAAGTATAAAAATAAATCTTGTGGTTACACCTGTTTTCGATTACGTCTTGTGGTTTAAAAATTTACAAAATGGTATTTTGAGGTTCATTCCGTTAGCAATAACATACTAAATTGACTAACGATGTTAAAAGTCAAAGAGAAAAGAGTTAATTTGATACTTATATTTATTTATTTTATAAAATAACCCCCTTATTATCTAATTATCACAAACAAACCCAAAAATAAAAAATACAAATCAATTACACCATCTTCTCCATCTCCCTTTCATTTTTTATTTTTCTTCTTCTTTCTCACTCTTCTCTTTATTAATTTCTCTCTCTAAAAAATTAACTATACTCAACAACAACAAATTGAATCCATCAAATTTCCAGCCAAATGTCATCAAATTACAACTAATCCATCAAAATTGAATTCAAAATCATCATAATTAAATTAACACAAAATTATTAATTAAGAACAATCAAACATCATCTTCTCCGGTTACAGTTACTATAATTATCCTGTTCCACTTCAACATTCAAACACAAACAACAACACCATTGATTCCCAAATCTTCACCTACCATCCAGTAATTCCTTCACCAATTTCATATTCCGTTTCATCTCCAACTGATCCCAAGTATATTCAGTATGATCCAGCTGAATTCATAGTCTCTTACTCCGTCTCAGAATTCAACGAGACTGATGTTTTTGAAGAGTACGGTCCGACGAGGTATGGCGACCGTTATAATCTTACTTTTACCTACGGTAACCCTTTCCCCCCTCCGATGATATTTGTTATCCTCGATCTGCCTCCTCCTCGGTCGCTGATTCTTCCCCGCTTATGTAAGAAATAGATAAAATATTTAATCAAATCCCAAGCAAAGAGAAGGGGAAGAAAAGAAATAAATGCAGAAACAGAGACAGGGTGGGAGAGAGAGAGAAAGCAATGGCTGAATAGGAAAAGAAAAGAGACGAAGACGAGCGATAGTGGTGTAATTAGGTAGTAATCTATACCTTAATAAAAAGGGTCAACTATTAAAACACACTCTCTTTCTCTCTCTGTTTGTAATTAATGCACAAACTTAAGATCTGCAAGCAAAATCGTCCCTCTCTCTCTCACCCTGGTCAATGCAGTAGTGAATGCGACTGTGACGATGAAAAGAACGAGTGTGTTTATGAGAGGCAGTATGCTGAAATGAGCACAATTCTTGTTGGAACAAATTCAATATTGATTTTCATTGCATTTATGGGAAGGAATTTATTGGCTAGATTAAGCTTGGAGGAGTGCAGAATGGTATGAGTAAAAAATATTTTAGAGAGAGAAAATAGAGATGGAGAGTGAGTGTGTTTAGAGAGAAAAGGAAAATTGTTGAACTACGCTTCGAACGATCAATCAACCACACAGAGAAACAAAGTACACAAAGATCACAGATTGGATCTTGAAACAACAATCAAAAGAATACACACAGAATTTACCCTGGTTCAGCTTAACTGCCTACATCCAGCAACTTCACTAATCAATGGAGATTACAACAAGATTGAAACAGTTTCTCCTTTTCCAGAAACTCTCGTGTTTTCCCAATCCCCAATTCAGATTATCACAGTGTACACTTATGACTTAGTCTAAGAATCTCTCGTGTAAAACTACTTCCCAACCCAGACCTTTTATAGCCTTTACAAAGTTGTGAAAATACCCAAAATATCCTTACTCAAAAATGTACAAACTCAGCAAGACCTACTGACCAGTGGTAACACAGCAAGACCATGTTGACCTGTATTATCACCTCAGTACCATGCTGATCACAGCCATGCTGACTTGATAACTCAGCATTCTGACTTCTTGATTTTACTGTTGCTGACGGGTTGACTTACAATTATGCTGACTTGATTACCCAGCATCATTCTTGTAATAGAAAACAACAACGACTTACAATGCTGACTTGTTGACTCAGCATCATCATCAGCAAGTGATAGAAAACAACGACTTACAATCTCCACCTTGTCTTTCTATTCACTCCATCAACTAGTGAAGAAAATGCACTCAAGGACCACTGACCATCCTAACCAGTTTCAAGCAATGTTCAAATTTATTACTTGAAACAGATTTGGTCAGCATGTCGGCTGGGTTATCCTCAGTTCCCACTTTCACCACCTGAACAGTACTAGTGCTAATCACATCCCTGACGAAATGCATTCTCACATCTATGTGTTTGGATTGCTCGTGAAAAACTTGATGTTTTGACAGATGTATAGCTCCTTGGCTATCACAGTAAATCTTCAAACCATCAATCTGTGTCACTCCAAGTTCCGTTAAGACTCCTCTCAGCCACATAGCTTCTTTTACTGCCTCTGTAACAGCAATAAACTCAGCTTCGGTTGTTGACAAAGTCACAACTGACTGTAGACTTGCCCTCCAACTTATTGCAGTTCCAAACACAGTGAATACGTACCCGGTTTGGGATTTTCTGGTGGCAATGCTACCAGCATAATCAGAATCAACAAAACCTGCTACATCATCCACTAGGGCTTCAGCTCCACCATAACTCAAACCTTTACTCAGTGAGCCTTTGACATACCTCAGCACCCACTTCACCGCTGACCAATGAGCTCTTCCTGGATTTGCCATGAACCTGCTGATGAGACTCACAGCATGAGCCAAATTTGGACGTGTACAGACCATCGCATACATTAGACAGCCTACAACACTCGAATATGGCACCCTCTCCATGTCTTCCTTTTCCTCATCAGTTTGAGGACTCTACTGCTCAGCTTGAAGTGACTTGCAAGTGGAGTGAGAACGGCCTTTGAATTCGTCATACCAAAACGTTCTAACACCTTGCTCAGATAAGCTGACTGACTTAGGAACAGCTTCTTTCTTCCTCTGTCTCGAGAAATTTGCATTCCTAAAATTTTCCGTGCTGACCCGAGATCCTTCATCTCAAACCGTGTGTTTAGTTGTGCCTTTAACTGATTTATGGCTGCTTTGTTTTGACAAGCTATAAGCATGTCATCAACATATAACAAGAGATAAATCTTAGAGCCATCACTAAGGTCTCTACTATACACACACCAGTCATAACTAGACCTATGAAAGTCCTGACTTATCATAAACTCATCGAACTTCATGTACCACTGTCTAGGGGACTGTTTCAGACCATATAGAGACTTCTTAAGCAAACATACCCGCTGGTCTTTATCTCCTATTTCAAAACCCTCTGGTTGTTGCATATATATGACCTCATCCAGGTTTCCATGAAGAAAAGCTGTTTTGACATCTAACTGTTCTAATTCTAGATCAAAACGAGCTACAAGAGAGAGAATAATCCTGATAGACCTATGTTTAACAACCGGTGAATAGACTTCATTAAAGTCTATACCTTCCTGCTGAGTAAACCCTTTGGCCACCAACCTAGCTTTAAACCTAGGTTCCTCTACACCAGGTATCCCTTCCTTTCTTTTAAACACCCACCTTGAACCGACCAACTTCTTATCAAAAAGTTTATCTACCAAAATCCAAGTTTCATTTTTATCAAGTTATTTTATCTCATCCTTCATAGCGTTAAGCCACTGTTCCTTGTCAACCGAATTCACAGCTTCCCTATAGGTTACAGGTTCAGACTCTTGTACTTCCTTAGCAACACTAAATGCATAAGCTACAAGGTCCTCAAAACCATATCTAACCGGGGCCCTAGGGACTCTTCTTTCACAGTCTCTAACAAGTCTATAGCTTTGACTGGACTCAGTATCATTACCATCACTGACTTCTTGCTCGGTTTTAAGGGTGTTTTCACTATTTTCTTCAAGCTCCACCTCATTCTTAACACTCTCAAGGTTTTGAATGGACTTAGGACTACTCGGTTCTAACTGAGTTTTTTCTTGGTTTTTCCGATAAGGAAAATCCATCTCATTGAACACAACATTTCTGCTGACTATGGATTTCTTATAACCAGATTCTAGGCACCACAACTTATAGCCCTTGACTCCTATAGGGTAGCCTATAAAAACACATCTTAGAGCCCGAGGTTCTAATTTTCCCTGTCTAACGTGTGCAAAAGCTGAACAACCAAACACTCTAAGTTTTTCATAATCCTCTGGGTGATCAGACCACATTTGCATAGGTGTTTTAAAACCTATAGCAGATGATGGGCACCTATTGATTAGGTAACACGCAGTTTGCACTGCTTCAGCCCAGAAAGACTTAGGGAGACTGGATTGGATTAACATGCACCTAACTCTTTCTAGGATAGTCCTATTATACCTCTCTGCTAGGCCATTCTGCTGTGGAGTTCCAGGAACGGTATGATGTTTAGTTATACCTGACTTCTTGCACAAAGTGATGAAATCTTTGTCAAGAAACTCCAAACCATTGTCGGTTCTCAACCTTTTGATTTTCTTTCCTGTTTGGTTTTCCACTAACACTTTCCAATCCTTGAACGTTTGCAAAGCCTCATTCTTATGAGCTAGAATATAAACCCATACTCTTCTAGAGTAATCATCAATAAGAGTCATAAAATAGGTCCTCCCACCATGAGACTTAGTTCTTGTTGGCCCCCATAGGTCAGAGTGAATGTACTCAAGAATGTCCTGGGTTCTATGTATTGCTGACTTAGGAAATTTGACTTTACTAGACTTCCTTAAGACACAGTTCTCACAGAAATCTATCTTTCCTATGTGATCTTTACCAAGACAACCCTGCTTCCTAAGTTCATGTAAACCAACTTCACTCACGTGACCTAGTCTAAGGTGCCAAAGATTGGTTCTATCAGTTTTAGACTCGGTGAGATTTGCGGTAGAGACTAACACAGTACTACCTAGGAGTGTGTATAGGCCATTACTCATGGTACCTTTCATAACAACTAAAGGTCCTCTAGATATCCTTATGATACCCCCTTCGGCTCTATAATTGTATCCTTGTTTATCAAGCGTACCCAAAGAAATTAAATTTCTTTTCAGTTCTGGCACATACCTCACACCGGTCATAATCCTTTCTTGACCATCGAACATCTTCAGCCTAATGGAGCCTTGACCCAGTACCTTGCACAACTTGTTGTTGCCTAGAAGAACCCTCCCACCTTCCTCTTGAAAGTCTTCGAACCACGTCCTGTTGGGAGTCATATGGAACGTACATCCGCTGTCCAAGATCCAGTCAGTGTTTGGATCTTTATCAGTGACAGCAAGGACCTCAGCGCTCTCATAACCTTCTTCTACCACAGCGGCTTCGCCTTGATCTTTAGGCTGACCTTGACTCTTCTTCCTCTCAGGACAGTTTTTCCTGAAGTGTCCTTCCTTATGGCATTGGAAACACTTGTAGACCTTGCCTTCTTTGTTACTTGAGGATGGAGTCTTGGACTTTTTCCCGTTCTTATTCTTTGGCTTGTGAGAGTCCTTTTTCTCAGACCTTCCACGAACAAATAATCCTTCTGCCGCTTCAGTGTTGGTGTTGGCCTCAATCTGTTTTGACTTTAGCGCCATCAGAACTTCTTCCAGACTTAGTGTTTCTCTAGCGTACTTCATAGTTTCAACAAAATGACTGAAAGACTGGGGTAAAGAATTCAAGATCATTATGGCCTGATCTTCATCTTCAATCTTTACCTCTATGTTCTCTAGGTCAATTATGATCTTTGAGAAATCATCAAGATAGTCTTCAACTGGCTTGTCCTCGTTCATCTTGAAGCCGAAAAGCTTTCCCTTAAGATAAACCCGATTGGTAAGTGTCTTCGTCATGTACAACTGTTCAAGCTTGAGCCAAACCCCAGCAGCTGAGGTTTCCTTCGAAACTTCTCTTAGCACTTTATCGCCAAGATACAGGACGATCGTACTGTAAGCCAATTCAAGAAGATCTTCTTTCTCCTCCTTCGTCATTGTCGCCGGAAATTCCTTCTCGCCCTTCAGAGCCTTCGCAACCTTCATTTGAACCAAGATTGCCTTCATCCTCTGTCTCCATAGAGCAAAATCTCCCTTACCATTGAAACGCTCGATCTCGATCTTTGTAAAACCCATTGCTCTGTTCTTGATTAGCTCTGATACCAATTGTTGAACTACGCTTCGAACGATCAATCAACCACACAGAGAAACAAAGTACACAAAGATCACAGATTGGATCTTGAAACAACAATCAAAAGAATACACACAGAATTTACCCTGGTTCGTCTTAACTGCCTACATCCAGCAACTTCACTAATCAATGGAGATTACAACAAGATTGAAACAGTTTCTCCTTTTCCAGAAACTCTCGTGTTTTCCCAATCCCCAATTCAGATTATCACAGTGTACACTTATGACTTAGTCTAAGAATCTCTCGTGTAAAACTACTTCCCAACCCAGACCTTTTATAGCCTTTACAAAGTTGTGAAAATACCCAAAATATCCTTACTCAAAAATGTACAAACTCAGCAAGACCTACTGACCAGTGGTAACACAGCAAGACCATGTTGACCTGTATTATCACCTCAGTACCATGCTGATCACAGCCATGCTGACTTGATAACTCAGCATTCCGACTTCTTGATTTTACTCTTGCTGACGGGTTGACTTACAATTATGCTGACTTGATTACCCAGCATCATTCTTGTAATAGAAAACAACAACGACTTACAATGCTGACTTGTTGACTCAGCATCATCATCAGCAAGTGATAGAAAACAACGACTTACAATATAAATTAAAGAACTAAGTGAGAGAATGAGAAAGATGTTGAATTTGATATTTTATTTTTTATTTTGGAGTTTATTTGTGATAATTAGATAATAAGGAGGATTTGGCAGGTCTAGTTTCTCGGGGGTGCCGACCTAGTTGGGATGTCCGATGACTAGTGCTGCTATCACCAATTTTTACTCAAAAAAAGATAATAAGGAGGATTAATTTATAAAATAAATAATTATAAGGACCAAATTAACTCTTTTTCCCTTTGACTTTTAACACCGTTAGTCAATTTGGTATGTGTTTGCTAACGGAATGAACCTCAAGGTACCATTTTGTAAATTTTTAAACCACAAGACTGTAATCGAAAACAGTTGTAACCACAATATTTATTTTTGTACTTTTCCCTTTATATAATTAATATTAATTTATATTCGGTCTCTTGTAACTATATATTCAGTCTCTATTAATATTAATTTATATCATTGCTTTGTTTTGTATAATATTCCATTTTTAATTTATTTATTTATTTTATTTTTGATAAAAAAATGCTTATAACTTCATTATATCAAAACATAATAAGTACAATAAGAAAACAACAGTAAGGAATCAAATCTTACAAAATCTACAAAGAGAATAAAGTGACTACATAGAGCAAAAAAAGGTCATAAAGGCATAAAAAACACAAAACAACAATGAAACATATATTTCTCGTAAATCGGAATCTGCAGAAAAGTAGATGCAATCCAAATTTCACCATTTAGGCCACTCCGAACATTTGGATTTGAGTCCTTTCTTTTGTTGCAACCACGTAGATTTATTGATCCACGGATAAGATAAACCGTTTCCGCTCTTGCTAAATCGGAAAATAGCATAAACGACAGAATAGTAGAAAGCAGATAAAATTCAGATGGATAAAGAGATTCGACGAAATATATGAACACCGACTAAAAAAACAATAATAAAAAATACAAAATCCTAACCCGGTGGGAGGAGGAAAAAGGAAGACAGACTTCCTTCGTCCTCTCAAAGTAGATCAACAAAATATAAACCTTTGATAGAAAATGGGAAGAGAAAGGAAGAAGAACATGACAGTTTCTTTTTTGTTGGTTTTTTCAAATCCATAGGACTTTGAAAACTTCCCATTTTTAATTTATATTTACCTCTTCGATGTCACTTTTCTTATCAATAGTTTCCATATTAAAAAATATTACCTTATCTATTTTTTCCCTATCATAGATTATATTCTTATATCTTATATATAGCAAGTAAGAAAATACCAGTTTTTCTTCAAAAAGAAAAAAAAACCATTTTTTAAACAAAATAATAATAGTTTAAAATAATAGACAATCCCATTTTTGCAGCAAAAAGAAAATAATAGACAAGAACTAATTAAGTGAAAACTGGTTAATGTTTATTTCATCATTATTATAATTTCATAAACAGCTAAAAAAAAAAGGGCGGCCCGGTCGCATCACGCGTCCCCGCTGAGCGAGGGTCCGGAGAGGGGTCCCACCACAAGGGTGTACTGGGGGCAAGCCTTCCCCTGCCAATTTATTTGGCAAGAGGCTGCTCCTAAGACTCGACCCCGTGACCTCTTGGTCACACGACAACAACGTTTACCGTTGCGCCAAGGCTCGCCCTCAATTTGATAAACAGCTAATAAAAAAAAAACATAAAATGATAAAATTCAACCCCCAACACAAATTATTCAAACCGTAATCCTAAAAATTGAATTTCCCATCATAAGAATATCCAAATTGCCAACTAGAATCAGCAACATTACCAAACTCCAAGGTTTTTCCATCACTAACAGTCACTTGGAAAGACAAACTTTGGCCTACCAAATTACTTCCAATCTGCCAATTTTGGCCCCAATTTCTTGACATTTGAAGCCATCCATTAGTGTTTGAACCTCTAATTTTGACATTAGTAACATCTCCAGCCCCTCCAACATTATACAATAACACAAGAATCCAGTAAGGATTACCCTTAATCTCAAATTTAATTCCACCTTGTTTCGAGCACGAAATTCTGCGATATTTAACAGGTATAATTCCAGCTCTGTAGATAGCTATTTTGGTGAACATAGGCATGGATAAATCAAAATGTTCTTGGGGTGGATTGCACCAATTCCCATCTGGTTTTGAGTAATTTGGTGGACAAAAATTTGTGGCAGTAATTTTAATAGTCCCAGCATTTGGTATGCACCATTGTGGATCATTTACACACATTATCTCAAAACAGGCTCCACAAATTCCACCATTGTTGAAAAGTGCTGTGTTTAAGGCTGCTGTTTCTAATCCATATCCTTGTTTGAACAGATCTCCATACCCACAAGCTCCTTCTGCACTCTAATTTTTTTATTAGAATGTGAAAATGGAAAAAAAATAAAAACATTACTATAGAAGATTCTGTCAGTAATATAAATTTACATCAGTAATTTCTTTTAATAGATATCTGTCCCAAATTTTACATCAATGACTTGTTGATAATCTCAAAACAAAAAAAAAGTATGTAATTAGTAACAAATTTTCATTTATTAGCATATAACTGTCCCAAATTTTTTACAGCAATGACTTGTTGTCGTGTGACAGAGAGATCACGATTCCAGTCTTATAGGAGCGGTCTCTTGCCAAAAAATAGACAGGGGAAGGCTTGGCCCCAATACACGCTTATGGTGGGACACTTTCTCGGACCCTCGCTTAGCGGGAACGCGTAGTGCACCCGACCAAATTAAACTAGACATCCATCCAATTATATTACATAAGAATAAGGGTCAAATTAAACCCTAATATTTCCGACAGAACATTCTTTCAGTAAACGTCAGTAATTAGTAACAAATTTTCATTTATTAAGGCATTTGATTGTTGGTTTTTGTGATAGAAATGAAAAAAATAAAATGGTAGAGATAAACAAATCAAGGCAAAAAAAACCATCATTAAGCCCTTGATCTTTAATTTTTTAGTTCATTTAAGCCCTTCATCTTTCATTTGGATACATTAAACCTTTGATCATTTATTTTTTGTCTCAGTAAGTCCTTGATGATCAAAAATAATAATTTTGAATATAAAATTGGGTTAATAGAATTTTTTTCATTGCACATGCATTTGAAATTTGTATTTTTTTTTTCACTTTTTCAAAGTAGTTTTGGATGTATAATATTACTATAAAAAAATATAAAACCCTTAATTCAAAATGTATAAAATATTTTTTTAATAATTTCAAACACAGATTAAGTTTATAATGTATTTTTAACAGAATTAGATATTCATAACTTATTAATTTGGTCATAAAAGGCTTAATGAGATCAAAATAAATGATCAGGGTCTTAATGTATTCAAATAAAAAATCAAGGGCTTAATAAACAAAAAAATAAAAGATCAAGGATCTAATGATGTTTTTTTTTTTTTTTTTTTTTGCCACAAATCAACTATAGAGACTCAAGTGAGTCTGCTCTACCCTTAAAGATCAAGGACCTAATGACGAAATTAACATATGGTCCAACTATAGAGACTCCAGCAATAGTAACTCAACTATAGAGACTCCAAGTTATACAAAATTAACCTTGTTGTCGTGTGATTGAGAGGTCACGGGTTCCAGTCTTAGGAGCGGTCTCTTGCCAAAAAGTTGGCATGAGAAGGCTTGCCCCCAATACACGCTTGTGGTGGAACTCCTCCCCGGACCTTCGCTTAGCGGGAACGCGTAGTGCACCGAGCCAAATTAAACTAGACATCCATCCAATTATATTACATAAGAATAAAGGGCCAAATTAAACCCTAATATTTCCGACAGTACATTCTTTCAGTAAACGTCAGTAATGAGTACAAATTTTCATTTATTAAGGCATTTGATTGTTGTTTTTTCTATAGAAATGAAGAAAATAAAATGATACAGATAAACAAATCAAGGCAAAGAAAAAAAAGCATCATTAAGCCATGATCTTTTATTTTTTTTGGTTCATTAAGCCATTTATCTTTTATTTGGATATATTAAGTCTTTGATCATTTACTTTTTGTCTCACTAAGCCCTTGATGACCAAAAATAATAATTTTGAACATAAAATTCGGTTAATAGATTGTTTTTCATTGCACATGCATTTGAAATTTGTATTTTTTTCACTGTTTCAAAGTAGTTTGGATGTATAATGTGGCTATAGAAAAACTAGAAAAACCTTAATTCAAAATGTAAAAAATATTTTTTAATAATTTCAAATACACATTAAGTTAATAACGTGTTTTTAACAGAATTAGATATTCATAACTAACTAAATTGGTCATAAAAGCTTAATGAGATCAAAATAAATGATCAGTGGCTTAATGTATTCAAATTAAAGTTTAAGGGTTTAATGAATCAAAAAATAAAAGATCAACGGGACTAATGATGTTTTTTTTTTCCACAAATCAACTATAGAGACTCAAGTGACCCAATTAAAATATTAAAATTGATATGTACTTACGCATTATTAGTAGGCAAAAATTAGTTCTTGCTCTATATATATAAATTTATAAACCGTAATTAGTAGGCAAGATTTTCGAATTATGGAAATAAAACAAATACATTTAATCAGCAATTACTTCTGTAATTAGTGGGCAATATTTTCCAATTGGTGCTAACTATGGAAATAAAACAAATCACATATATATTTTAATTTAATTATCAATTACTTCTATATCTCTTTCAAAAAAAAAAAAAATTACTTCTATATCTGAAAGATTTCTGCTACCATTTTAGGGAATGATTTAAATGGATTGATTTCCATTTAGATGCATTGGCTTAATACATATATTGTATTCTGTACTTAGCCAAAAATGGATTGGTCAAAACATGGATTGGCTTAATCGAATTCGTTGGATGCTGAAAATGGGAGACACGTTCCATCGAGGGCCGGTCCTGATAATTTCTGGGCCCTAGGCGGAATAATAAAGGGAATTAGTTACATAAAAATCATATTTTCTTTAAATAAATATACATTTCTCAAACTAATGAAATTATTTCTTATTATGTCAAACAATTATCAACCTATACTCAAATTATCAAATAAAAAAAACATGTTCTCGTCCTCAACCTGTGAAAACAATAATTGCAAGACTACCACTCCCATGTTCTTTCTTTGAGTCTGTAACTAGCTCATCCATTATTTTTCCTCTGACTCACACTTTCTAGTTTAATTTCATAATTCATTTGCTTGTAATGGCTTCTAATAAATTTCATATTCATATTTAAAATTCTTATGGATCAATCTAAGAATTTCCATGGCTTCTAATAAATTTCATATTCATATTTAAAATTCTTATAGATAAATCTAAGAATTTCCATGGCTTCTGATAAATTTCATATTCATATTTAAATATCCTTTCACATCTTCAAATCTTTTCTAAATACCAGTTTAGTTTATTAAATCTTGTCTGAATATCAGTTTAGTATTTTGAAACCTTCAAATTGTTCAGACATTTTTAAGGAGTGAATCCATGAACTGTATTCTTTTTTTTCATTTTATATGTTGTCTGTTACTAATTAAAATCAAATCTTTTTTTTTTCATTTTCAATTACTTTTTTCAATATAAATTATCTATCACATTAATATTAAATTATTGTTGTTGTACCATTACTAATGGAGAAAAGAAGAAATTGAAAGAAAGAGAACCAAAATAATGTACTGGTTATGGGTATATGAGCAAGGAAGTAAAGAAAGTTGTAGGAGACCGATAAGGAAGGAAAGAAAACTGATAGGAGATAGACAAAACGTCAAGTTATTGATATAACTGTAAGATTTGACAAAAACAATATAGAATATGAGTTTTTGATAAAATTATTATAAGAAATTTGTTTATTGACAAAAAATAGAAAACTAACTGCATTAATTGTAAAACAAAAATGAAACCTGATGTTTCATGTAAATTTCTCAATAATAAATAAAGGCCCTTTAATAAAAAAACATTTTACGTAAAAAAAAAATTTAAAATATATTTCAATATATGATAAACAAAAAAGTATTTCATTAATTTCTTATTTATCTACCTATTAAATCTATTTGGTTAAAATTAAATCCATTTCCACGTGTATATATCACGTGTCAAAATTTGTGCCATTTTGAAAAGAAAAAAAACAAATCGATTAATTTTTCATCCAAAATGAGTTAAATGTCACTTGTGGAAATACCTGAATGGGGGAAATACATGAATGGGAAAATTTTGCATATCACATAGTCCAAATAAAAATTTAATTCTTAAATTAACCCTCAATCTATATTCAAAAAAATCAATTGCACCCTTTTTAAGTAAAATATTAATTATTTACACCCTTTAAAATCTAAATAAATTTTAAGGCTTTCTACATGAATATCACAATAGGTTACAAAATTACAACTAAATCCTTAATTTATAAGTCTTAATCTTTAAAATATATTAAAAATAATAATTTTATTAGTTTGATACAGAAGGACTCGAACTCAAACCCTTTACAGTGGCAGCTGCATTCTTAACCACTGGCCGCATATTGATTTCAGTACATATTGTGTTTTAGATGGGCCCTAGGCTTGGGCACCCCAGGCCTAGGTCCAGGGCCGGCCCTGGTTCCACCACGTGTTAAAGTTCTTGCAATATGTAAGGAAAAAGTGCAAATTATGAACTTTTGAAAGTTCATGGATAAATTGAAAATTTTTGGATTATTTAATGGAATTGGAAAAAAATATGGAGTTATTAAATGTAATTGGACAAGAATATGGGGTTATTGTGCATAATTGGAGAAGAATAGGGACTTGTTGAATGCAATTGGACAAGAATAGGAAGTTATTTGGCAGCTGAAGTTTTGAGCCAAATACAAGCCGAAAAAAATGTATTAAGCCAAATGGACACACAATATAATATTTTTAATAATCTAAAAAAATCATTAGTAAGTTAATACTAGACATCCATCCGTTTATATTACTTAGAGAGTCAAATTTAACCCTAACATTTTAAAAAAGTACAGATTAGCCCTAACGTACTAGATTGTGTAAATTTAATCCTAATGTTTCTAAGAAATATGAGTTTTAGCCATATGTTATTAAAATTGTAAAAAGTTTAGTTTGACTGCTATTTAACTATCACATCCGAAAATAGGAGACACGATGTGAAAAACATCATGTGAAAAATTATAATTGATCTTTATCACATTTAACTTCATGTATAATGTTATTAAAAATTATAAAAAAAATATTTCTTTAATAGCAATTTGTAGGTAAAAGCTATGCTTACTTTGTTTTTGACAAAGTAAGTCTTACTTTGTGTGTTTTCACCATTGGATTAGTTTTACACTCCATAATCTAATAGTAAAAAACACTAAGTAATGATTACTTTGTAAAAAACAAAGTAACCATAGAAATTTGTAACATTTTGAGATATTAAATTAACAAATTGAATAGGGTAAATTACAAATATAATAAAATTCAATATATATATATATATATATATATATATATATATATATATATAATATAAAACATAACTAAATACTAATTATTATTATTTTTAACATGTAGTATAACAAAATACTCAGTAGAGTATGATTTTATAAATTATTTTAGAGAAAAAGTAAGAAAAAGATGCATGTGGTTTACCTAATTTCCAAATAGAAACATGTTATTAGACGAGAAAGTGGACAAAAAGATCGAAGCAGCTCCACCACCACAAGCTCAACTTGTGCAAATCCATAATATAAAGTAGTCATGGCGAATCAAAGGCCATGGATGGAAACAGAGGTGCCAGATGTGAACCGACACAACTCTACAATCATTATATACCTGATGAGGGGAATAATATATTCGAAGTGAAGGCGACAATGATCCATATGTTGCAAGCAACGTTTTAGTATGGAGGTATGGCACATGAAGATCCACACAACCATATAAAAGATTTCCTGAATATGTGCGATACTTTCAGAAATGGAAGGGCTGTGCTCGATGATATGATCAAACTAAAGTGGTTCGTGTTTACACTAAGGGATCGATAAATTTTTTTATCTATTTTATCTATATCGCTTTTCCAATATCCGTTAATTGTTATTTCATATAAAGAATGATTAAACATATGTACCTTGGTTGATGAACTACCTACCGTTGCAAACGAAGTTCCCATGAGGATATCACGTCAATCACAACCACAAACAAAAACCAAAACTAAAACGTTAGTAATCAACAAAAATAAGCAACGAAGTGTAGATTGCCTCTAACAGTATCCACATGAACTAAGAAACGAATTGAACAGGAGAGGTAATTTATCGAATGAAGGGAGAATAATTTTCTACTCTAGGGGAGGGATATTTATAGCCTTTTAATTTTCCTAACCCTAATCTCATTAGGTTTAATTAATTAGATTTCTAATCATGTTAGATTTTCTAATTAGATAATAAAAGGATTTATCAATATTATCTATATCTAATATAAATATAATTAATAAATAGAGTTCATATTAGAATATTTAATTAAGTTATGATAATAATTTAGATATATAATCACATTATACTATCTAATTAATATTATCCTTTTAATTGATTTAATCATAAATATAATCTAATTATAATTACCTAAATCAATTAATCCATCTTAATTTAATCCCTATAAATTTCCACCCCCTATGTCTCTCCCTCTTAAATTACCATTCCGCCCTCTAGTCTTAATTCTGTGTGTGACCCGTTAGGTTTCTACCGCAGCTAGCCATTGTATGTCTATTTAAATTAATTTCATCAAACCAATTTAAACTAAATATATAACGGAATGAGTGTGCATACTGTTTTATCAGAATCGTCACATTCCCCTTGAGTGATAAGAAGTCAGGTTGATTCCGACGATTACCTTTCCGTATTAGGTGCAATATAATTTGATCCTTCATCAGCTATATCCGTAGACGAATCGGTAACTATGGAATATGTCAAGTTACATATAATGAGACGTCTATTTTACTTGTCCATGTAGAATTAACTCTTAATAGATAGATTAAGTGAAATCTTCATTTCTACTCTTAACCCTATCACCTTACAAGGATTTCTAATTAATTCTCCACAAGAGATCATGGACATATCTCCTATTTATCATGAGTGATAAATGATCAATCTAACATTAACTATCCAGTAATAACTTTATGTGATATCCAATCCTACTCACACCCCCCCCCCCCCCCCCCGCGCGTAGTGGATCGTGTGCTCGCACAGAATTAAAGTATCATACTACATAATTTTATAATTGAAGTTCCCCGTATTAATATTAGACCCAATGTTACTTGATTTTTAAGCAGAGTTTAAGAATAAAAAAACAATTAATTGGGGAGATGTTTACCGTTAATTAGTTAGATCAATTTTAAATATTATTAAAAAAATTAAATATTTTGGGGTTCGGGTTGTGGCTCGAGGTGCCAACCTAGTTGGAACTTCTGAGTGCTTCCTCCCTCCTTGATACCAATCTTTATTCTATATATATATTATCTGATTTAGACTAATTTTAGATATTATTAAAAAAAATCAAATACTTTATTCACACATGCTGCATTAACTACATATTAATTAATTTAATTTTTTTTCCATTTCATAATATATTTTAAGGATGAAATGTATTTAAACTTGACTGGACATTAGAATTTTTTATGTTATTTATTAGGCTTAATACATCACTTGTTCTTTGAACTTGTCCAAAATAGTTGATCGGCCTCCTGAACTTTCAAAGTGTCTCGATAGCCTTCTGAACTTGCATAAAATGTTCAGTTAGCCCCCTGAATTTGCGTAAAATGTAATCAATTAATCATTCGGTTGTAAAAAACTAAGTCAAATGCGGAAAATATGTTACACGTGTCTTAGAATGTTATTACATACTTCACAAAATAGATTAAAACATGTTAAAAAGAATTTCTTACTTATTCAACTATAAAACATTTTCTTATCTAATATTATAATCGAATACCCCGATCTTGGTCGTTTTACTTTTTTAAGATGTGTGCAACATATCTTCCGCATTTAACTTACTTTTTTACAACCGAGTGATTAATTGATTATATTTTACGCAAGTTCAGGAGGCTAATTGAATATTTTATGCAAGTTCAGGGGGCAATCGAGACCCTTTGAAAGTTCAGGGGGCAAATGATGTATTAAGCCTATTTATTAAAAACAAGTAGAACATAATACAAAAATTCAAATAAAACATGAGACATACTTAGGCTTGCAAATGCGATAATAAGGAGATGAGAACTGCTCTCCCATCATCGTCTAGATGGAAAATTTGTATCCTTGTCATCGTGGATGAAATAAGGAAAAAATCGTTCCCACCCCATCCACGTCGACTCGGGCCTCATGCATATTTCAATTCTTAATTACTCAAATTTTAAATAACGTTTTCTTTACTATAATTTAATTTTATTTCCAAATACTATCATTATTAAATATAATATTAATTCAATTACTATGTCTTCAATGTTCAATTTTTCAAAATTCGGAGGTTACAAAATAAGTAATTATAAGTTTAATAATAATAAAAATAGGACAAATAAGTTATTATTCCCTACAATTTTAGTTAGAAAATTGTTTTTTTTTGGGATAAGGAAGGCGTTTAAGCCCAGGGAACAGAAAAAAGACAAAAAGAGAGAAGAATAGTTATTCTAATGTACAATCATTTGAACCGAAGCTCGACCTTACTGGTCTTCAAGGAGAATGTTCTGGAGGCCTGCAGGAGGCGCACCACACTCGTGATGTCCCAGGGCATATGAGCCTACGAAATTTGTCATCCAGTCAGCGGCTTGATTGCCTTAATAATATATTGTTTTGTCTTTAATTTTTCTCCTATTAGTTTAATATTTTAAATATTTGAATTACTAAACAGTCTAATTCCTTAGAAGTACTAAATTGTTGAATAGAATATAAAATTATAGGTTAAGGTGTAAAAATACCCCTAACGTTTTGGGTCATGAGCAATTTTACCTCTAACGTTGGTAGTCAAGAGAAATTTTACCCCTAACGTTAATAATTTAGGTCAATTTCAGACACTGTTATAAAACACATATATTTTTGTTTCTTATTCTGCACCAATTGCATATCAATTCGTTCTAAAAAAAAGATTTCATATTTTTTTATAATTTAATAATAGAATTGGAGATTAATATTTATAAATTCCGTGAGTTTTTAGAATTTTTTTTGTCCAATTCGTACAAAACACAATATATTTTTTTTCACATCCAACATATGACAAGATTCATGACCGAGAATACAGTTTGATGAATTATTTTTCAAATGGACCCAATTTATCAACGTTATGGATAAAATTGTTCTTGGTTTCCAACGTTAGGGTAAAATTGCTCGTGACCCAAAACGTTAGGGGTATTTTTTGCACTTTAACCCTAAAATTAAAGACTAAATTGTATATAAAGACTTAATAGTATCTGAGTATAAAAATGTAGAGAATAATAAATTATTTACAAAAAAAAAAAATTGTGTTGGATGAACACTGTATATTATATATTGTTTGAATTCAAATTTATTCCTTTCTAGCGAATTTCCATTTTCGCTTCAGTACTGGCAATAAGGAACAGATCCATCGCATTGGAGAATAGAACACATCCATTGCTTCAGTAAGGACTAATAAATTATTTAGGAAAAAAATTGTGTTGGCTGAACACTGTATCTGTAATATATATTTGATTGAATTCAAATTTATTCCTTTCTGGCCAATTTCCATTTTGGCTTCAGTGCTGGCAATAAAGGAACCGATCCATCGTATTGGAGAATAGAACAGATCCATTTTCAATACTCATTTTCACAGTTCTGATCATTCATATTCTCTTTGGAAAAATGGCTGGTCGAAATGAAATTGTACAGGTTAAGCAGGAGGTGGAAGGCTTGGCAGTGTCGGAGGTACTGAAAAAATCTTTTACTCAAATGGAAGAGTTTTTCTTATCTAGAGAAGAGAAATCCAGGACGGAAATCCAGGTGAAGAACAGAGAAAATGAATTGTTGATGGGAAAATTGCAGAGGTTTAAGAAGGAGAACAGGGAATTGAGGGGAGAGCGAGATGGATTGTTGAAAGCAAATGAAGTAAATAAGGAAGAGATTAGTGTTCTCCAAAGGAATAACAATGATCTTGTAATTGCTAAGTTGAGTGCTGAGGCTGAACTGCTTATCGGCAGAGTGACAATCAAGGAAAAGATAGATGAATTGCAGAGCTTTAAGAAGGAGTGTGCCAAATTGAAGGAATTGGCTACTGGATTAACGGAAGAGCGAGATAGATTGCAGAGGTTTGAGAAGGAGTGTGGGGAATTGAAGGAATGTGTTACTGGATTAACGAAAGAGCGAGATGGATTGCAGAGATTTGAGAAGGATTGTACAGAATTGAAGGAACTGGTTAGTCGATTGACGGAAGAGCGAGATGGATTGCAGAGGTTTGAGAAGGAGTGTACGGAATTGAAGGAACTGGTTAGTCGATTGACGGAAGCGCGAGATGGATTGCATAGGTTTGAGAAGGAGTGTACGGAATTGAAGGAAGTGGTTAGTGGATTGACGGAAGAGCGAGATGGATTGCGGAGGTTTGAGAAGGAGTGTACGGAATTGAAGGAACTGGTTAGTCGATTGACGGAAGAGCGAGATGGATTGCAGAGATTTGAGAAGGATTGTACGGAATTAAAGGAACTGGTTAGTCGATTGAGGGGAGAGCGAGATGGATTGCAGAGGTTTGAGAAGGAGTGTACGGAATTAAAGGAACTGGTTAGTCGATTGAGGGGAGAGCGAGATGGATTGCAGAGGTTTGAGAAGGACTGTACGGAATTGAAGGTACTGGTTAGTCGATTGACGGAAGAGCGAGATGGATTGCAGAGATTTGAGAAGGATTGTACGGAATTAAAGGAACTGGTTAGTCGATTGAGGGGAGAGCTAGATGGATTGCAGAGGTTTGAGAAGGAGTGTACGGAATTGAAGGAACAGGTTAGTCGATTGACGGAAGAGCGAGATGGATTGCAGATGTTTAAGAAGGAGAGTGGGGATTTGAAGGAACTGGTTAGTCAATTGACGGAAGAGCGAGATGGATTGCTCAGGTTTAAGAAGGAGAGTGGGAAATTGAAGGAAGTGGTTAGCCGATTGACAGAAGAGCGAGATGAATTGTTGAAGAGAGTGGAAGAGATTCCTGAGCTCAGAAAAAAGAACTATGAGCTTGAATGTGCTAAGTTGAATGTTGAGACTGAAATGGACATAGTCAAGGAGATAAGTGAGAGGATTTTCTCCTTGGAGAAGGATTGGGAGAATGAGAAAGGTGCACTTAAGAATCTATCTGAGAATACAAATGCAGGTATTATACCATGCTTTTCATTTTAGGGTTTCAAAATGAGTTTTCGTGTCATTTGATTTATATGTTCCATATGATTATATATGATATATAAGAGGGTTCTCTTTTTAAATGGTAATATTGTCATGTCTCGTATTGTATAATATATGAGCTATATGGCTCCTCATACATATGAAACCCACTCTTTTGATGTATTTTGGGTGCGTTAAGTCTTTACAGATTGATCCCCTGCTTGCCAAATCTGCTACTGAGATGAATCACATTAAAAACTGATTTTTTTAGTCTAATATTTACATAGTATAGATCTTTGTATTTACATAGATATTTGTTTACGTTTTAGATGGCTATGTGCGTGAGTGGTATGCGTTAAATGTCTCACATTATATTGCTTCTTAAGGTATGTTTTGGTTATGGGCGTGAGTGGTTCGGGTTAGACTAATATTTCTATTATATTCTTGATTGAATGTAGGGAAACGGCTCTTTGGAACAAACTCAAAACCAAGTGGTGGAGAACCAACAAGTGAGTCAAAGTTCATATATCTTCACTTTGTTGGAAGGCTTATTAACTATTATCACTTTTCTTTCAAGGGTGGTGATTTTTGACACGATATGATTGGCACAATTATCACTTTTCTTAAATTTTGACACGATCCAACAATCCAAATTGCATCTGTAGATATGTAGAGATCTTTGTATTCAATGTTAGTTTCCATAAATATTTGTTTATGTTTTAGATGGCTATGTACGTGAGTGGTATGCGTTAAATGTCTCGTATTATATTGCTTCTTATATATATATATATATAAGCAAATTTTCCTTTTAAGATATGTTTTGGTTATGGGCGTGAGTGGTATGCCTTAGACTAATATTTCTGTTATTGTTTTGATTGAATGTAGGAAAACTGTTCTTCGGAACAAGCTCAAATCCAAGTGGTAGAAAACGAACAAGTGAGTTAAAGTTTAAATATCTTCACTTTGTTGGAAGGCTTATTAACAAGGGTGGTAATTTTTGACACAATATGATTGGCACAATTATAACTTTTTTTACATTTTGACACGACCCGATAATCCAAATTGCACGTGTAGATATGTAGAGGATATTTACTATAACTGATATCTTATATTCATACAAGAACTAATCAGCTGGAAAATTTTCTTTGGATTCAGAACCGGGTCTGGGATTTAATTAGGTAGCTAATACCTTAATTAGTTATGTCCTTTCCCTTAGGTGCAGATAAAGTCCTTTCCCTTAGGTAATTACAAGAAGATTTAATGGAACTAAGGATTACCAAAATGATTTCGTTTATTCATTGTACGTCTATCTTCTGATTGGTCGTGGGATGTATAATTCCGGGAGTATGCTAGAAATTTTCGGCCTTGCTATCATCGGTACCCTATCACTACTTTTAGTTACTGTTCTAACTTCTACTGATACATAAGCTAACCAAGAATTTATTGTATTTGCTTTTGTAAATGTCCACAACTTTTCTTCATATACCATAATTGTTTGCTGCTACTACTCCTAAAACAAGAAACAATTTTCAAACATATCTATAATTTCACCTTTCTTTATTTTGTTTAACCTGAACTTTATTATTAGATTACTTAAATATCGAATAGTTCCGCGTATATATGCTAACCAATGCTTCTCCTTTTAGGTATCTTTTTGAATGAGTTACGATTTTATTCATATATAGGAGTGAATCCTCCTTTTTTTAGATAGTTTTGGGATATTAGCCCACCTCACCAAAAATTACCATCAAATATCTATTTTATCCACATCATTTGAGCAATTTTTTAATGGATTTTTGTTATTTTGGATTTTTGTGTGAAACAATGAAGTTTAGGAGTCATAATATTAGTAATGTTATAGTTCAGGGGGCTATGAATGTAATATATCTTTTGTTTTGGCAAGTGATTATACCCGCGAAGGGAAAGTAGAGGGTCTAACTGAAATTTTTGTCTTCCGAAATGGTTATTCTTAATTGCACTATCTTTCTAAGTTGCTGATGTACTGCATTGAAACTCAATAGCCTTTCTGCTTTTCTGTTTCTCTTTCAATTTCGTTTCGTTTCTATTTCTGTTTCCTAGCTATGGTTTGAATATTATTTTTTTTAAATAATGTTTTCGGTTTCAGTTTCGGTTATACAGACAAATGGTTATTCCTAATTGCACTATCTTTCTAAGTTGTTCCTATATTGCACTGAAACTCAATAGTGATTCTGCTTTTCGGTTTCTGTTTCAATTTGGTTTCCATTTCTTTTTCGGTTTTCTGGCTATGTTTTAAAAATAACGTTTTCCGAGTTATACAGGCAATTAGTAAGCATTTGATGGAATGTAGGATTTGTTAGCATTTGATTTTTATATCTCTAACATCCTAAAATTTTCATGGCAGACATGGTCGCAAACACAGATAGCGACGATGAAACTTGTCCACCCAGGAGAGCTAAGCGATTAAGAGTTGAACAGCCTGTGCCTTTTGGTTCTCCTGTCGTGCATTATTCATCTGTAAAACTGAAATCGACTCCTCTCGTCAGAGAAGGCGAAATTTCGGCGAAACTTGCGAAGGTACTGAGTGAGATTGGGGATTCCAGTTCGAGCTCTAGCTCAGATGACGAAATTGATCTTTCTCTTGATTATTCTTCCCTTTTTAGAATTCCAGATTAAGGTTCTAAGAAGTTCTCCACAGCTTGATATCATTAAACTCACAGTTGTTTGATATTTGTCATTAATTGTAATACATGTTTTAAGTCTCTGTTTGTAACGATCCTGTTTTGGGAGCATGACTCCGGAGTGGAAAGAGCCGGCCCTAAGGGATCGTTATTGAGTTGTAATGGATTCAATTTTACATCAGAAATATAGATAAATTTAATGTTACACAGTAATATAAAGGTTAGGATTTTTATGTCAATAAATAAAGTTTAGTGTACATGTAGAATTATAGTCCCGAAGAATGAGTATGAATGCTTTCTAGGTGTTTATTTTGGATTAAAAAACACTTATGGTAACGGATTATAGATAAATTGGACAAATGTACAAATTAAAGCATATATATTCATATGTTTGACAGATATTAGACCCAGTGAGAAGAACTGAGGAAAGTTGTGACTCAACCAAAGATAAAATAATAGGCAAAAAGCATCATAAGGCTCCTGACTTTTTAGTTTTTTTGGTTCATTAAGTCTGTAATCCTTTGCTTAGACACATTAAACCTCTCGTCATTTATTTGTTATTGTATTAAGCTCTTTACTTATGAAATTAGTTAGTTGTGAATATTTAATTCAATTAAAAAAGTGTTATTCGTTCCATCTATGTTTGAATTATATTTTTTACAATTTGCAATACGAGTTTACCGTTTCCTTTGGGCCATATTACACATACCAAACCTTGTTTTTAAGTGCTTTCAAAGTGTGAAAAGTACAAATTTCACAGGCATGTGAAATGTAACACTCTTCAACGGCCCTAAACTAAAAAAAAAAAAAAAAAAAAAAAAAGAAAAGAAAGAAAGAAAGAAAGAAAGGGGATTCTAATTATAGGAAAAACTATCATTAAAAGCCAATTCCAATCATTCAAATTTTTAATGAGCAGAATCACTGCTCTCATTACTAACTTACAATTATGGTATATTTAATATCAATAAAAAAATCATTTTCAATGAGTAAGAATCCTCTCATTAGAAGTATTTTTAGTGATTAAAAATCCTCTTATTCAAACTTTTATTAATGATTAAAATTCCACTCATTGAAACTATTTTAAATGATTAAAAATTAATATTAATGATTGAAAATACACTCGTTAGAACCAACATTAATAATGTATTAAAGATTGAAAATACAATATTTAAATTTTAAAAAAAAACCTTAAATAGAAACTATCATTTATGATGAACAATTCTCTCTTTAAATCATTACTTTGCACAATTAAAACATCGTATCGCAAATTAACAAATAAAAACTAGTATATCAGCCAAACTATTTTTTTTTTTGGTAGGATAGGAAAAGAAAAAAACAAACAAACAAACAAGAAACCGCTCAACCCGGGATCAGCCTAGGAAAACTGACCCCACCACATCCTCCAAAATCAAAGAAGAGATGAAGACCGGATGAGAAGAAAAAGTAGAAAGACACAACATTATAGAATGCCCTTCCATCGCAAGACGATCCGCTACGCGATTCTGCTCCCTATAAATATGAGCAAATCTAATAGACTCAAAGGAGGAACCAATCCTTTTAATGCCTTTAATTAAGTTAAGGCTATTCAGGCAAATAACATTGCCCTCAGAGATCATTTTTACCGCTTCCTGGTTATCTGACTCAACAAGCAGCTTCTTCACTCCTAGATTCTTAGCTAGCTTCAGGCTAGAGAAAATCTCCCAAAGCTCAGCAGAAAAGGAAGAACCAATACCCAAATTCTGAGAGAAGCCAGAAACCCACCTGCCACCATCGTCTCTAAGAACCCCTCCTGCGGCGATTCTCCCGTCTCTAAGGCAAGAACCATCAGTGTTGAGCTTAACCACACCTTCACTTGGCCTACACCAGCCTAAAAGATGGACCTCCTTCTTCTAAACAGCCCTAGCCAAGGGATCTTCAACAAAGCTCTCAACCAAGGTACTAATCTTTTTAGAAAAGAAATCAAAGACATTTGGCTGAGAAACCACTCCTCCTCCAAAAATCTCTTCATTCCTCCATCTCCAAATCTGATGGCAAACCACCACAAAAAAAACACCCTGATTCCAATCAGGAAGAAGAATCCCTTCAATTCCATCTACAAACCAATCATTCTCTGAATGGGCTAAAAAGGAAGAAAGCACATCCCTAGGGAGAATTCTCCTCCAAACCTCTTTACTTTTCTCACAACCCCTGAGAGCATGGCACAAAGTCTCCTCATATCCTCTGCATCTGCCACAGGCTCCAGAATCCACCAGATGCCTCCTTTTCCTATCCGAGTTAGTAAGCAACCTATTCCTGGCCCCAAGCCACAGGAAACTCCTAATCCGGTACGGCACTTTTAAGGCCCAAATCGTCTTCCACACCCCCAGGGAAGAGGACTCCAAACCCTGATAGAACGCCTGAAAAGCAGATTTACATGAATAGGCCCCATTGTTTGTCAGCGCCCAACAGTAACTATCCTTATCTTCAATTTGACTACTAATCTGAACACCTTTAATTGTAAGGAGCGATTCCAGACTGAGGTAGGACTCAAATTTATCCCAAATCCACTCACCCTCAGAATCCACCACATCAGCAATCCTCCAGTCCTGAATGTCCAATGGGGGCAAAGAAGTACAAACCTCCAATAAAGGCTTCTTACCTATCCAAATATCTTTCCAGAATCTGATGGACCTGCCATTACCCACATTCCACCCAATCCCTGAACAAAATTCAGCAAAAACCGCACTAATGCTTTTCCAAAGAAATGAACAATTAACCACTCTATCCTTAGGACCCCCAAACACCTTATCCTTCCGATATTTACCGCGAAGAAGTTGGACCCACAGAGCTGAAGGAAACTGCCACATACGCCACAGGAGCTTCATTAATAAGACTTTATTATTATTTTTGGCTTTCCTAATACCCAGACCTCTCATATCTTTAGGCTGCCAAACTTCACCCCAAGGAACAAGGTGGATCTTTCTCCCCTCCTCAGCTTCCCCCCACAGGAACCTACGGTTAATTTTATCAAGATCTTTAAGCACAGGTTCAGGAAGATGACAAGCTTGCATAATGTGATTAGGAGTCGCGCAATTGACAGATTGAATTAACGTAAGACGGCCAGCGAGAGAGAGAGTCTTAACTTTCCACGTGGCACACTTCATATTGGCTTTATCCAAAGTATCTTTAAAAGACACTTTAGACACTCTCTCACTATGGAGGAGGATACCCAGGTACTTCCCGAGAGAGCAAGTCAGAGGAATACCCGACAGATCACTCAACCTTTTACAGACTCTCTGGTTCATATTTTTAGAGCACATCAATCTCAACTTTTGGACATTAAGCTTCTGCCCAGAGGCCGCACAGAAACAATCAAGAATATCCATAATAACACTTAACTGCTCCTCATTTCCTTCCAGAAAGATCAGAACATCATCCGCAAAGAACATGTGAGTAACCTGGGGACAGAAGCTATTGATAACCACAGGGCGGAGTTTCCCATTATCAACAGCATCTAGGATCAGGTGAGACAACCTCTCCATAGCAATGACAAATAAGAAGGGACTCATTGGGTCCCCTTGATGGATACCCCGGCCCGGAGAGAATTCCTCCGACATATCCCCATTAATCAAAACTTGAAAAACAGGAGAAGAGATACAAACCTTAATTAACCTTCTCCAACTGTCCGGGATCCTAGCTCTCTCCAGACTCTCCATCAGGAAGCTCCAGTTGATGCGATCATAGGCTTTCTCCAGATCCAACTTAAGAGCCACAATACCTTTCTTCCCCTTCCTGATCTTATGAACCATCTCTTGGGCAATCACCACATTATCCATCATTTGTCTACCAGGCACAAAACTTCCCTGATTCTGACAAATGATCTCAGGAAGAATGCAACAGATTCTATTTGCCACAATCTTTGTAATAGTCTTATAGAGAACATTACAAAGACTGATAGGCCTCATATGCAAAAAAGAAGAAGGTTTCTCAATTTTAGGAATCAAAACCAGAAGGGTTCTATTCACCATCCCGATATCCTGAGAACCATTAAAAGCACCAATGATGAAGTTATAAATATCTTCCTTCACAACCTCCCAATGCTTATGGTAGAAACCAGCAGGCAGACCATCAATCCCAGGAGCTTTAGTAGCCCCAATACTAAAAATGGCTTAGTCAATTTCCTTCAGGGAAATAGGTTGGAAGGCATCCAGAAAACTATCCTCTCCAACCATGGGAAAAGTAGCAACAGAATGAGCCTTCTCCAGATGAACAGGCTCCTCTTTAAAAAGGTCCTTATAGAACTCCAGGGCCAAGCTCCGAATATCCTCGTCCTCATAAACCCAATCTCCATTAGAGTTCTTAATAGCATCAATCCTATTCCTCTGTCTTCTAATGATGGTGGAGAGATGAAGATACCTGGTATTTCGATCCCCATCTCTAATCCAGGATTTCCTAGACTTTTGAAACCAAAGAAGCTCCTCCTGCCTAAGCACAGCTTCCAGCTCCTTCTGAAGGGTTCTGAGAAAGCCATTCAAACTGTGATCAAACCTAACCTCCAACCTACGCTGAATGCCCTCAATTCTATTCAATAATTTATTCTTCCTCCTAATAATATGCCCAAAGACATTTTTATTCCACCCCGACACATTATTCCTGAAACCTTCAGCAGCTTGAAAGACATTCGAGTGAGGCTTCCAATTATCATGAACGAAATCCTTAAACTTAGGATGAGACTCCCAAGCCAACTGATAGCGGAAAGGTCATTCTCCCCTAGGCCGATTACCTCTACACAACCTGAATAAAATAGGACAGTGATCCGAGTGACGGAACGGGAGATTTAACACAGAACCTTCAGGGAAAGTAGTTTGAGCTAAAACATTAGCATAAACTTTATCCAACCGAACGAATGTACTATTGCGCTTCCAAGTGAACTTATGACCAGAGGCGCCCAGATCAGAAAGCCCACATAAATCCATACTATTCTTATGATTCAGGCAGCGGTTAACGTAGTGATGTGAGCCCCCTTTCTGATCACTCATAAGGCCAATATCATTAAAGTCACCCCCCACAAACCAAGGCTCGGATATGTTAACACTCATAGAGTAAAGAACCTCCCAAAGTCGTTTCCGATTGGCCAGGACAGGATCAGCATACACTAGGGTAATAAAAAAGGGGTTATTACACGAAACACTCACTTTACTATGAATAAATTGTTTATCCATACTAACTATATCGAAATGAACGCGATCTGGCTTCCAGAAAAGCCAAATCCCACCAGTTCGGCCAGTAGCCTCCGATCTAACACAATTCCAGTTTCTAAACTTTTTAACCATCTCATCTGCTTTATCTCCACTAATCTTAGTTTCCATTAAAGCAAAACAAGAAGGGTTAAATTGTTTAATTAAGTCATTAACATGGATACGGGTAGCCTTGCTAGCCACACCTCTAATATTCCAAAGCAACAAATCCATAGAAAGGAGGACAACTGACCGCACCCACACAACCTAAGCCAGGTATTTATTAGGGGCTCCTGAGAGCCTCACCGAGGTACCCGCAGGTCCTCTCTTTTCAGGTAAAACCATAGTGTTATGCACACTTTTTTGCTTCCCCTTTAACTTTTTCATACTAGTTTTGTTAACACCCATAGTCTTCCCAATACTTGGATCACCATAATGAATAGGAATACTAACCTCATTTATCTTCTTCTTCCCCTGAGAAGCCAAAGCCTGGGATCCCACCTGGGCTTCACCTTTGGAGACAAAAAGGGGGTTAACATTTTCAACCACCATATTTGATGGTTCAACAGATTCTAAGCCTGGCATGCTTTGCTCAATATGCTCATCAACCTAGTCAGAATCTTGGACTTCCTCAATAGTCAGGGCCCCAAATCTGGATCCTGTAGTGATACCTGGAGTAGCCCCAGAAACCCTCCTATCTTTCGGGTCAGGCTTCTCCTTGATACTAAGATAGGCAATAGGATTTGGTGGTGCAGACTTTGTATTAATATTAAGACCAGGGGGACGATTTTGAACAACTGAAGGATGTGTCCTTCGTCTGGCAGACCTCTTCGCCACCATCCAGGGCCCAAACTTCCCCCCATCTCCTTGAATCCCTTCAGCTCTTCCGATTCCACCCTCAACTACCTCTTCTAACACCTTTTCCCTCTTAGGGCAACCCTCCTGAGTATGACCATATATACCACAATCAAAACAGATATTATGTAACCCTTCATACTCAATAAAGTACACCTTGTTATGAACACAGAATTTTAACAACAAAGGTTTTGCAAGATCAATATCAATACAAACCTTTGCAAACTTGCCTCTAATAGCCCCTAAGGTAGTTTTGTCCATATGGTGAACCTTCCCAACAAACCCGCCTATCTTATTAAGAAAGCTCTCACTATAATATTTGATAGGTATGCCTGGGAACCTCACCCATGTCAAAATCCTGTTAACCGAGCAGTCATGAGGATTAAAATTTGGGACCCATGGCCTTAAAACCAGAACATGATTCGAAATAATGTATGGTCCCCCATTGATCACAGCATTATAATCCTCAACCCGAGTAAATTTAATGACATAGTAGTCATTCTCTAAATCAGTAATACTGACTTTCCCTTTCTTTGCCCATTGAGCTTGGATCCTCTGGGCGAAGTAGTTAAAGCTTATTCTTTTCCCAAGTACTGTTACAATTAGAGAGATTCTCCACTTATCTCTAAGCGCTCTCTTATCAGCTGATGAGAGCCTGATAACAGGACATGATGGATCATTCTGAACTTCATCCTCTTCGTCAGACTCAGAGTATAAGTCTTCCGAATAATCCTCCATAACAACTTCCTCCAAAGACGGCTCTTCCTCAACCACCCCCATAACTTTGTCCTTCCACGAACTTCCCCCAATACCAATTACAGATTTGCTTTTGTTTTCCAAATCGCCCAATTGCCTAGGAGAAACTAATGAAACATCCGGGATCCCTCCAAAATACTGGCTAACCCTACTATCCTCTCCCCTATCTAAGGCACCACTGCTCACGGTGCCCACATCTTCCCCGCCGCCTGCATGGGCACTAGCCCCGCTCCTCCGCACCCTCTGCCTGGCACCGCCCAGCACCCCCAGCAACCACAGCCCCAGCCGTGCCACCCAAAGTTGCCGGCGCCTCAGACCTAGCGCACACCACCATGCCCGCGCTAGGTCCCAGCGCCTGCCCCGGACCAACCTGCGCAGGGAAAAAACAGAGGCCATCAACGCCTCCCCCCATCGCCCCTACCACGCCCTGGCTACCGCCCCCAGCGCCCCCCTCTCCCTGCCCTGCCGCAGATCCCTCCTGCCTCAACGCCTGGTCCAACCCAAGATTCGGCACCGATCCGCTCACCCCATCCCCCAAATCCCTCGATCTCCCTCGCCCATCCTCCCCAACCCCATCCGGCCATGGATCCGCCTCCCCTACCCTTCTCACCCCCCGATCCAGCCAGTCCGCACGCTGCCGCTCCCCCCCCACTGCCTGCCGGCCCCCTCTCCGTCGAACGATCACGAAACCTACCCTCCAGCCGCGTCTTCTCTAGTGAAGGAGCCATGGACGCGTTTTTCCTAGAGAGCGTTTTTTTAAAATGAATTTTCTTTCTAAAATATAAAAACTTTTAATTCTATATCAGCCAAACTATTTAATAATTACAATATACTCAACAATATCAATATATGTTTCAATGTGCTGCATTGATACTCACCCAAGACAAAAGGAGCAAAAGTGCAAATGTTTGTTTATATTTGCTAACATTGTTCAAATACTAAATGGGTAAATAATGTATTAGTCTCTATCTTTTTACGTAACATACTGTTTAGTCTTCCTATTTTGAAAAACATATTATAAGGTTCTTATCTTTTATCAATATTAATCATTTGGCACTTTTGTCTATTTTTTTTAGATTTTTAACCGAACATATCTTTGTTTTCAGGATAGCTATAGTACTATACAAAATGGTCATGTTACTCTGTTATTTTCCGTCTGTCTGTTTATATCAGATATAATGGTTAAAAATCTAAAGCAGAAAGACCAAAAAGTTGATATTGACAAAATATATATGTTACGTAAAAAGGAGGGGACTAATAAATTATTTATCCATACTAAATAACTTAAAGTGGAGCTTCAATTAAATTTAACACGAGCTACTTCATATTAGTAGAAAACATTAGCCACCAATTTCGTCAAAATTATATGGGTGGTATGCTGCTTGTTTGTTCTTCATCTCCAACTTTAAATGTGTGATAATATTGGGGGGGGGGGGGGAGTTGTTTCTAAATATATCGTAGGCCTAATGCTCCTTCAGCTTCTTTAATTTGTCCAAATTGGTCATTTTACCCCTCCAAACTCAATGGTCTATTACGACACTAAATTTTAAGGTTTAACAACGCTTTTCGGCGTCTCTAAACACTTACCCACGTTTTTGAAAGCCTCGTCACAAGTGTCATTAAATTGCGTGTCGTTAATTCTAACTACGCATTAAAGCTTGTGTGGGTAAATTCAGAGCGTCGTCTCTAGCGTCGTCATGCTTCCAACATTTACATTTTAGCATCGTAATAATTTTATATTATTTATTTTTAATTATTGAAATTTCAACAACGTTTTAATAAAATGTCGCAAAGTTAACGACATATCATTTTTTACTACGCAAAGAACCACGACACTTAAATTTAAAAGCATCTCTAAATAGAACATTCTCACCCCTTCGACTTGTCCATTTACCCTCCCAACTCATTGAATGTCCTTTATACCCCCCTTAACTCCACAAAAGTGGTATTTTTCACCCCTTACAATCCGTTACCAATGCCTGAATTGATACAATTTTTTAAACGTTAAACCTATATTGGTGTTATTTTGTACGTGGACCTAAATCGATACTTCCCCAAAAACCATAGGCCTATTTTGATACCTTATCCCTATATATAACATCTTTAACTTGTTTATATTAATGTTCTTGTTATTTGTATCTTTTATTCATTCCTTCTCTTTCAATTTTTTGACTAGTTAAATTTTGATTATCTAATTATTGTAATACAATATTATTATAGTAAATACATGAAGGATCATAATTATCAAATTAAAACAAAATAAAAAAGTTGATATTAAAAATATATATTTTCAAACTCATTTGAATAAGTCCTATTAATTTTGCACTATAAAGGAGTAAGAAATACCACTTTTATGGATTTAATGGGATAAATAGGACATTCGATGAGTTGGGAAGGGGTAAAATGACCAATTTGAACAAGTTAAGGGGGTGAGAAGTACCATTTTATTGAGTTAAAGGGGTAAATAGAACATTCGATGAGTTGGAGGGGTAAAATGACTAATATAGACAAATTAAGGGGGCTAGAGGAGCATTAGGCCTACATCGTATGAAGATAGATTGATAATATACCGCCAAAGACAACATCAGCATATGAGAGCTGCTATATATGCATTACCTTTAAAAGTGAATTGATTGCAGCACACATCTCATTTCTGATGGATTTATATATTTCAATCTCGCTCTGTTGCATAGTTGTTAAATTGACTCCTGAGTCAAAATCTCATTTTGCGAATCGGGACTGGTGAATCGAATCAAATTGTAGATTCGGATCAGATTCAAAATGCTATAAAAAAGAATAAAATATAACCATATTTAACTTAAAATATTAGTCGAAAAATGTAATTTTAATATCTAAATAGAAATCATACCAAGTTAATAGAAGAAAGTAGAGACAGTAAGAATATAGAAAATAGAAAGAATAGAGAGTAGAAGAAAATAATAACAAATAAATAGAAAAAAAAGAGGGAAGGTTTTGGAATTTATGAATTGAAGAGTCATCTACTCGAAACTAATTGTATTTCATGACTTCTGTACGTTTTTTGTAAAGTGAATAGTCATCTTTCTCGGGACTTCTTCTACTATATGTTTTTTAGTTGTTAAAAATTGAATTTTTTTTTAATGGTGACCTGAATTGACCGAATTGGGTGATTCGGTGACTCAGTACTCGGTGAATTGGTGGTGACTCGACCGATTCATGAAGCTTCCGAGTCATACCATGGATACAACTCGAATTCTTCATGAATCAAATCGAATTGTCCAAGTCGACTGGTGACTCGTACAATTCTAACAACTATGCTTTGTTGTATGATCAAGATTTCGCTTCACAACATTAACCTATTCTTTTTTTGAATGAAATGTTGGGATGCGGCCAAGGAACCAGACATCCCGACTAGGTCGGCACCCCTGGTAACCTTAGCCAACCCGAATATCACAACATTAACCTATTCAGCACAACTGCATCTAAATTCATATCTGTCAAGATAAACAAGAAAATTATCAAAATATAGCACCAACCATTCACCATCTGGTCCATTTTGTATTCCACTCATATTGATCTATCATCACCTAAGTCTAGGTCATATTTTTCAATGCACGTCACCCAACTTAGTATATACCGTAAAACCTTCATAAATTAATACTCGATAAATTAATAATCTCTTTAAAATAATAATTTCTTTTGGTCTGGACTTGAGCCAGTTTAAAAAATGATCAATTTTAACAAATTAATAAGATAATAATTTTTTGGAACAACCCTTTATAAATACATTGTTTTATTATCTCTATAAATTAATAATTTCTCAAATACATATGTCAAGTATATACTTACGATAATTTAGCAAAATATGACTCTATACTACTTTGTATTTTTCTTGAAATTTAAATCTAGCTGAATTTCATTTTTAATTATTCTCATTGCATTCAAAAATTCTGGTGTACCTTATCAAATTGTAACAAAAAAAATTATAAAGAACGGTTGATGCTATAATTGCTTCCTTTCTCTTGACGGATTCCAAAGGTACCAAATCATCATCAGTTTCATCACCCTATAAATTAATAATTATTAATTTATTAATTAATTAATATCTCTATAAATTAATAAAATTTCATGATCCCAACATTATTAATGTATAGAGATTTTATTGTATATACTAACTTGGTGAAAAGTAGAAGGGCTAGCACATGTCAGCATTTATAAAATATATGTACACACGAATGGAAGAGTGAGGGGGCGTTTGGTTCGGGATCTTTAGGAATGGAAATGGGAATGGGAGGGTTTCATTCCCTTTGTTCTTGTTTGTTTAAAAAAACCAATTCCCTTTATCCATTTTAGATTATGGGTTTACCCCACTTTAGGTTAAACCCATTACCCCAACCCCTGTAGGGAATTAGATTCTCTTTACCTTATTCTCTTTCCTAAACATATCCGAACGTACAGGGAATTAATGCTTATTCCTTTCCTTTCCTTTCCTTTAGTTTCCCTTTCTTGATTCTTTTTCCTTACCTCTTGTGAACCAAACGCCCCCTAACGTGTGTAATTCAACCTTAAAATAAAAACACAGATTTCAAGGTTATAATGGATGCAAACCAGTAAAAATTCTTTTATCTAATCCAAAATGTGATCAGCGAAAACAATATCCAATTTACGGGAAGTATATATTGTGTCGATCTTGTATTGGGATTTAACCAGTTTTATTCTTTACTATTTTCATATTCAACCTACGGTATTTTTATTTAATGAAATGATAGTAAACATTTTTATAAAAAAAAATTATACCAATGATTTTGTCAAAAAAGAAAGTTGGTTTCAGGATCGAATTGGAGATTAAATCAGATTTGTAGTTGGATCATTTAATTACTCAAATTGATTTATATGTATAATGTAAAAATTAATTTTATAAATTATATATATATCACTTAGAGCCTCTGATTTAAGGGGAACTCTAATGGTAAATATATTTCGATTAGGATCTCGAATTTAAGAGGATCTCCAACCCTAAATGTATTTCAATTGCAATAATTTTTTAGATCTTAATTGCTAAAATTATGTATACAAATAATAATTATCCTCTATTAGAAATTAATACTCCCTCCGTCCCATTATATAAATCGTTTTAGAAAGTGGTTTTTCTTTCAAAATATAAGTCGTTTGGTTTTCAAGAATATTTAGTTTAATTTTTTGGTCCAAGTATTAAATTTTTTGTGTTGATCTATGTGTTTTTTAACATTCCAATTCTTATTGTTCAATCATTATATGAGAGAGAATTTTTTTAAGTTAACCCGTGTAAAATTCATTAATTAAGCTCTACATTAATTGTATTTCTTAATTTGTGTGAAAATCTCTATAATGACTTATATTATATATAAGACGGAGGTAGTGGTAATTATATATAGAAAACAAGAATGTAATCAACTAAATGGAACAAAAATTGATGATAATAAAACACATTGTTTTTTTTTCAATCATTTTTTCTCACAAAAATAGCAAGGACCCTCAAAAATTTATTTCCCAACTTCTTTCGCAACACTAAAGCTAAAGGATACAAAAAGAACGTGTGATTTGCCCGATTTGCAATCACAGTCCAACAGCTAAAAACTTGAAAATATAGATTTTTGGTTTGTGCAGTTTGCAATTAAAGGATTTGTGAGTCAAATTTTCAGTCAGAAAAATACTTGTGATATAGTTACTTTGTAAAATTGAATCTTATGTATGAAATAATTTGTAAAATCGGATTTTTTTAATTTCCTCAAATCGCATCCTTTTGAGTAAATATAATTTTATCTATCAAAAACTTGGGAACTCGAAGCTCCGTCATCCGAAATAGCAACGAGACGCTTAATGCGCTCTTCATATGGAATAAATATGGGGGGACCAAGTTTAAGCACTAAATTGGCTCTTTGAAGAGCCGTAATGTCCAAAAGAGGCAATCCAACGTGATGAGGTAAGTTTTGAAAATCTGCTAATTCACCCCGAGCACCCAAAACAATCTCGGTAATTAAATTACCCATAGACACTTGTCTATTGTGAGAAATGGCGGTTCGGTATAAATTATCGAAGATCATGCCAATACTATCATTGGTAAAATTCTTAAAAAATACTGTCAAGCACGAACAAGTCACGACTTTGCACTTTGGAACTTTCTACCCGACCAAATAGTGAAAAAGACAAATACTTGTGAAAATAAAACACGTAATTGTCCTTAATCCATTTGCTTAAAGTGTTTTTCGGATAGAAAACCTCTAAGTTGGTTAAAGAATTCCAAACAGAGTGCGTACTAAACGTTTTCGGCTTTTGATAAAAATTCCGTGTAGGAAACAAAACCATTCTCCCATCGTCTCATAATTGACCTCAAATTTAACTCCATTATTTCGAAAAGAAATAACACCTTTCTTTTTATCATAGCCTAAGGTTACCAAAAACTCCACAATATATGACTCAATATGCGGAAAACGCATACTAGCAAATGTTTTCCAACCAAGAACGCTCGAATACTCATCTATACCTTCAGAGAAAGAAAAAGCATTTACCGTATCGAAATCCAAGAATTGCATATCGGTAAATTCCATTTTGCTCCCGAAAAACTGTAGATAACATCGTCCTTTCACTTCCGTTTCAATATCGAACGTTGATCCATACTGAACACGTAAACGATTTGCTTCGGTAGCTTTAGTTTTGTTGGCAACTCTCTTATGTCTAGGCATTTTGGCTTTGAATTTGGTAAGCGAGGTTAAGAGAATTGAAAGAGATGAAAGAAAGTGTAAATGGTTGAGTAATGGTTTGTGTTTGTGGAAGGAAAAAGATGATGAATAGGGAAAAGATTTATGGGGAAGATGATGAATCTTTGTGTTGGGAAGAGGAAATAGTGTTTTATTGGTGAAAGTATAGGTGATGTATATAGGTGTGATTGATGTGTATTAAATAGGGTAGATTAATAGGTATTAATTTAGAGTAGGAATAGGATTAGGTGCAATTTTTGGCTCAATTTCCGTCTGTAACCACGCGTGTCATGATCGAGATTCCAAAATCTCGATCGCAACAGGAGGTTTTTCAGTGGAGAAAATCTTCCTGAAAATCTGTCATGCGCTGGTCGTCTAGAGATTTTAATAATCTCACCTGAGATTCCTGGCTTGCTGGCCTAAATATTGATATATTTGACAATATCAACTTGAATAATTCAACTCTTATTGCAATCAATGTACACTAATGTTAAGTTTTAATTCCTGAAACCTTAAAAACAAAACTGAAACATTAAATCTAAGGAAAACCAAAAGGTTTTGCCTTAATTAAAAGAGACATGATGAAATAAGAATTTATTAATCATAATGACATATTTACATTAATTACCTTATTAAAACATATATACACAACGAAACAGAAATACATCTATGTACATAAATAAAAAGGAACATCAGACATATATACATTATATACAATAAAAACAATCAAATATCATAAATAAAATCAGACAGTATCCCGATAAATTGGTATACGTCTAGCATTGGCCCTGTCAATCTTCGCTTGGATGAAGACCTGTCTTTCTTCTGGAGAAAGAAATTTTGGACCAACACGAAAAACTCTTTTGACAATTCTCTCACTTTCCAAGAACTCGTAATCAAAGACGGAAAATGGTTCTTTATCGCTCCAAGGAACTGAAACAACTCCCTTGGTACCGAGAATAATTCCACATATTATATTCCCAAATCCTATTTTCCTGTTCTTCGAACGTGAAGCGGCAACTAATCCATCCATTAAAATCTTCGAGGAATTAACAGTATTGCCTTGGAAAATGTCTCCTAACACGTATAAATCTGTATCTTGGACGACACTGCTACTAACTCGACCAAACAAACTATGACAGAGAAATTTGTGAAGATACAGCATGGAGTTAGAATTTATTGATTTATTGTAGGCAAGACGCGGATTGAATCTCCAAAATCCCGTCAACATCCTCCATATGTCTCGAGAACTCATATATCGTCTAGGATGGTACTAGTTAGTATCCCGCGGTGGGAAACCAAACCATTCATGCAGTTCAGGATATCCAAAAGTAAATGCTTGGCCGTCATGATGAAAACTAAGACGAACACGCCTCTTGTTGACGAAACGGACAGTAGACAGGAACTCTAATATCCAATCTCCAATAATTGGAAACCTCATTGATGCAAACTTAGTCCATCCTAATTTTGTCAGATAGTGATTCATGTCATCGCTGATCCCGAGTTCTTCATTCAGGAACTCGTCCATGTATAGCATTCCACAAAACATAGCATAACGAAAATGTAAATATCGTTTGCCCTCATCTTCATGTAGATGGGGAATGGTGCTCCGTACCATGTTGAAATGTCAACAGTTTGCTACGAGCAGACGTATTTTTCTTGGTGTTTTTCAGAGAAGTAGTCATGTTTAAAAGAAAAGGTGTGTCTATAACTTTGATAAATTGAGAGAAAAAACTTCAGAATTCTGAAAGAGATGAAATGAGTAAAAGAATTCTGAACTTACATGAATTTATAGGTTACTGGTATGAAAAATTATGTCTGTTGAGAGTGAAAAGGTGTCAAATTGATACCTTTTGGGTAAAAACTGACTGAAATTTCGAATTTCAGCATATAACTTAGGAAAATACACAAAACTAAGGTGACAGCACAAGTATAATACCGTGTCGCGACCGAGATACTAGGAATCTCGGTCGCGACACACTTTGCCAAATCAAGGCAAAGACTGTCGTGGCCTATCCCTAGTCGCGGTAGAGATTGTCTGAAATCTCGGTGCGAGCATAAAATTTTCCTAATTCCAAACACTGAAAAATCTCAGTTGAGATTTTTGAATCTCCACATATCTGAATTTTTCATAAACACCTAACATTTTTTTCCTTAAATAAATTTCAAAAACATGACTTATTAGTTTTTGTTATATTGATCACAAAACTTATTTGTACACAAAACAAGAAATAAAAAATAAAAATAAAAACAAGTAAAATGAAAATATGAACAATAGTTAAGAAAAATGAAAAATGAAAACTAAATAAATTAATTTTCATAAAATTCGTCTACAAATTCAATTGCTTGAATTGGAGCTCCTGCATAATAAATTTTGCATCGATTACCGTTAACCTTAAATTGATCGCCTTTGGAATTTTCTAATTTTAAAGCTCCATAATCAAACGTTTTATTAACCACATACGGTCCAGTCCATCTAAACTTAAGCTTACCTGGAAATAACCTTAATCGGGAATTAAAAAGCAAAACTTTATCCCCAACATTAAAGCTTTTAACCTTAATTCTGGCATCATGCCATTTTTTTACTTTTTCCTTATATACCCTAGCGTTTTCGTTGGATAAATAGCGTAATTCATCCAACTCGTTTAAGTCGAACAAACGCTTTTTTTCCTGCGCTTTGCCAATTATAATTGAGGGTTTTGATTGCCCAATATGCTTTATGTTCTAACTCTACTGGTAAATGAGAAGCTTTACCATAGACTAGTATATACGGTGTCATTCCTATAGGTGTTTTAAATGCAGTACAGTACGTCCATAACGCATCATTAAGTTTATGTGCCCAGTCTCTTCTAGAAGACGAAACTGTTTTCTCTAATATCCATTTGAGTTCTCTATTTGATATTTCCGCTTGACCATTCGTTTGAGGATGGTAAAGTGTAGATACACGGTGGTGTACTCCGTATTTCTTCATAAGCGACTCAAAACTTCTATTTATGAAATGAGTACCTCCATTGCTTACCATAACTCTAGGGACTCCAAATCGACAAAATATTTCATTTAAAAACTTAACAACTACCTTAGAATCATTTGTCGGGGTTGCAATTGCTTCAACCCACTTTGAAACATAATCTACGGCTACTAAAATATAAGTTTTGCCAAAAGAAGGAGGAAAAGGACCCACGAAATCGATTCCCCACACGTCGAAGATTTCAACTTCCAACATGCTTGTGAGAGGCATCTCATCTTTCTTTCCTATATTCCCGGTTCTTTAACATTTATCACATCGGATTATAAATGAACGAACGTCTTTAAACAACGTAGGCCAAAAGAATCCACATTCTAATATCCTAGCTACTGTTTTACTTACGTCGTTATGACCTCCATAAGAGCTTGCATGATATTCTAACATTATAGAGTTATACTCAAACTCACTGACGCATCTCCTAAGCATACCATCGCCACATGTTTTGAACAAAAACGGATCTTCCCAAAAATATTTTTTAACTTCAGAAAAGAATTTCTTCTTTTGCTAGGAATTTAATCCTTCTAGAACAATATGAGCAGCAAGGTAATTAGCTATATCCGCATACCATGGCGTTATGACACTTTTTACTTGCATGAGATATTTATCGTGAAAATCATCTCGTATTCCGACGGTTTCACCAGTGAGACCATTTTCATCTTCAAGTCTTGATAGATGATCGGCGATAAGGTTTTCGACTCCCTTTTTATCTTTAATTTCTATGTCAAATTCTTGCAATAATAAAACCCATCTAGTAAGACGCGATTTTGCATCTTTCTTAGCAAACAAATACCTCAAAGCAACGTGATCGGTGTAAATGATGACCTTAGATCCTAACAGGTACGATCTAAACTTATCACATTCAAAAACTACCGCTAGCATTTCTTTTTCGGTGGTTGTGTAATTTAATTGTGCACCGAACAAAGTGTGACTCGCATAATATATGACATGAAGTTTATTATCCTTTCTTTGACCTAGTACACATCATACGGCTAAGTCGCTTGCATCGCACATAATTTCGAAAGTTAAATCCCAATCGGATTTAGCAATTATGGGTGCACTGACCAATGCGGTTTTCAACGTACTAAAGGCTTGTAAACAATCCTTGTTAAAATCAAAAGTTGAATCTTTCATAAGCAAATTAGTAAGTGGTTTGGCAATTACAGAAAAGTTCTTTATAAACCTTCTATAAAAACCTGAGTGTCCTAAAAATGATCTTACTCCATTAACCGTGGTTAGTGGGGGTAAATTTTCTATAACTGAAGTTTTCGCTCTATCCACTTCTAAACCTTTTTCAGATATTTTATGTCCTAAAACTATTCCTTCGTCTACCATGAAATGACATTTTTCCCAATTTAGTACTAAGTTCGTTTTTTCACATCTAGACAACACTTTATCTAAGTTTTGTAAACATGCATCCAAAGAATCTCCATAAACTGAAAAATCATCCATAAAAACTTCCATGATATCTTCAATGAAATCGTTAAAAATTGCAGTCATACAACGTTGAAACGTTGCGGGTGCATTACATAGACCAAAAGGCATTCTCCTATAGGCAAAGGTTCCATAAGGACATGTGAAGGTTGTTTTGTCTTGGTCATTCGGGTAAATGTAAATTTGAAAGAATCTGGAGTAACCGTCTAGGAAACAGTAAAATACATGACCGGCTATCCTTTCGATCATTTGATCATGAAAGGTAGAGGAGAATGATCTTTCCTGGTTGCCTTGTTCAAGTTCCTATAATCTATACAAACCCTCCAACATGTGGTGGTTCGGGTAGGTATTAGTTCACCTTCGTCATTCCTTACTACAGTCATGCCTCCCTTCTTAGGTACATAATGGATCGGACTAACCCATTCATTATCCGAAATTGGATATATGATTCCATTATCTAAAATTTTAGTAATCTCATTTTTTACTACTTCTTTCATGTTCGGATTTAGGCGTCTTTGCCTATCCGCTTTAGGGGGCTTACCTTCTTCTAAATGAATTTTGTGCATTACAATACTAGGATTAATTCCTTTTAAGTCTGAAATTTTCCATCCCATACTACATATCCTATTTTTAACAATTTCTTTTAACTTTTCTTTTTGTTCTTTTGTCAATTTTTTAGAGATAATTATAGGTAGAGTATCGCCTTCACCTAGGAAAGCGTACCTCAAATGGTTGGGTAACTCTTTAAGTTCTAACTTAGGGGGTTTTAAGATTGAAGGCGGAACTGGTCCATCTTCTCGAATCAAATGCTATGGAGCCTTATCTTCCATTTCTTCTTCAACTATCGGTTCTATCACATTTTCCTCTTGAACAACATCATTAACACACTCATCGACCAAGTCAAGTTTCATACAAACAAACTCTTCCATAGGGTATTTCATGGCTCTATTCATATTGAACTCAATTTTGTCTTCACCTATTCTCAAAACTACTTTTCCTTCCGATACATCGACTAATGCACGTCCCGTATTCATAAACGGTCTACAAAAAATTAGCGGACAATTAACGTCGTATGCAAAGTCTAGTATAACGAAGTCGGTAGGAAAAATAAATTTATCGACTTTCACTAAAACATCTTCAATTATACCATATGGTTTTTTAGTGGTTTGATCCGCTAATTGCAAAACCATATTAGTACATTTGATATCTTCTTCTAGACCTAACTTCTTGAAAATAGACAATGGCATTAAGTTAATGTTTGCTCCTAAGTCACAAAGACAACTTGGGAATTCGATGTCTCCCAATTTACATGGGATGGTGAAACATCCAGGGTCTTTTAGCTTAGTCAGCAAATGACTTGACACGATTGAACTACAATCTTCGGTTAATGCTATGGATGAAATTCCTTCCCAACTAATTTTCTTAGAAATTAAGTCTTTTAAAAATTTACCATAGTTAGGAATTTGCGTTATCGCATCCATAAACATCAAATTAATGTGCAAATTTTTAAGTTTGTCTAAAAACGTTAAAAGTTGTTTGTCATAGTCCTTATTCCGGACTTTATGTGGAAAAGGTGGTCTTGGCGAAAATGCTTTTGCATTAGCATCAATGGGTGAACTCTTCGAACTTGCATTCACTTCTGAGGATTTTGTTGTCAAATCACTTTCCTGCAAAATGTTAGTAGAATTTCTGGGCATTTTCGGACCTAAATAGTGTTTTCCCGACCGAAGAGTTATAGCCTTAACCTGCTCTTTAGGATTTTCTTTTGTATGGCTAGGAAGACTTCCCTCTTTACGGGATGGAATAGATTTAGCAATTTGTCCTATTTGAACCTCCAAATTATGGATGCTAGATGAATGGTTCTTAATTAATTGATCGAATTTGTTCTCAATTCGTTTAAAACCATCATCGTGGCTGTTAATTTTACCACCAATAGCATCTATGAATTTTTCGATTTTAGAAGAATGTGCAAATCGTGTCTCTTGATTGATTTTGATAATTGTTAGTTCGACCTTGATTGGCACCAGCATTATTATTCTCTTTCCAACTAAAATTAAGGTTATTCCTCCATCCGGGATTATAAGTATTTGAATAAGGGTTATTAATTTGATTTTGTCCTTGGACAAAGTTTACCTGTTCTACCTCATCCATACCACTATAATCCATGTCCACTTGGATTGGGTTTCCATTATTGTCACACGGTGTCATAAACTTGTCAATTTTGTGCGGAAGCGTAGAAAATTAGGCTTGTAACATCGCGATAGGATCGAGATTAACTATACCTTTTACTGGTGATGTAGTCGAGGATGATGGTTTCGCCACTGGTGTGTGTCCATGTTCGGCAGGCCACATACTACTGTTGATAGCCATTTTCTCTAAAAGTTCTTTCGCTTCGGCAGATGTCTTCTTCATAAATAACCCTCCTGACATAGCATCTAATGAACCTCTGGTTATGGGATTTATTCCATTATAGAATGTCTGCATCAAAAGTTCATCGGGCAAATGGCGATGTGGGCATAAACGTTGAAGTTCTTTGAAACGTTCCCATGCTTCATCAAAAGGAACAAAAGACACCTTTTCATTTTTCAATGGTCATGATTTCTAATTATCTTCACATATTTTTCAAACTTACAATTTTTAATTCTCAAAATTTCTGACGTCTTTATCTGTTTTAATTCATCAGTTTTAAAACACCGAAAATTTCTTTTACAGTAATGTTGTGGATTCTTCACAAACTTTAATGCAAGGTTTGGTATCTACCTCTCGTTCAAAGAACAAAGAACAATTGGATATGGGAATTTTATTAGTTGTATCTTAGTACAAGTTCCATTCCTTGGAGCATGAATTAACAATTCCATGTCCTTGATTTCGAGTTCTTGAAGAGCGAAGGATTTGTCAAACATGAATATTAATTATTTCGAGTTCTTGGTCCTTGGTTTCTTTCTTCATAAGAGAGATTATTAACATTCAAGTAAATTAAACCGGGTTCAAGCACGAGAAATTGACATTAATGACGATGAAGATTATATTTGTTTATTTTATCATGTTTATTCGGTCTCTGTAACATTTCTATGTTTTTAAGTTCTTGTTTGAACATCTTTAAATTTTTGTAGTTGTGTATATGTAAATGTAATTATATATTTTATAACTCTTAAATTAAGGAAAGCCCTCCTGGCTAACCTTTCATTTAATTTTTCAGTTTTGATTTTAAGTTTTTCAGGTATTAAAAATCATTAAAGGAACATTAGTACAAGAAGAAATAAATTTAGCAAATTAAAAATGTCAGAAAATGGAAATTTTGGTGTACAGCTCGAAAATCTCGGTAGAGATTTTCAATATCTCTGGACGAACAGTGAGCAGGTGAAGTCAGGAAGAATTTTTCTCCCTGAAAAACGTTTGTCGCGACCGAGATTCTGAGAATTTCGATCGTGACACGGTAAATTTAGGCCAAAAATTAGCTTAAATCCTTCACTTTTTCCTATTCCAACTCTATTTAAAACACATTTTCTTCTTCCACAATCAATTACATATCATATCATCTTTAATTTGTACCAATTTTTCACCTATCCAACACACTTCTTTTTCAATAAAATATTTTCGATTTTTCTCCACCTTTTTACTCTTTTCCCAAACACAAACTCCATAACCTAACCCTCCATTTTTCTATCTTTTTCACAATTTTTTTTTTTTCTCTCACAAAGTCCGAAATTTTATACACCATGCCTCGACATAATATTTTTACTCACAAGATTTCCACTTCCTCCACTAATCGGTTGCGTTGTCTCTTTGTGGCCACATTCGACATTACTTCAGATAAGGAAAGGAAGTGGTACAAGCACTTTTATGGGCATAACGCATAGTGAAACGGACATTATTGTCTTTTGATTACTTGTTCATATGCTAAGAAGAATAAGCAGATTACATTTAGGAATTAGGTTAAAATTTATGAAGTTGGGTATGAAGAGATGAGTATTTGGTTTGGATATCATACAAAATAATTTATTGCTAAGCCCATGAATTTTCAAACCAATCCGGTTTGGACATATTTGACTAGTTTGGATGGATTTAATCCCAAGAACGCTTCTAGCAAGCTCACTAAGGATAATTGGGTTTGGTAGTAGATAGCATTGGGATGATTTTTGAAAATTTCGTTTGTGCCTCTGTTTCAACCAATAAGCAAGTTCCTTTGGGTAAACTTGATTACGGGTATTGTTTTGGATGCTACGGGTAGTTTGGAGCAGTTTCAATCACTTCCTAATGATGATTATTTTCCGATGTTGGTACTTCGAGTTCACATAGGCAAGGTATTCAAGAGGAAGAGAATGAGGATGCGGATGCTGGTGAGGATGAAGAAAGGCACGAAGATGGGGCACCACATGAAGACGTTGGAGCCAATGTAGATGCAGTTGTGGGTTCGCAATGAGTTTTGGATCAAGTATACGGTTATTAGAGCCATTCCTGCAATAAGCAAACAACAAGTTTTTGGCGCAAATAAATGCCAACAATAGACAAACGAACTTAAGATTCGATGAGGTAGATGAACACATCAATCATTTGCATAAGGAACATAACTCCACTCGTTGACGGTTAATATAATATTTCCGCTGCCAAGGAGTCGAGTCGACACGATCTCCATATTTTTACTTACGGATTCTCCTTCACATTCAGGTTTTATCTTTCCTTACCTTTTAGTCTATTTCTATTTTTATTTTCATATTTTATGCTTGTTTATTTCATACTCCATTATTTTCGTTTTATAATTTCATACTCTATTTTTTATGATTTATCAAATTTTGCACAATGAGGACATTGTCCAATTTAAGTGTGGGATGAGATAGTTCATTTATCTTATTTTGAGTACGAATGTTTGTCATATTATATTTGCATACACATTTTTGCCTACGAACAAATCATAATGTTACATATGCTAGAGAGAAAAAATATATATACATATACTATTAAGGTTACATAAATATGCTAGAAATAGTTAAATATTTCTACAAGGGCAACAATATTACATATTATTAAAACATCTCCGAAACGATTTTACAAAGAAAAAGTCTCGAGTAAATGTATATAAGTAATAAATTCTTTACTTCGATCTTTCTTTTATATTATGCTAATGCATGATAAATATAGTTCGTATTTCTATTTTTCAATTAGGTTTATAGGCACTAATCAAACTAACACTTTTTGCTCGGTTTGATTTTGTCTTACTTTAAAATTCAATTAAAGTTTTTAAGGAAACTATAGCTGTAATACATGTTGATTTAAGTCAATAGAGAATGAATGTAGTATTTTATTTCCCATATTAAATTTTATTTTTAACTCGTATTAATTTAATTAAGTAATCGTATTCTTAACTTTTGACCACGATTGCGACCACCCATGTCATAATCGAGGTATGAAAGGGAAGAAAAGTTAGTAAAACGGCACTTTTGGCCACGGTTGCGACCACCCTTATCACGATCGAGGTATGAAAGGAACGTTAAAATAAAAAATAAAAAGCAAAATAATGCGTCTAAGTTTAAAGTCACGGTTGCGTCCACCCATGGCATGGTCGGGACCTCTTAAACGGACAAAAATTAATAAAAAAAATGTTCAATATGTCACGATCGAGACCATCCTTATCACGGGCGTGACTAGCAAATAAGTTAACAAAAACCTAAATTTATATTTATATTTTAGTATAGGTTTGGGAAAAGGAAATTTTGTGCTTAGAACCGAAGATCAAAAACATGTGTGCTTACACCCGTCATTATAAAAATTATAATACAAGACAGATGATAGTCACTTTTTATCCTAGCTAGTTTGATGTTTTGCGTATAAATTTACCTTACAAGATTTATCTTTTAGTTTAACTAATTTAAAAAGGGTTATATGGAAATGTATTCTATTTTTAAAGATCGTTTGAAGGATAAATTTAATGATAATTTTGCACGGGACTAGCAAAAGCTTAAGTGTGGGAGTGTGATAAGCCTAAAATATACCTAAAATATCATTAATAATTACGTTAGTTTTGTATTGGATTGAGTCGGACTCATCATATGCTAACAATTTACTACGGTCGCGTTCAACATCGGTTCCTTGGACCATCCGGCAAGATTGGCTAGAATGCATGTCTCAATGCTCGGGAATGATGATATCCGTGTCCCACATCTACCGTGAAGGAAACAGGGTTGTCGACGCCTTAGCAAAATACGGACTCACAGTCCCTGCCTCTGATGTCTGCTGGTGGCCCACGGCGCCGATTTTTTGTAATTCATTTATTCTGGACGACATTGACAATGTTTGTCAATTTCGTGGTTCTTAAATCAGCTTTTAACGTTTCTTTACACTCTTCTTGTATACTCTCTCCATTTTTTATTTAATTTATTCATTCGGGTTTGCTTGGTTAGCGGCTGGGGTGCCAACCTAGTTGGGATGTCAGTCATAACCATGTATCGTCCCCACCTTCATTAAAAAAACGTTAGTTTTGTATTTAAATTATGTTAATTATATTCATTTAAGAATACTTTTATGTCTATATTTGTTTCTATCGTGCAAGGTACTCAATTATTTGGTAAAATCCAAATAGGAGCTAAAACGGAGCAAAAACGAGAGGAAAATCACATTTACGAGCTAAAAACATGTTCAAGTTTAGAAGACCGATACGAGTAGTTGGGAAGCAGTCGAGAGCGGGAACATAAGCCCGTGTCGCGATCGAGATTCCCAATATCTCGGTCGCGGCACGCTCACTTTAGCATCGGAAATAACTTTCGACATCAATCTCCCTCAAGCCCTAGGTCACGACTGGGATTCCTAAATCTCGGTAGCAACAGTGAAGTTTTCAGCACACATTTTACAAGTGTTAATTTCGAAACAACGCATCCGTTCATCCGGATAAAGGCGACTCTTCACCAATGGACACGTCTCTTCAAACACACCTCTTGGAATATTATAAATAGATAAAGAAGTTCAGAATTCATATTGTTCAATGTTGATTATTTCAATGTTGTTATGTTGGTTGTTCTAGTTCATAGTTTTGTTACACAAACTTGTTATAAAGTTACAAGTTGTGTAAATAGTTTAAGATACGATATGTAGTTCTTATAGTTTAGAGTTCGAGTATTGTTCAAAGATGAGTTTACACTCTATAGATGATCGATCGTAGTCTCTATTTTGAGGATTCGGCGAGAAGAATTAGCGGCTGAAGCGCCCTAGTGTTTGACAAGCCTACGAAGTTTGAGGAAAGGATTGACAACCCGGAACTCAAATTAGTTAAAATGCTATCCATGTTTCTTCTTCTCTGTTAACTTGATTCGATTCGTAACGAATTAATAAGATGTCTTTTCAATGCAATATATATTTTACTGTTGTTATTTTGGAGTCTGATCAGTGATATTCTCTAAAGTAATAAACTTGGTGTTTTCAATAAAAACCTTTTTACACAAAATTCATTTCAATGGAAACTTTGTTGGACACTTAAAAGAATTAGGATTTATGTTCGGTATGATCAATAGCTCGGCTTATCAAACATAGAACACCAATTTGATTAAGGTAGCAATCTTGTCCAACCGTAGAAGGATCGTCTGCGGTTCAAAGCCCAGTAATTGAATTATTAGATAACGGCTTGATCAGATTATTAAGATGTAACAATTTATCTAATAATTCAATTACTGGGCTTTGAACCGCAGACGATCCTTCTACGGTCGGACAATACCTTAATCAAATTGGTGTTCTATGTTTGATAAGCCGAGCTATCGATCATACCGAACATAAATCCTAATTCTTTTAAGTGTCCAACAAAATTTCCATTGAAATGAATTTTCTGTAAAAAGGTTTTTATTGAAAACACCAAGTTTATTACTTTAGAGAATATCGCTGATCAGACTCTAAAATAACAATTGTAAAATATATATTGCATTGAAAAGATATCTTATTAATTCATTATGAATCGAATCAAGTTAACAGAGAAGAAGAAACATGGATAACATTTTAACTAATTTGAGTTCCAGATTGTCAATCATTTCCTCAAACTTCGTAGGCTTGTCAGACCCTGGGGCGCTTCAGCCGCTAATTCTTTTCGCTGAATCCTCGAAAATAGAGACTACGATCGATCATCTATAGAGTGTAAACTGATCTTCGAATAATACTCGAACTCTAAACTATAAGAACTACATATCGTATCTTAAAGTATTTACACAACTTGTAACTTATAACAAGTTTGTATAACAAAACTATGAACTAGAACAACCAACATAACAACATTGAAATAATCAACATTGAACAACATGAATTCTGAACTTCTTCATCTATTTATAATATTCCAAGAGGTGTGTTGGAAGAGACGTGTCCGTTGGTGAAGAGTCGCCTTTATCCGAATGAACGGATGCGTTGTTTGGAAATTAACAAATGTAAAATGTGTGTTGAAAACTTCACTGTTGCTACCGAGATTTAGGAATCCCAGTCTCGACCTGGGGCTTGAGGGAGATTATTGTCGAAAGTGTATTTCCGATGCTGAAGTGAGCGTGTCGCGGCCGAGATATTGGGAATCTCGATCGCGACACGGGCTTATGTTCCCGCTCTCGACTGCTTCCCAACTCCTCGTATCGGTCTTCTGAACTTGAACGTGCTTTTAGCTCATAAATGGGATTTTCCTCTCAGTTTTGCTCCGTTTTAGCTCCTATTTGGATTTTACCAAATAATTGAGTACCTTGCACGACAGAAACAAATATAGACGTAAAAGTATTCTTAAATGAATATAATTAACATGATTTAAATACAAAACTAACGTAATTATTAATGATATTTTAGGTATATTTTGGGCTTATCAATATAATTAATTTAAATTATTTTTATAAATTATATATATCCAAAATAAATTATAAATAACTTTTAGTTTGTTATTTTTTGTCAATTTGAGGTTTAAATATCTAACGGATAAATAAAGATTAGAACCACTGAATTGAGGTCCATCGGTGTCTTATATATTTACTGACAAATTTAACTTAATAAACTATATTATTATTTGTATGTAAAAATCTAAAAGATTTAATAATAATAAAAATATCTAAGAGATTTAAGTAGTAAAAAAAAGAAATAATCAAGGTTGGAAAAATAATTAAGAGATTTAAGTAGCAAAAGAAAAAAATATATACAGTAAAATCTCTATATAGGAATACACTTGGGACCGGACTATTTGTATAACAATTGGGAGGTTATTACTAAATAGAGTTTGGTATAATAAAATTTCTCAACACAAAATTTTAAATTTTTATCATAGGCATGCATGGTTTATATATAATGTATAACAATAGACATTAATGGAACAAATTAAATATTTAGAATTTCAATTTAGAGTTTAGGTTTTCAATATATAAATAACTAGAAGAGTTTTATGGAAAACTGTAAACATTAATGAGAATACTAAATATTTATAATTTCAAGATGTAGTTTGTGTTTCCAACTTATAGATAATTCAATAGCTTTTTAAATATTTTAAAATTTAGTTTGAATTCTTAATATGTATATACATGTAAATATATAGTTATTACTATATAGATGTATAGTTTCTAAAGGCGGGACTTGAAAAATGTATAACAAATCACGTTTGGGAGGTTATTCCTATTTATAACTGGCCCAAGTTGGGACCGAGTTTTTTTTATAACAAAATAGAGGTTATTCCTATATAGAGTATTCCTATATAGAGGTTTCACTGTATATAGAATATAAAAAAAAAAAAGTAAAGAAAGAAATAATGAAGGTTGGAAAGGGTGTTTCAAAAAAAAAGGTTGGAAAGGTAGAGAAAGCGAAGGAGAGGAGATGAGAATTCAACAAACCGGAAGGATGAGACCGGATGTCTGGTCGGTTTCCGGTTTGACCGGTCGAATCGGCCGGTCTGGTTCGAGCATGATAATATTGGTTATAATCAATGTTATAAAAACCGGACCGAACTGAATGGTTGAACCGGTTGAACTGAGAATCAGTCAGAAGTCCGGTCCGAACTAGCCTGGTTTATTAAATCTTCAACAAATCGGACTAGTCTGAGGTTGAACTTGAAACCGGTGCAACCCCGGTTGTTTTAAGATTTAAAAAAAAAATATAGAGATCTCATAAACAGAAACATAAAGAAATTGTGACGAAAAAGAGAAATGAGAATATGATAGATAGCCTTCTTCATCTTATATCATATAAACCCAAATGCTGCTGGTTTTTTTTTTTTTTTTTTTTTTGTTGTGAAATTCCTACAAGTATATTACTAACTTTATTAAATAAATTATAATTTATAATACACTCATTTGAAAAATGCCATTCGTTCACATTTTTTATTTGGAGAAATTTTTTTTTTTTTATAAAAAACCATATCATTTCATTAATTTAAAAAGTACAAATATAATACGAGAATAAAAAAGAATAAAACCTCTCATCTATATAGGCTACATCCATAAAGGGAAGAAAATAGACTACAAAGAGCAATAATAAAACTACAAAAAGCAATAAAACCATAAAATGTACAAATAAAACAAACAAAAAAGTCATATCATTCTCGTACGTCGAATCCCGTTGAAAAATATATGTAATCCATGCTTCATCATTTAGGCTCTTTCGGACATTCGGATCTGAGTCCTTTCTGTTTTTGCAACCACACAAGATAAACTTTTTCTGTTCTTGCTAAGACCAAAAAAAGAATAAATGAAACTTAATAAAACAAAATCCTACAATTTTACCCATAACGTCTAAAATGGTATAATTTTATTCTTAACATTTGCAACAAAAAGCAAATTTACACCTAAGGCTGTCAAGTTGAGTTAATTTAAGAAATAATTGTCTTCAATCATGAATCATGTCATCTACCTTTCACATTTGCATCGTTTTATCACTCATTAGTAATATATCACAACAATATAAATTGCCATGAATTTTTTCAACGAAAAAGTTTAAAAACTATTTATTACGTCATCCGGTTTGCCCAATCTGAATCATCCGGTACGACCAAGTGATCCGTGACCCAGCTATCAATCCGGCTTGATGTCCAGTCTGGTTCTGATAACATTGGTTATAATACCCATTCAGGTCTAAAAGTGGACCAAATAATATGATATTTTAGGTCTAAAATAAATCCAAATTTTATTTTAAACTTGTTACATAAAGTCAATGTAATAAATGTATAGCATGCTTAGGCTGGTTTGACAGCTATAGGCTGCTAGTAGGGCCACTATGTTTTCTTTATCGTAGGGAAAACCTTGTATAAATATGTGTATTCATCTTAAGTTTAATATATCAATGTAGACTCTTAATCTACATGGTATCCCATGGATTTCTCTCTATTTCCATGGTCTGTAACAAAACTTTTAAATACAATCTAAGGACTTATAATCTCTAATTTCGTCTGGGGCCCATAAAATATCAGGACCGGCTCTGGTGAAACGAATTTGATTGTTTTCCACAACCAAAAATGCAACAAATACAGATATTGATAATAATAATAAATGGATGAAACAGACGTATAAACCTTCCTGTGTGAGTATAAATCACAGTGGCCTTTGTGTAGAGTATCAAACAAAAAAACCAAGCTCATATTCAATAACAAAATTAACGCTTAAACATTATGTTCGTGAGCCGCTCACGAGCTTGTTAACGAGTTCGTTCACGAGCTTTGTTCGTAAGCAGCTCGTTAATTGAGTTCATTAACTTCGATCACGAACAACTCATTAATTATATTAACACAGAACTATATTTTTTTTTTTTAACCACAAAATTATATAAGTTTGAAACCTATAAAACTAAATTTTACACAAAACCGTGTTGTTTTATATTTTTCTATTTATAAAAATATTATTATTAAAAATATAATCGAATAAAGTTTGCTCAAGAGTGTGTTCATAAACAATATAATCGAGCCTCCTCGTGAGTTTCTTGATAAACCTATAATCAAGTCTACTCGCGAGCTTTTTAGCCGAAAAAAAGTATGCTCAAACTCCGCTTATTTATAAATAGAACGGAACGCAATCGAACTTTTATCGAGCAAAACACAAACAGCTCAACTCATTTACAGCCCTAATATATCTACATTGTTCGATTCGATTTTAAAGGAAAGGTGAGTCGGATTCTATTTTGGTTTTAAGATTTGAGTTCCAATCTCGTCTCATTTATCACATTCTACATATTAGAGTAAGGTACAACAATAAGATTAGAGAGAGTATTTGTTTTAAGGCTTAATACATCATTTGCCCCTGAACTTGTCCAAAAAATTTAGGTGCCTTCTATGATTATTTGTTTTTGACAACGTAAAGCTTACTTTGTTTTTTTCACCATTAGATGATGGTGGACTTTAACAAAGTTCATCCAATGGTGGTAAAAACAAAGTAAACATAGTCTAACCTAAAAGTTTGATTGGCTTTCTGAACTTTTAAAATATTCCGATAGCCCCCTCAATTTGCATAAAATGTTCGGTTAGCCCCTTAAACTTGCACAAAATATAATCAATTGGTTGCAAAAAAAAAAAATAAATTAATTGCGGAAGATGTATTGCACGCGTTTTATAGTTAAACAAATAATAACTTCAATCGTAATTTATTTTTCAATTATGTAATAACATTCTAAGATGCGTGAAATACATTTTCCGCATTTAACTTATTTTTTTGCAACTAAATGCAATCTATTACATTTTACGTAAGTTCAGGAGACTAACTGAACATTTTATACAAATTGAAGAGGCTATCGGGATATTTTGAAAGTTCATGATGCTTTTTGAAAGTTTTGTGGTACAACTTTCATCTGGTGTAATTCCTTGTCTCGATACAATTTCATATGTTCCTGCCTGATTAAAAAAAACCATTTAAAAGCAAATTGGGATCTATTTCACTGAAGTCACTGAAACAAAATCATTACACTTAAAAAGGCAAATCAAGGGAGAACATAACATTCTGTACAATAAACTCTTTATGTTACTGTGTAACATCAGACTTAAATCAGCAGTACTTGATCACTCCATCTACATTTTCGATAAAGGGCGACCCGGTCGCATTACGCGTCCCCGCTGAGCGAGGGTCCGGGGAGGGGTCCTATCACAAGGGTGTACTGGGGGCAAGCCTTCCCCTGCCAATTTATTTGGCAATAGGCCGCTCCTAAGACTCGAACCCGTGACCTCTTGGTCCATCTACATTTTCGATATACTAATCAAATTCCTACTCATAACAATCCCCTAGGGAAGCTTTTTCCACCCCGGTGTCATGCTCCCAAGACCGGATCGTTACAAACAGACACTTAAAACATATATTACAATTAACGACAGATATCAACAAACTGCAGGTTTAATCATATCATACCAAGCTGTGGAGAACTTCTTAAAACCTCAATCCAGAGTCCTATAAATGGAAGAATAATCAAGAGAAAGATGCAACTCATCATCTGAGCTAGAGGAACTCGAACTGTGGTCCCCAAACTCATTCAGCAGCTTTGACAGATTCGCCAAGTTTCGCTTTTCCCATGTAAGGCGTCAAATTCAGTGCTGCAGGTGAAGGTGTTCCCCAGGAGAAGCAAAAGCCACAGGCTCTTCTACTCCCTTACCTCTCTCGAGTGAAGAAGATACATCGTTGCTGTCCATGATTTCGACAATGTCTGCCATGAAAATTTAGGATTTCAGAGATATAACAATCAAATGCGGACAAATTGTCTAAATAACAGAAACTGAAACCCAAACAGACTATTTCTAAAATGCAGTATTCGAAACATAGCTAGGAAATGGAAATGGAAACGAAATTGAAACGGAAACGGAAAAGCAGAAATGCTATTGAGTTTCAGTGCAATGTAGCAAAAACGTAGAAAGATAGTGTGCAATTAAGAACAACCATTTGTCTGTATAAAGGGAACTGAACCCGAAACGGATACTTATTTCTAAAACGTAGTATTCAAAGCATAACTAGGAAACGAACATAGAAACGAAAACAGAAACGAAACGGAAAACGAACATAGGAAACTGAAAACGTTATTTCTAAAACATAGTATTCAAACCATAGCTAGGAAACGAACATAGAAACGAAATTAAAACAGAAACCCTATTGAGTTTGAGTGGAATATAGCAACAACTTAGAAAGATAGTGCAATTAAGAATAACCATATGTCTATATAACGGAAACTGAAACCGAAACAGACACCAAAAACGTCATTTCAAAAGATAGTGAAATTGAAACGGAAACGGAAAAGCAGAAATGCTATTGAGTTTCAGTGCAATATAGCAACAACTTAGAAAGATAGTGCAATTAAGGATAACCATTTGCCTGCATAATGGAAACCGAAACCTAGACGGATACCGAAAAAGAAAACAAAATTAAAATAGAAACAGAAATGCTGTTGAGTTTCAGTGCAATATAGCAACAACTTAAAAAGATAGTGTAATTAAGAATAACCATCTGTCAGTACAAAGGAAACTGAAACTGAAAACATTATTTCTAAAACATAGTATTCAAAACATAACTAGGAAATGGAAATGAAAATTACGAAATTGAAACAGAAAGGGTACAACAGAAACACTATAGCAACAAGTTAGAAAATAGTGCAATTAAGAATAACCATTTGACAAGACAAAAATTTCAGTTAGACCATCTGCTTTCCGTTTGAGGGCCTAATCACTTGACCAAACAAAAGATAAATTACATTCATAGCCCATTGACTATAGCATTACTTATTATGACCCCTAAACTTCATTGTTTGTCATAAAAATCCATGAACTTATATAACTGTAACATTAAAGTCCAAATAAACAAAAATCCATAAATAAATTATGGAAGTGATGAGGATAACATAGATATTTGACCATAATTTTTTTGTGAGATGGACTAACATCCCAAAATGTATCTCAAAAAAGGAGGATTGACTCCCATATACAAAGAGCCATATAGCTCTCTAATCTAATAAAGGGCGGCCCAGTCGCACTACGCGTCCCCGCTGAGCGAGGGTCCGGGGAGGGGTCCCACCACAAGGGTGTACTGGGGGCAAGCCTTCCCCTGCCAATTTATTTGGCAAGAGGCCGCTCCTAAGACTCGAACCCGTGACCTCTTGGTCACACGACAACAACGTTTTACCGTTGCGCCAAGGCTCGCCCTCTAGCTCTCTAATCTGATACCATATAAATAAAAATCAAACTCGCCCGAAAAGGATACCTCAAAGGAGAAGGATTGGCTCACATATACATGGAATCATATAGCTATTTAATTAAGCAATATGAGAAATCTAACAATTTCAAAAGGAGAGATTACCTTGAGAGAAACAACAAGTGCATTTGTATTGAAATATAACCATACCAGTTATAATAAATATCCTCTACATATCTAGAGGTGCAATTCGGATTATCCTCTACATATCTACATTCAAGCTCACCGTTCTTATCATCTTCTTCTCTTTCACTCTCTTCAACAATCCATTGAATTGAAGAGAGTGAAAGAGGATGAAGATGATAAGAAAGTTCTTGCTGGTTCAATTCCTTCCTGTTTCAATTCCTGAACCTTGAAGAACCACAAGTGTTAGTAAACAACCAAATTGGTTACAAGATTTTGTTGTTAATTAAGTGTACACAAAATCAGATATGTCATCCCCTTTCTCTTATACTTCTTCCGATCATGTTTTCTTATCAAAACTCTCTAAAGAACAGAAACCTAATACCTATAATGAAGCTAGTACTAATCCAAAATGGGTTGAGGCAATGCAAGCTCTTGAACAGAGTTTTTTTACATATTACAAAGCTTTCTGTATCAATCGTTAAGAGAAATCAATCAGAATCCGTTACTACTTTCTATCAGTTGAATCATGTGTAACCTATAAATTACATAACACATCAGGACATAGGTAATCATGTGAACATATAAACTACATAACACATTAAGATATGACAACCTGCTTTAACACATAAATAACAATACATAAAATGGAAATGAGATTCAAGCATTGCATAATACCTGCATTTGTATCCAGAGTGAGATTTACAGATGCATCCTTCTCAATTTTAACATCAACTTCCTCACCACTCTTCTCCAATGTGCCGAACATCTCCATATCCTTCTCCAAAGACAAAACCCTCTCATTTGACCCCTTGATTCTCCCTTTACATACATCCACTTCAGTCTCAGAATTCAACTTAGCTCATAATCTCTTTCTTGTCGTGTTCATTCTCTTTCATTATATTCAACAATCCATCTCGCTCTTCCTTCAACCGAGTAACCAATTCCTTCAATTCCCCAGACTCCTTCTTAAACCTCTGCAATTTTTCCACGAACAATTCCTTTTCTATGTTCTTCCCCTCGATTTCTGTCTTCAATTTCTCTTCTCTAGATATTAAAACCTCCTCCACCGTCAAGCCTTCCAGATCCTCTTTAAACGCTCCAATTTCAGTTCGACCAACCATTTTTCGAAAGAGAAGATAAATGATCAAAACTGTAAAAACTCACCTAATAATCGTACGGTTACCCTTTCTGCCAGTACTAAAGCGACTGAAAGAGGTGAAACTGAGACTGAGAAGGTGGTGGTCGTGCTCTTTGCTGCACCGGAAGTGAAAGGCAAGAAATGGACCGAGAACGCGGTGCTTCCGCCGCTTAAACCCTTATTTTTAGGGTTGGAAGGTGGGAATCAATTCCACCGTTCCAAGGGTATATTTGTTACTCATTTGTTTCAGAAAACAAGTAGTATAATAGTAAAGATTATGCTTACTTTGTTTTTTTACAAAGTAAATTTATTTTGAATTTAATTAGCATTAAAAAAGAATATTATGTTTTGAAAAACATTACTATATAAGTAACTTTTATGTTTGAAAATAAAAAAACTAAGGGTTAGGTTATACTTATTAATGCAAAAATATTTTACTTTTTTCGAAAGAATAAAATTCTCATATTCTTTATAAATTTTTTGGACTTAAAATTTTCAATTGATTTATTTTTCTAAATAAATAAATATTGGATAATGAGAAAATTATTTTTGTGCACAATACTTTTAACAAATAAATAAGATCTAAAGTTGTTTTTTTATAATCAAATTTAATCCTAATATTTTAGAGAAAGATATCATTACAAATTTAATCATAATGTTTCCAAATAAAATCAATGTAAGCCCTACATTACGAAAGTTTTGAAAATACTGGTTTCACGGTTATTTAATTGCCACATCGAGTAGGCTTAAGGTGTTATTGAGCCATTAACCTATTCAAAAAAAATTCATTTGCTTTCTGATATATTATTCGGTCACATTTGGCTCCTGAACTATCCGAATTGGACATATGAACTGAACATGTCACATGTCTTGAAGTTTATTTGATACATAAACTCTCTTACGTAAAAATAATTAATTAGATTAAAAAACACAAAAAAAAACAAACCCCTAAACTAAAATTTATTAAATTTAAGTGTCAAAATATTGTGACGTGTCAATAGAATAACAATTATGTTAAGTTTTCATTCAAATTGGACCAATTGCGAAGATCATGGGCCAAATTTGATCAAATAATAGGTCAGGAGCCAAATAACAAAATTTAGAATAGATCAATGGTCAAATAATGGTTTAAGCCAATATTCTACATATATGGAGGTACAATTCAGATTATCCTCTACAAATCTACATGCATGCTCACAGTTTGAGCTCAATAATCTCTTTCTTATCATGTTCATTCTCTTCCACTCGCTTCAATCCATTGAAGAGAGTGATAGAAAATGAAGATGACAAGAAAGTCATTCCTGTTTCAATCCATGAACCTTGAAGAACCACAAGTGTTAGTAAACAATTAAATTGGTTACATCATTTTGTTGTTAATTAAGTGTATACAAAATCAGTGACGTAGCAGGAATAAACAGTCTTTGCTCAGAATCGTTGAATCGCATATGATTTCCGATTGAAAACTCACAATTTTGGAATGAAAAAACTCACAATTTCATTAATCAAAATCAGCTCCTTCTTACAATGAAAATAAACCTTTAAATAGATAAAAACTTTTTTTAAGAGAGGCAAAAACTTAAAACCTTTAAAAAAAAGTAAACTACAATTAATAATAAACTAGTTCTAAATTAATTGCAATTAATTGTAAAATTTTAATTACAATTGATATTAAATTAATTGTAAACTTCGATTGCAAATAATACTAAATTAACTATAACTAAAGTCTTATTTGTTTGAGGAAAAATATTCTGCAGGAAAATATTTTTTCAATTTTCCAATGTCGGTTCGGTTCGGTTCGGTTCGGTTCGGTTCGATTCGATTCGATTCGATTCGGTTCGGTTCGGTTCAAAAATATATAAAGAATAGAGAAAGGTTAGAAGAAGAGTCTTGTACAAAAATCTCCTCCACTCCAGTGAGAATAAGAATGAACTTCATTGGCTCTTTAGGTTAAGACATTGATTATATGTTAGTGTCTTTATGAAGTATATGTTAGTTTGGTACTTTGGGTTAACGTTGAGTATATGTTAGTATCTTTATGAAGTACGAACTTAATATATGATTTAGTATTATGTTTTTATGTGGTTTTATTTTGTTTGTGCAGTCATATGTGTGTGTGTGTGTTTTTTTGTCTACTCTTAACTAGTAAGAGAGTATATATTTTTATTTTATTTTATGCGCCTCGTGTTTCTTAGGCACGCGCCTTGCCTTGTGCCTAGAGCCTAGGCTCCAGGACCCCTTAGCGCTTAGTGCGCCTTTAACAACTATGGTTTCTGATTTGTGTCAGGCTGGTGTAAGGTGTTAATGAAATGATCCAATAGACTTTAGTAGAATCGTTGAGGAAGAATATTAAGAAATGTCAGCTTAGGAAAATCTCGTAATAGCATCAAAAGGATTGGATTCCTCACAAGTTTAGTTTTCAATGTCTTATGTCTAAAACACTAGTAAGGTAATTACAAACTTGAGATGATCTTGCATCGTTATATATATATATATATATATATTATGTTTCTCATTTGTATTTTGCAATGCAATCTCAAATCAGCTTTGTTGTTTTCTGGTTTTCCATGATTTTTGTATTGATTTGGTCCGTTCTTCTTGTTGATATAACTATCTCAAATTTTGCATGATCATAGAATTTGTAGAAGTCTGAATATAGTTTGGTTAATGCCAGCTTGTTGAGATCAGATGGGACCAAAATGATCATAGCAAGATTGTTGAAACTTGTTAGAAATATATAAAAAAAAAAGTACAATGCTTAAACAATGTACCCATAAGGCTCCAGCCTTAGTGCCTCTAGATGACAGAGGTGGGCGCTGTCAGCCAGGCGTGCGCCATACAGCACCAGGCGCGCCTCAGCTTCGTTAGGGCTGTTTAGGGTTTTTTGGTTTTTTTAAAATGTTTTTATTATCAGCCATGGATTAAAAATAAGATGAATGGCTGAGATTAGTTTAGAAAATAAAAGAAAAGGCCAGAAACAAAGTATGATACTTTTCATCGAGCTCAGTAGATTATGCCTTAGTAGTTAACTAGAACTTAACTCATGCATTTTATGGTTTTATCGTTGGTATTTGACTATTTCTGATTATTTGTGACTAGTATTATGAATTTATGATTTTTTTGTGCACCTCATGTCACTCGGGCGCGGCACCTTGCGCCAAGGCTCCAAGTCCCCCCTTTGCGCCTTTAATAACTATGAATGTACCTTTTCTTTGCAATGTTTGTAAGCTCAAACTTACACTTTTCAGATAGAATGGAAGGAAGACTAGTGTCAAGCTAAAGACTAGTCGGATTGAGACTGTGCCAATGGTTCGAAAGAGGCTTCACTACCTGTAAACTTCACGAAAGCTTGATGTACCGCGAGTAGTCAATCACGGGTAGTCAGCCAATCATACAAAGGCCATATCAGACCAAGGGGTTCTTTTTGAACTTTCTAAAAGGACAAACGGATTTACTCCACCTGAATTTTCTACCCTCCTTGAATATGAACATTTTATAAACTTGCTTGACTACTTATTTATAGACTAAGACGTCAGGTTTGTAGTGACCTATCTTTATATATGTTAATCCAGTCTCTTATGGATCACCTGCTATATCTAAAATTTAAAGGGATGCCTTTGAAATTGTCACTTAAAAAAAGAAAACTTTCGGCAGGATTTTCATTCAGCTTTAAGGGAAAGAAAATTGTCTAGTCCAGCTACCTTAATAAGTCTCTATGGTGATGCATGACGCGTAACACTTACTGTAACCTCTTTAGACTTGGAAGTCTTGTGATGCTTAAAAAGATACATGATTCTTCAATGCGAGTCGCCAATTATGGCTGATCCGCCAAATTGTCACTTGGTGTCTTATATTTTGTATTAATCTTTTTGGTTTAAGAATAGTTTTTATATTACATTTATAGGACTTCTTTGTTGATTGATTTGAAATAAGCCATAATAATAATAACATTAAATAGTTGTTAGCCAACCGTTGAATAAAAAAGAAATAGTTGTTAGCCAACCGTTGAATAAAAAAGAAATAGTTGTCAGCCAACAGTTGATCCAAAAAGAAAGTAAAAAGTATTATAAAAAAAAGTAAAAAGTTTTATGAGATTAATTTAACGTTAGAGATAATTTAAGTGAAGTGATACTTAAATTTCGTGAAGTTTTACCTTGCTAAAAATTGAATTTTCCATAAAATCTTTAAAGTCATAATTTCATTTAGAGTTAAATATAATTTATTTGAAGTCATAATTTTCGTAAAAGAATTTACTTTACTAAATATCAACTTTCTGAAAAATTAATTTTCACATAAAACCTTTGAATTTGTGAAACTCATTTAGTGTTAGACATTATTTACGTGAGTGATGCTTAATTTTCATAAACTTATTACTTCAAAAAAATCAAAACTTCGAGAAAAATATTATTTTCACTTAAATCCTTTCCATTTTTCGAAAATCCACTATAGTTAAACATAATTTATAGAGAATAATAGAGAATGATGATAATTCTCATTGATCAGGTGTGTATTTATACAGATTATAGGAAGAGAAAATACCCTAGGTTTTGTTATAAACAGAAGCTATAAACAAGGAAAGTACTTCCTATAATATCTATAATATCTAAGAGATAAACATGAATAACAAATATATAAATAAGATATATATTGAAAACAAATCTAAGGCTTGACCATGGGTCAATCCTTATCACGCCCCCTCAAAATGGTCGGCCAACATGAGAGACCAATTTTGCGAACCAACGAGGTAAATGTAGCTCGGGGAAGTGGCTTCATGAGTGCATCGGCAAGCTGGTCATTTGTAGAGATATAAGTCACCCGTAGTAAGCCGGAGTGAACATTTTCCCGTACGAAATGATAGTCCAAACCCAAGTGTTTCATTTTCGAGTGAAAAACTAGGTTGGCACTAACGTAAGTTGCACCGGCATTGTCACAATAGATCACATGTGCTTGAGGTAATGTGCATCCCAACTCCACAAATAAATTACGAATCCATAGCAACTCAGCAGTGGCATTAGCGACAGCCCTATATTCGGCTTCAGTCGAAGATCGAGCTCTAGTGCGTTGCTTCCTTGATGTCCATAAAATGGCATTTTTTCCCAAGTAAACAATGTAAGCAGTGGTGGAGATGTAATCGTCCTTATCTCTGGCCCAGTCCGAATCAGAATAGGCATAGAGTGTTGGAGGAGATTCTTTGTGAATTATCAAACCCCATATTTGCAGTACCATTTAGATACCGCAATAGCCTACGTAATGCTTGCATATGATCTTCTGTGGGTCGTTGCATATACTGGGCAAGCTTGTTTACTGTGAAAGCAATGTCTGGTCTTGTCAGACTTAAATATTGCAGGCTGCCAATGAGAGTTCGATATTGTGTCGGATCAGAGAGGAGTTTGCCTTGAATTGTTAGAGGAGGATCAGTAGCCATTGGTGTTGCAACAGGTTTAGCATCTTCCATATTTGCTTTGTATAAGATGTCATTGATATACTTCCTCTGACTCAAGAACAATCCTCTTAGATGTGGCATTACTTCAACACCCAAGAAATAAGAGAGTTCCCCCAAATCTTTTAGAGAGAAGCGAGTTACAAGACAGTTAACAAACTCATCAAGGATTGCTGGAATATTGCCTGTAATAATAATGTCATCGACGTACACTAACAAATAAATTATTGCACCGTTAGCAGTGAAAGTAAATAAGGAAGAGTCTAAGATTGCATTTTTAAAGCCCAAACTGATTAAATGCTGCTGCAATTCTTGGTACCAAGCTCGTGGAGCTTGTTTCAAGCCATATAAAGCTTTATTTAGCTTGCATACGTAATTAGGAAACTTTGGGTCACAATAACCAGGGGGTTGGATTGTATATACCTCAGCAGAAAGTGTTCCTGCAAAAACGCATTATTAATATCAAGTTGGCGCAATGACCAACCTTGAGAAACTGCAAGGGAGAGGACAATTCGGACTGTGACTGGTTTGACTACAGGGCTGAAAGTCTCAGTATAGTCGATCCCCGGTCTTTGGTTAAATCCTTTTGCAACATATCGAGCTTTATATTGAATGATTTTGCCATTTTTGTCTTTCTTTATCCTGAAAACCATTTTGCAACCGATAACATTTTGTGAGGGTGAAGGTGGAACTAGTTCCTATGTTTTATTTCTGATAAGAGCCGATATCTCCGCATCCATAGCTTTTCGCCAAATCGGGCTTTTTAGAGCTTGTGTTATAGTTTTAGGTTCAGTTTCCTCAACTGTAGCACTGAGATTAAGCTTGTCAATAGGTTTCCTGTCACAATTATTCAAATTATGCATATTTAGAGCGAATTGCTATATTTCCTATTCTTATTTAAGGAATGTTATATTTCCTATTCTTATTTAAGGTAGGTTAGAATTGATAGGGTGATTTAAGGTAAGTTAGAATTATTAGGGCAATGAATTTAGGAAGACTAGTATACTTTCCTTTTCCCATTTTTCCTATTTAAGAGAATTGTATTGTACCAATTCATTATTCAATTGATTAATGAAATCTTTATTTCTTTCTTCTAAATTCTCTCTCTATTCTCTCTTTTCTCTATTTATCTCGATCTCTCTCTGACCTTCTCTCTTCTTTCTCTATTCTTCTTCTCCTAAGATCTTTTCTGCCCTAATCTTACTGTCAGAAATCCCTAATCCTGACATTGGTATCAGAGACTACGATCCTCCGCCATTATTTTAAATTGTATGAACAGTAAGGACCAACTATACACAATCCATGGAAGCCACTGAAAGACAAAATCAGGCCTTAAATGCCAAATTGAAGGAACATGAAGAGCTCACTGCCACCAACATAGGAATCCTGAAAGCTGAGTTCGCTGATGTTCACGCCGCTCAAAACCTGCGTCTAGACTCAATCGAGAAAGATCAAAACAAAGCTCAGTCTTCCATTGAAGAGGTAGTTAGATCTCTAACTTCTCTCACCTTAATGATTCAAAACAACCAAAGTCATTCCCAGCCTCCTAAAACACCCCAACCTGAAACGCATCCTCATAAGGAAAACGAAAATTCCTCCTTTATCATGGGTAATTCGGGAAAGGGCATTTTAGGTGATTACCATCATCAAAACAAAACTGACTCCTCAAATTCAAACCCTTATTTCAGTAAGATGCTACCTAAGTGTGCTCTGCCTTATTTCGAGGGGATTGATGTGGATAATTGGTTAAGTAAATGTGAGAAATATTTCCAATTATTTGAAGTGGTGGAAGAAAGAAGGTTGGATCTCGTTGATTTGTATTTGCACGGAAGGGCTGAGAAGTGGTTTAAAAATTGGATCAAAATCCAACCAGTTGTTAATTGGGAGATCTTTGTGGAAGAAATTAGCAAAACGTTCCAAGAAAATGACACCAGTGATGTTGTAGAACAGCAATGGATCCAAACTAACCATTCCTACACCATAACCTCTGCTGAAGTAAATCCAACACCTGTATCAACTCAGAAACCTAACCCTACATTCACACCTCCATTAACTACTTCACCTTACACCCAAAACACCTCAATCAAACCGCAACTTCTGCCTGAAACCAATCTGATACCAGTGGCCAACCCGAAAACTCCGGACACTACACTATTAATTTGGAGCAAACGTGAGCCCATCGGTTGGCCAAACAATTAGGCTTCCTTACTCTCATAGTTATGCTTTTATTGGTTCTTCCTTACCAAGGAGTGTGACTCCTAATGCTCAACTTGATGCTAAGGCTCTGAGCCCTTGCACTACTTCTATTAGACTAGGGAGACCTTATGCTTCTGAAAAAGGAGGTTTTAATGACTCAAAGCTAATCACGGGTGTTTCCTTGGGCATGAACGAGTCTATAGATTTATCAGCTGTTTTAATTGGCATGAATTTGTCAATAAATGGTATTATTGATGAGAATTTTCTTCTACGGACATCTGGAAGAGTTGAGTCTGTTACTAAAGTGAAGATGAAGTGGCCTGGAGCAACTAAAGAACGATGGCAACAGAGAAATTGTGGATTTTCTGCATTCATAGATCGAGCTGAAGGACATTTCTTGGAGGTAGCTACTGAGAAAGCAATGAATGCAAAAATTTATCTTAGGTGCAGCAATGTAGGTGATGATGATTGCAGATCAACAATATGCAAGGAAGCAGTGATTCTAGAGGCAAGAATAATTTAAGGACTCAACAGGTTCAACATGGATATTGCAGCTCCATTAAATGAAACAATCGAGACAAGCTCACTGATGCAGATTACAAGACATACGAGCAGCATTGGACACTCCTTGGAAATTCAGTGTGGCAAGCTCACATTTCTACATTCTTGAGGACAAGAATGCTCTAAAGGGGGAAGTATTGTCACAATTATTCAAATTATGCCTATTTAGAGCGAATTGCTATCTTTCCTATTCTTATTTAAGGGAGGTTATATTTCCTATTCTTATTTAAGGTATGTTAGAATTGATAGGGTGATTTAAGGTAAGTTAGAATTATTAGGGCCATGAATTTAGGAAGACTAGTATACTTTCCTTTTCCCATTTTTCCTATTTAAGAGAATTGTATTGTACCAATTCATTATTCAATTGATTAATGAAATCTTTATTTCTTTCTTCTAAATTCTCTCTCTATTCTCTCTTTTCTCTGTTTATCTCGATCTCTCTCTAACCTTCTCTCTTCTTTCTCTATTCTTCTTCTCCTAAGATCTTTTCTGCCCTAATCTTACTGTCAGAAATCCCTATTCCTGACATTTCTGAATGCCATTTGTCGAACGGGTGATGTATTTTGTGTGAGCTGGTTGGGGAGGATTTATTTGGTTAGGATGGGTGGTGTTTTCATAGTTGATAGGAGGGGAAATAGATGGTGAGGGAAGAGTGGAGGCAGTAGCTTCGTTGGTAGAGAAACTATTTGCAGGGGATGTGTCTTGTTGGGAGGAAGAGTGATTAGCAGCGAAAGTTGGAGAGGAAGTTGAATTTTGTGAGAAGATTGGTGATTGATGAGCTGTAGGAGAAAAGGAGGCAGAAGGTACATGGTGTTGAGGAGTTTGTTGGAGAATGGAAATAGATAGAGGACATCACTCTTCATATAAGGATTCAATAGATTTAATTTGTTTAGTCATCTCCGAAAACGGAAACTGATTCTCAATAAAGTGCACATGGCGAGAACAAAAAATTCGATTTGTTTGTAAGTTCAGACAATAATAGGCACTTTGGGTGGATGAATAGCCTACAAAAACACAAGGACATGACTTAAGATCAAGCTTATGAAAATCATCAATCAAATTCTTAAATTAAGAAAAATTATCAATTAAATCCTCGTACAATCTTAAAATCAGAAACTATGACTATTTGATATCTGTGTTGGTTTAAAATGGGTCTAGGGAAAAACATCTGAACTGTTCAAAGATGAAGCTTCAATTGATGATTTTTACTTAAATGATGAATCATTTGATGATTTTTACTTAGTTTATAGACCTAATTGATGATTGTGATAGTTTAAAGTTTTAATTGACTTTAGAGCCTTAGACAGGAGAGAGAAAAATATATTATGTCTATTATTATAATATATTGGGAAATTTACATATAAATTCACTTCTGAAAAACTATCTACAATTATGTAAGTCTTGATTTTCAATTATGTCAAACTACTAAAATCAGTATTTTTAATCTATTTTAAGAATTAGGGTTTATAAATTAGAAGTTTAAAATATATTATCTAAGGTTTAAGATTCATGAATTTGGATTTATAATTTTTAAATTAAGATGCAAAAACATACTTTATTTGTTATATATAAAAAATAATGACATAATTAGAATTAAGTTTGAGAATCCGATTTAATTGTAATTTTATAGTTAATTATGATATTTATGAAGGAAGCCTTGTAAACAAATAAAAAGATAGAGAGAGTATACAAAACAGAATTGATCTCAGCTTCCATTAATCTGATAAAATTGAGGTAAAAAATGTTAAAATTAAAGCAATGAAAATGGTAAAAAAAAAAAAAAAAAAAAAAAACCAAAATGCTTTTTTTCATTTTTTTTGTCCTAAAAATAGTCGCATAGTAGATTCTTAGAGCGTGAAATAAATATTAACGAGTGACTCAACATTTTATATAAGTAGGCTTCTCAATGGAGCGGATTAGGGATGGGGCAAGCTATTCCATCCCCGCCTTAATGATTAATTAGTATCCCAATGGGGATACGCGTCCCATTTTATTATTTTTCTAAATTAATACTTAGGATTCGTTTGATTCAGTTGTTCCTGTTTGTTGTTGCTGATAGATTGTAGATTTTAGTTGTTTTTCAGCAACTGTTTCGAAATTTTCTTTTTATTTCTTGTTTAAAATTAAAAGGTAAAAGACAGTTTCAAAAAATGGAAATATAAGGGCACTTAATATATTCAATTTGGTAGCTACAAATAGTTAGACAATACCAATAGTATTCGTACAGACCCTAATGCCCAAATAAATTTGGTAATTGACCGTTAGATCTAAACTTATTAAATTTAAGCCGTAGGATGCTTTGAATTCCCACCATAGAATTTTTATAAACGCAACTCTAACGGTGAATGACCAAATTTATTTGATCATTAGAATTCATATGAACACTAATGTAGACAATAATTATGATAGAAACTCGTAATAAAAAGATATATATATATATAAATATAAAAAAAACGAATCGCGCCAAATTACACATATTCTATATTATTTTATATATATATATATATACACATATATTTTAATTTACAATTTTAATTTTTTTTTATTGTTATTGAGATAATAAGCTAATATGAACATATTTTGAAAGTATTTTAAATTTTTTTATTGTCGAGGTAACTTTTATGATGAAATATAGTGATTTTTATTTATTTCTTTTAATTTTTAATTAAATTTGGGTTGTTCGGTTCAAACCGAACTGAATATTTCGGTTCGCTATGTTATTCGATTCGGTGTCGATGTGAATTATTTTGGTAATTTCAATATTCGGTTTTAACTGATGCACACCCCTACTTGTAAACTTCACCAAAACTTGATGTACCGCGCGAGTGGTCAATCACGGGTAATCTACCAATCATACAAAGGCCATATCAGACCAAAGGGTCCTTTTTGAACGGATTTTTGTAACCTTTTTGAACTTTCTAAAAGGTCAAACGGATTTTTAGTACAAGAAAGATTTACTCCACCCTAGTTTTTTACCCTCCTTGAATATGAATATTTTATAAACTTGCTTGACTACTTCTTTATAAATTAAGACGTTAGGTTTGTAGTGACCATCTTTATATATGCTAATCTAGTCTTTTATGGATCACCTCCTATATGGGAAATTTAGAGGGATGCCTTTGAAATTGTCACTTAAAAAAAAAGAAAAAACTTTAGGCAGTATCTTCATTCAGCTTTAAGTGAAAGAAAACGGTCTAGTCCGGCTACCTTAATTAAGTCTCTATGGTTCGTTTGGATTGATGCGTGAAGCAGAACACTTATTGTAACCTCCTTAGACTTGGAACTCTTGTATTGTTTAAAAAGATACCCGATTCTTCGGAGCGAGTGGCCATATAAGAAAGGACATCCCAACTATGTTGGCACCCCCTAAAAACTCTTGTCCCGACCCATTTTATTAAAGAAAGGAAAGAAAAATGTTCATACACGAGCGAAGAAAAGAAAAGCAAGAAATTAATTAAAACGAAAACAAGCTCGTCCCCTAGCATTGTCTCTAATCAAGAGCTGGCAGAAATCCGGAGGCGTATCCCACCAATAAACTTCCGTGCTGATGCGGCCGTGGTTGGCAAGCTGATCTGCCACTTTATTTCCTTGGCGATAGATATGCGAAACCGTGAATTGCATATACTGCAGAATCCGGAGGCAGTTCGACCACTGTGTTCTTAAATGCCAAGGGACTAGTTTTTATATTAATCTTTTTGGTTTAAGGATAGTTTTTATATTAGATTTGTAGGACTTCTTTATTGACTGATTTGAAATAAGCCATAATAATAATCAGTAACATCAAATAGAACGTAAATTTGTTAAAAGTTTAAGATATTCATTTAATGTTGGATATAATTTAGGGAAATGTATAAAAATAAATTTTGAGGTTACACTTGTTTTTTATCGGTACTGATTTAAAAATTTACAAACTGGTACCTTGAGGTTCATTCCGTTAGCAAACACAGGCCAAATTGACTAACAGTGTTAAAAAAAAGTCAAAAGTTAAAGGGAACAGAGTTAATTTTGTCCTTATATTTATTCATTTTATAAATTAACCCCCTTATTATCTAATTATCACAAACAAACTCCAAGATGAGAGAAGAGAGAAAAGAAGATAAAAAAAATAAGAAATTAAATTGAGATGGAGAAGATGATGTAATTGATTTATATTTTTTTATTTTGGGGTTTTTTTGTGATAATTAGATAATAAGAGAGGTTAATTTATAAAATAAATATAAGGACAAAATTAACCCTTTTTCGTTTGACTTTTGACTTTTTTTAACATCGTTATTCAATTTTGCATGTGTTTGCTAACAGAATGAACTTCAAGGTACCAGTTTGTAAATTTTTAAATCACAAGGGTGCCAATTGAAAACAGATATAACCACAAGGTTTATTTTTATACTTTTCCCTATAATTTAGGTAAGTGATTTTTAATTTATCTAAATTTACTACTTCACGAAAAAAATCTGATACTTCACAAAAGAAAAATTAAGATTTATATAAAACCTTTTAAATTTTATGAGATTAATTTAATGTTAGAGATAATTTAAGTGAAATGATACTTTCATTCAAAAAAAAGTGAAGTGATACTTAAATTTCCTGAAGTTTTTACTTTACAAAGAAAATTAATGACCTTGCTAAAAATTGAATTTCACGTTAAGACCTTTGAAGTCATAATATCATTTAGAGTTAAATATAATTTATTTGAAGTCATAATTTTCGTAAAAAAATTTACTATACTAAATATCAACTTTTTAAAAAATTAATTTTCACGTAAAACCTTTCAATTTATGAAACTCAGTGTTGGACATAATTTACGTGAAGTGATGCTTAATTTTCATAAAATTATTACTTTAGAAAAACCATAACTTCAAAAAAAAAAAACAATTGATTTTCACGTAAAACCTTTGAATTTTTCGAAAATTCACTATAGTAAGACATAATTTATGTGAAGCGATGCTTCATTTACGTGAAAAATAAAGTATCACATAAAACTTTTGAATTTTACGTAAATATTTTATTTGAGGCAAACGTAAAGTTTGACTTAATTTACATAAATCATCTACTGTTAGACATAATTTACATAAAGCTGTTATTTTACAAAAATAAAATCTTTAACTTCACAAAAAAATTAAGATTTATGTAAATTCTTTCAACTTTACGCAAATCCTCTACCGTTATACATAATTTCATGAGACTTAATTTACGTAAATTTGTTATTTTAACCAAAAACAATCTCTAATCTCGTGAAAAAATGAGGTTTACATAAAATCTTTAAACTTTATGTAAATCGTATACTGTTAGACATAATTTACGTAAATTGAAACTTAATTTGCGTAAAGTTATTGTTTTACAAAAAAAAAATCTCTATCTTCACAAAAAAATGAGGTTCACATAAAACCTTTCAATTTGACGTAAATATTATACTGTTAGACATAATTTACGTAAAGTGAGACTTAATATATGAAATGTATTATTTCACAAAAAAATCTCTAACTTCACAAAAAAATAAGGTTTACGCAAAAAAAAAAAAAATTACATAAATCGTACACTGTTAGATATAATTTATATAAAGTGAGACTCAATTTGTGTAAAGTTGTTAATTTACAAAAAAAAAACTCTAATTTCGCGAACAAATCGAGGTTAACGTAAATTCTTTCAACTTTACGTAAATCCTTTACTGTTAGACATAATTTACGTAAAGTGAGATTTAATTTACGTAAAGTCTCTATTTTACAAAAAAAAATCTCTAACTTCTCGAAAAAATTGAGGTTCACGTAAAACCTTTCAAATTTATGTAAATCATCTACTGCTAGACATAATTTATGTAAAGTTGTTATTTATAAATTAAAATCTTTAATATCGTGAAAAAAGTTGAGTTTTACGTAAATTCTTTGATCTTTATGTAAATCCTTTACTATTAGACATAATTTACATTAAGTGAGACTTAATTTATGTAAAGCGAGAATTAATCTCTAGCTTCGCAAAAAAAAAATTGAGGTTTACGTAAAACCTTTTCAACTTTATATAAATTTTATAACGTTAGACTTAATTTATATAAAGCGAGATTTAATTTATGTAAAATTATTATTTTACAAAAAAAAAACATCTATATCTTCGCAAAGAGATCGAAGTTTACCTTTCAACTTTACTTAGATCTTATACTATTAGACGTAATTTACACAAAGCGAAACTTAATTTACATAATGTTTTATTTTACAAAAAAACCTCCAACTTCAGGAAATAATTGAGGTTTACGAAAAAAAAATTAACTTTACGTAAATTGTATATTGTTAGACATAATTTACGTAAAGTTGTTATTTTACAAAGAAAATTCTCCAGCTTCGCGAAGAAATTGAGGTTCACGTAAAACCTTTCAATTTTACGTAAATCCTCTATTGTTAGATATAATATGTAAAGTGAGACTTAATTTACATAAAGTTGTTATTTTACAAAAAAAAAATATCTAACTTCGAGGGAAAAATAAAGTTTATGTAAAACCTTTTCAACTTTACGTAAATATTATACTGTTAGACATAATTTTCGTAAAGTGGGACTTAATCTACGTAAAGTTGTTGTTTTATAAAAAAAATTATATCTTCGCAAAAAAAATTGAGGTTTACGTAACATCTTTGAATTTTACATAAATTTTCTAGTGTTAGATATAATTTACAAAGAGTGACACTTAATTTATGTAAAGTTGTTATTTTACCAAAACAATCTCCAATTTCACGAAAAAATAAGGTTTACGTACAATATTTCAACCTTACGTAAATCCTCTTCTGTTAGATATAATTTATATAAAGTGAGACATAATTTATGTAAAGTTGTTATTTAGAACACCTCTAGTGCATTCCACTTGGTTGTTATTTTCCACTAATTAGTAACAATCAAGCATTAGAGGGGTTGTAACTAAAATTAGTTTATTACCGATTTTAGTTACAACAAAAAAATTTATCCACTGAAACCAAAACTTTGAGTATTTAAAATCCACTTTATAAATCTGCTTTTTGTAATTGTAAAGGAAGAGCCGTCCCGAGAAAATAGTAGAAGCCGATGAAATAACCTCTAGAAACAGAAAGAAATCGAGACGCGTACTTAGCACCGATGGTCACAAAAGTTTTGACATGTTCTCAAAAGGTTACAAAAGTTTAAATTGTCTCAATAAAATCACTTAAGTTTATTTTCGTTCCAATAAATTCACTTTGAACGTTTTTTAGTATCTTTTCACTGAAATTACTCACGTGGCATCTCAACATCACATCAGCACCACCTGATATATTAAAAAAATGTAACTACACATTTTAATTGATAATAGATATGTCACGTTGGTTATTTTGTGGTTTAAATTAATCCTTATTTAATTAGGTTAATTTGTGGTTAATTTTTTTTATTATGTCATATGGTGTTCAAGCATGTGATTAGATGTCACGTAATCAACTCCGACGAAAAAATGATCGAAAAACGTCCAAAGTGATTTTATTAGGACAAAAACAAACTTAAGTGATTTTATTGAGACAAATTAAACTTTTGTGACCTTTTGAGGATATTGTCCAAACTTTTATGACCACCAGTGCTAATTATCCAAATCCCTTCGGACTTGTTAGTTTTATGTATTTGAAGTTATAAATTTGAAGTAGTGTATTTAAATTGATCCCACTAGAGATTAAACTTAAACGGAGTTTAAATTATTTGTATAAATGACGTGTTAAATTATTTGAAGTGGTGTCTCATATTTTTCATGAAGGAAATCATGTTGCGGACTCGCTTGCAAATTATGGACGGACGGCAACAGCATCAACTTGGTGGGATGTTGTCCTGGATTTTTGTGGATCGGTCTTTTTTCATGATCGTGTAGGACGTTGCGTTTATCGTTTTTCCTAATTCTTTGGCTTCATTTTATTTTTTATTCTTTTTGTATTATGACATTTATTTACTCTTTTAACAAAGTTGGTTCGGAGTTTTTTGGGTCTGTGTCCAGCATAGCTGGGATGTTCGCCGTTTTCTCGCTAACCAATCTTTAATAATAAAAAAAATGGATTAGTTATCCATTTAAAAGATAATATTTTTTATTATTATTTTCCTCCATCTATTCGTTTTGTAAATATGTGCTGAGTAAAAAATATGAAAGTTTTGATAAAAAAAAAATGAGTTATAAAAATTTAAAAGGATCAATAAACATTATTAGGATTTAGGTGTATAAATTAAATACAGTAAAACCTCTATATAAGAATACTCTATATAGTTCTACCAAAAAAAAAAAAAAAAAAGAATACTCTATATAGGAATAACCTCTATTTTGTTATAAAAAAATTCGGTCCCAGCTTGGGCCAGTTATTAATAGGAATAATTATATCCTCTCAAACGTTATTTGTTATACACTTTTCAAGTCCCACCTTTAGAAACTATACCTCTATATAGTAATAATTATATATATATATATATATATATATATATATATATATATTAAGAATTCAAACTAAATTATAAAATAATAAAAAAAACTATTGAAATTATCTATGAGTTGGAAATACAAACTACAACTTGAAATTATAAATATTTAGTATTCTCATTGATATTTACATTTTTTCCATAAAACTCTTCCAATTATCTACATATTGAAAACCTAGACTCTAAATTGAAATTCTAAATATTTAATTTGTTCCATTAATATCTATTGTTATGCATTATATATAAAGCATGTATGCCTATGATAATCTTAACCAAGTATCGAGCAAATTTAAAATTTTATGTGTTGAGAAATTTTATTATACTAAACTCTATTTAGTAATAACCTCCCAATTGTTATACAAATAGCCCGATCCCAAGTGTATTCCTATATAGAGGTTTTATTGTATTATAAATAAATAAATAAAAATTTATTTTTTTTATGTTATAAAGGATGTAATAACATTTCGGATCAACAGAGGTAAAGTAAATAGATTGACAACTTCAGAGTAATTTGAATAGGATGGATTTAATTTGACTGATATTACTTGTTAAAAATCAATTGAAATCATTTACATTTTAACACGTAATTTAAGGACCACATTTGACCGAGTGTACATAATACAAGCTCATCCCACCATGTGTTTTTAATTCTACACATTAATTAGGTAGTCAGAACTCGAACTCTTCCTAGAAGCTCTGATATCATGTCATGGAACCAATTGAACTAAAAACTCAAGCTGATGGTTAAGGTCCAATCATAGATCTTATCTTAATTTCTGACACACCCCATATGCAAATGTTCATTGGGCTTGAAGCGTGTCCAACATAGGCTCATCTCGTCATGTGTTTTTAATTCCACCAATTAATGAGGTTGTCAGGACTCGAACCCTCAACCGTTTGGTCCAAGAGGTTCTGATACCATGTCATGGAACCGTTTTAACTAGACCTGTTCACCGGCCCGGGTACCCGCTCAGCCCGTCCGTGCCCCTGGACCGGGCTTGGACATGAAAATTTCTCTTTAGGCTCAGCCCGGTCCAGGCCCGCTAAAGCCCGCCTCTTTTTTGGGCGGACTTGGGATTTATAAAAATAGCACGGGCACAGCCCGGCCCGGCCCACCTATTAATATTTATTTTTAAATATAAATTTAATTTTTTATGATTAAAAATTATACATATATATTTAGGTGGACTTATCTGGACTGGGCTTGGGATTTGATTTTGAGCCCGAGCCCGCCTAAATTAACAGCGGGCTGGGCTTGGCTTAGCTTGGACTGAGTATCTGCACCTTCTACCACCACGCACTGCTGCTACTCCAACTTCCCCTTTTCAGATATGAAAAATCAATAATTGTATGAACCTTAGGGATAAAATTGCTCCTTGATGTAAATGTTAAAGGTATTTTTTGCATCTTATCCCTATATAATATAACGTTGTCCTTCATTCCAAAGCAAAAAACGGTTAGTATGAAAAGTTGCAAATTTTAGAGTCAAGAGTATCATCATGTTCTTATTCTGACTAGTAGAAGATCAATTTATCGACTCTAAAGATCTGACATTTCTTTTCATTTAACTGCAAGTGTATATAGATTTTGAAATCTCTAAAGGAGAATATAAGAGGACACGTGAAATACAAAAGTTGCAACGCTCGTAGAGTGTGATAATCAGATCTTTGGTGTGATATGAATCCGGAGAAACGTTTTTATGATTGCTTCAATTACGGGGTAAAAAAATTCTCAATTTGGGGTTCTGTTTTACAATTGGACAAGTTTAAGGGGTAAGTTGTTACAACTGAAAATTGGAAGGGGCAGTTGCAACATTTGGACAAGTTCAGGAGGGTTATTTGTGTATTATTATTTTTAAATTATGTCAAACCAAGTATATCATTATTTTTAATATATTTTAAGAATTATGATTTATAAATTAGGGGTTTAGAATATATTTTTTAGGATTTAGAATTTATAAATTGGAGTATAGAATTTTTAAATAAAAATGTAAAATCATACTCCCTCCGTTTCATATTACATGTCGTTTTAGAGAGTTGCATAGAAATTAAGGATATTAGAGAAAAGACATTGTTACCCCTTATTTACTGATTCCAATATTTATTTATTCTATAATAAGTCCATTATTCTAATTAATTTTCATAAACCCACGTTTTATAGTAGGAAAAAAGATAACTTAACGTGTACTGATCATATAAAATGACATGTAATATGAAACAAAAAAAAGAGTTTTTAGAAAGATATGTAATATGAAACGGAGGTAGTACTGTATAAAAAAAATGATATATTTAGAATTAATTTTATAACATGATTTAGTTGTAAAAAAACCCAATAAAAAAGCCTGATGTTGTTGTCAAAATTAGACTTGGGCCTGAATGGGCATGGGCTTGATATGCAATCCTGAAATTCATGTTGATTTTAGTGGGCCTATTAGGCCCAATATTTTGTACACCTATTTAAACTGGGTCACAAAGCCCAAGTTACATCAAAACCCAGCAAAACAACACATAAGAAAAAAGTCCAAAAAGTCTTTTTACACATTTGGAAAACAGGTTGAGGTGCAAAAATACCCCTAATATTTTGGGTCAAGAATAATTTTATCCTTAACATCTAAAATGATGTAATTTTACTCCTAACGTTAATAATTTGTATCAATTTTAGATACTATTATAAAACACAAATATTTTGTTCCTTATTCTGCACCAATTGCATATCAGTTAATTCTAAACAAAAATTCATGTTTTTTATAATTTAATAATAGAATTGAGATTAATATTTATAAATTCGGTGAATTTTTTGAATTTTTTTTTGTCCAATTCGTACAAAAGAAAGTTTTTTTTCCACATCTCAACATATGTTTGTGATTTGTTACTGATAAAATGACGCACATGTGAAGTTTAGATGACAAGATTCATGACCGATAAGACAGTTTGATGAATTATTTCTTAAATTGAGCCAAATTATCAACGTTAGGGGTAAAATTGCAACATTTTAGACGTTATGGGTAAAATTGCTCCTGATCCAAAACGTTAGGGGTATTTTTGCACCTTAACCCTTCAGAAAACCGTCCCAAAAGTTATATTTTGATTAATAATAGGTTAAGTACAAGTAGATGTCTTGTGGTTATACAGATTTGCATATGGATACATATATAATATGTATATGAGCCAATTGTTTTATGAGTTAATTTCAAATAAAATGTATGTGATTTCATATCTTTACAAATAGTTAATTTCAAATAAAATGTATGTGATTTCATATCTTTACAAATTGGATATTAGAGAGAATCGGCCAAAATTTGACCTAGGTGGATCCGACATCCGCCCCAGCCATTGGTCAGGCGGATATGGCATCCGCCTAGGCCAAATTTTGGCCGATGCAAATCATAAAATTTTTAGTAACGAAAAATACTAAATCGTTCAATTTTTGTGACGAATAATGCGAATTTCTCCATTTTTTGTGACAAAAAATGTAAAATCGTCATAAAAAAATACGCATTATTTTCATGATTTCTTTGATAAAAAAAACGTAAATTTTAATGTTTCCGACTTGTAATCATCTATTCCTGAGATTCGGGTTGTTACACATCAATTATTTTTATAATTTAAATTATTGTTGTTCGGATTTATGATTTTAGAGAGAGAATTTTCAGTTTTTGATCAAAAGTATGAGAGGAGCAAAAATGTCCAAATAAAAACGGTAACTAGTAAAAACAGCGTGGTATTAAAAGTAACGGTTCCCCGAATTGTGGGTCCAATTAAAAGGGCACGTGATGTGACCGTGACCACGCATCACTCTGTCTGATTTCATGAATAGCCCACGTGGCCTTTTCTTTGCCACCAAAAATAACCATTGTTTTTCTTTGGCTGTTTGGAGTTATCTTTCTAAGAAAGTAAACAATTTATTAATATCTGTATTTTATTATTTTGTTTTTAAATTTGGGATAACGTCCAAATTTACTTTACTCTAACGTTCTTAGATGTTAAGCTACAAAAATATTCCTAACATTTTAGATTAGGAGCAATTTTAGCTCTAACGTCTAAAATGATGCAATTTTATCTCTAACATTTGTGGGCAAGAGCAATTTTATCCCTAATGTTGATAATTTAGGTCAATTTGAGAAATAATTATTCAAACTGTCTGCTCGGTCATGAATCTTGTCATCTACACTTCACACATGTACGTCATTTTATCACTAACAAATAACAAACATATGTTAAGATGTGAAAAAAAAATATACCGTCTTTTGAACAAATTAGATAAAAAAAATTAAAAAATTCACCGAATTTATAAATATTAATCTTCAATTCTATTATTAAATTACAAAAAACATGAAATCCGTTTTTAAAAATAAATTGATATACAATTGGTGCAAAATAAGAAACAAAAATATATGTCTTTTATAATAATGTCTGAAATTGACCTAAATTATTAACGTTAGGGGTAAAATTGCTCTTGGCTATAAACATTAGGGGTAAAAATGCACCAGTTTAGACGTTAGGAGTAAAATTACTCTTGACCCAAAACGTTAGGGGTATTTTTGCACCTTAACCCTAATTTATTAATACCTATATTGTTTACTAATATACTTTTCAATCCTTTTATTTTAATAATATATTATTTTATCTTTAAATTTGGGATAGTGTCTAAATTTGCCCCTATTAGGGAAAGTGCATATTTACTCCTAACGTATAAAATTGTGCAATTTTATCCATAATATTGTCATGTAAGTTCAATTTTACCGTTACACAACAAAAAATTTGAACTGGCTGATTTGATTTGTCTATCACATTGGTTCTTCCAAACAAAATTGTCAATAAAATAAAACAGTTATGTGTATTTTGACAAATTGTTTACACCTGTTTTAATAACAGAGTATATATTTTATGCAAATATTTTGTGATTAACTTGTATCTATTTAAATGTTACCATTCCGACAGGTTATTTGTAACTGTGTTAGTAACAGAATCAATATTTTAGACATAATTGGTGTTTGCAAGATCTGATATGATAATTAAATAACAGTAAAACAGTCTGTTTAAATTTTCTCTTAGATAAAGATAAAATTGATATTGTTTGACAATATTAAGGGTAAAATTGCATAATTTTATACGTTAATTTAAATCTGTATTTTCTCAAAAAACTTTAGGGGCAAATTTACACCTTATTCCTTTAAATTTTGCTTTATTCAATATTTTAGTTTCTTATAGCAAAACTAAATTATTTAATAATTCAAATATTGAACAGATTAAACTGTTAAATAAAATAAAAAGAATTAAGGATTAAACGGTATATTATTAAAATAAAAGGATTAAATTATATGTTAGATAAAAAGTATTGAAAATAATAAATTATTTATCTTTTTAAAAATAATAACTCATAAAAATAAGTGAAATTAGTGTTTTTTTTTTTTTTTTTTTTTTACAAAATCTTAAATTATTGTTAACGTTTTAAAGTGACTTAATACATGCCCACCTCCTCAAGTTGTTCAAAAATTACAATTAACCCTCTGGATTTTAAAATATTATAACTAACCTCTTCAATTTGTTTATTTGGAACAAATAACCTCTAAAAAAAGATTTAAATCTATGATTTTTGAATTTTTTTTATCCTTTTGTTAATCTATCGGGAGATTACTTAACTGTAGCATCAAATGTTTCAGAGATCTTTTATTTCTGCTATAATGTTATGTATATTTTTGAGTTTAGGGGTTATTTATTTCAAATAAGCAATTTGAATGGTTATTTGTTCCAAATAAACAAATTGAGGACGTTAGTTGTAACTTTTTAAAGTTCATGAATCAGTTGCATTTTTTTGGACAACTTAAAAGGGTAAACCCGCATTATATTACGTTATCATTCATCGGTAGTAGAATAAAGATGTATACACACTTTAATTTTTTTTTAATAAGTTAAAAAAATCATATCGTGTTCTATAATAGATGAAAGACACTTGAACATACGAGATATTTTTTTTTTACATATTTGATTTGTTTGTTGATGATTTATAGCAGTGACAAATATAGCATTGTTCGGTTGGGGGTCGATTTTACACATGGTGTACAAAAAAAAAATCTAAATTGAACTTGTTCAATTTTTTTTCATATATATATATACGTACTATAATCAAAGTGGTCAAGAAACAATTTTTAAGTACCAATGTAAAACTTTTCAAAATTAAGCTATATTGTGTATAAGATTCTTAACATGTAAAAAAATTTATCTAATAGAAAAATTGGATTTTGGGAGGACTTAATAGGTAAAAAAAATAGAAATTTGGATTTAAGAATAGCCTAATAGGCCAAAAAAATTAGAAATTAGGATTCAAGGAGAGCATAACAGGCCAAAGAAATTAGAATTTTGGATTTAGAGACGACCTAATGGGTAAAAAAATAGAATTTTGGATTTGAAGTTGGCCTAATAGGACCTTGGCCAATTTTGAGGTACTAATTCAAACCTGGTCATTATTTCTTGATATGGGGCCAAAACCACCACAACCTCAAATTTCGTGGAAACAGGAGGGTCGAAACCACTACAACCTCAAATTTCGTGGAGACAGGAGGCGGAAACTACCTGTGACCATGGTGGTCCCGGTGGTCGGAGGGGGCCAGGCCCCCTTTGTCTCTGCCCCTGATTTATAGCATATGTGGACTAGAGATAGTGAGATTCATTACTACGTAGAGTTTAATTATAATTAGAAATAAAAGTCCAATTTGCAAGCATTATCCATACCGTGGTTGTAATGCTTAACCGATTATATTGTCGGGTCAACTTAAGTTCATGTATTTTTTATACAAAAACAAAATATAGGTATCAAAGTATAAAAAATGAAAAGTTTAGGAAGTATCATTGTAATTTACCCTTAGGAAACTGGGATGAGTCGTGTATTGTGTTTCTTATCTTCCACTTGAACTTTTGTATTGGTTGGTTTTTAGCCAAGGATTGCCAACTAGACTGTGTTTGTTTTATTTTACTGTTTGATTGGTTGGTTTTGGGCAAGAATTGCCACTCCACCCACATATCTCAAGTTACTTTCAATTCAGACAAAAAAAGAAAATATGATTCCAGTAAATCTAAAGATTTTTTTACTGAGGAAGTAAATTTGAAAAAAAAATCTTATCACATACAAGGGGGTATAATAACAATGCCAAATGCCAAGTCCGAACTTTGGCTTCTTAACTGCAAACAGTATCAACATATCTTAACATTACTGCAAGTTCAGAGGTACTAGTAAGCTTTCTGGATGAATTATACAATGTGAAGGTGAAAAGAAACCAAATCGGTTATATGAACTTAGAGTCTCAATAATGTCAGTGTGCAAGAATGGCAAGTGCAAGTTGCCATGGGGTTGGCAGGTGGACCAATTAGTTTATATTAAAGAAGGGCAAATTTTTAGCACATGTCATTGTTTATACTTTCCAACTAATTTGATCTGAAATATAACTGTTATACAATATCCAACTTTCCTAGAAAAATGTTGTTAATTTATATATAAGTATGCAGTTTATCTAATCGGTTTCGAGCTGGGAGAACCTTATATCAGCAGTGAGAATTCCAATAGTAATTTGTGCTACAACATACTTATTCATCACATCGTAGGAGAAACATGAAAAATGAAATAGGTAAAAAAATGTGTAAAATGATAACAAATATGCGAAAAATATTTAAAAAAATAAGTGAAATATGCGAATAAGGTGAAAAATGCAAAAATAAGAAATAAAAAGTAAAGACAGTAAAAATCTGGTAACGTGAAATTGACACTAATCCAATTAGACGATGTGCAACTCAAATATAAATGATGTGTTATTCAAATTTATTTTTATTATTATTATAAAAGTTAAAAGAAAAAAAAATCAAACAACATCCCGTTTCTTACACCGTCCGTAGCTGGTCTCTCTCTTTCTTGGAATAGGACTTCAAATACATTTCCAAATTCTCCATGCTGTAGCATCCAACTATGCCATAAGCAGTCGATCTCAAGCCTTTCTTATCTCACTCACACTGCAGTCTAGCATTTGATTTTGAGGTTAGTTAATTCAATTCACTGTATTTTGAATCACAATCTAGGATTTTTAAATTTTCAACTGACATGTTGAATACACTGATTTTATACCATATACTCCACTCATAGTTTATTGTGAAGTCGCCTTTACCCAGTTGGGTTTCTAGTTGAATTGAAAAAGACATTTTTTATATCTTCTTTTTGAAATTAACGATATATAAATTCTGACCTCTATTATTATGGTTGCCAATGAAGTCTTTACGCATTTCACCAGACAAGTTCCTATATAATTGCTATAATTCCTCTTATTACTTTCTTCTAACAAATTATATGTTGAATTAGAGGACTACAGGTCAACAAAAAAATTGTTTAACTAAAGTTGTATTTTCAAATAAAGTTGTTTCTAAAAGCTTGATGAATAATTTTTTGTTATATCTTCTTTTCTTTTTGTTAGATAACATAAATGGATAAAAGCTGGATGAGTGAATCTAGATCAAGTGTGCATATTTAAATGGCGTGTCTGATTTTATCAAGTTCGCTGTTGAAAAAATAGCAGTCAATGGATCAATTTATTGCCCATGTAAGAAATGTTATAATAGATATTCATTTGATGATCAAATTGTTCATGAGCACCTATTATGGAATGGTATATTAGAAGGGTATAAGAAATGGGGTTTTCATGGTGAGTCAGCAATATCATCATCATCAAATGATACACATAGTTCTGCTAATGCTACAAGTAGTACTAGGCAGTCAAATCTGGATGGGGAGTATGAAATGCAAAGGCTTCTTGGAGATGCATTTGGAATTATATCAGATGATGATAATTACAATGATTTACCAACTTTGAGCTCACATATTGAAATGAATAACAATAAGCAATCAATAGGTGATAATCCTCCTAGCAACTTTTCCTCGGGGAATGATGGTAGAACTAGGTTCCAACAACTAATTCAAGACTGTGATCAAGTACTATACCCTGGATGTGAAAGATTCTCAAAAATTTCATTTATTTTGAGATTGTACCATATTAAGTGTTTAAATGGTTTGTCTAGAATGCCTTTTAGCATGTTGTTAGAACTATTGGTCGATGCATTTCCGCAGGACACAAATTTGCCATCGTCTTGCTGTGAAGCAAAGAAATTGATCAAGGAATTGGGATTAGGGTACGAAAAAATTGATGTTTGTCCGAATGATTGTTTGTTGTATTGGGGGGAGAAAAAGAATGATGAACGTTGCAATGTATTTTTGGCATCAAGATGGGTAAGTAACAATGAAAAGAAAAATGACATAATGGAAGATGAGAGCGACAAACAAAATAAAAAAAAGGCAGCTAAAGTCTTACGCTATTTTCCTTTGATACCGAGACTGAAAAGGTTTTATATGTCTTCAAAAACCGCTTCTTCCATGCGGTGGCATACCGAAGGTAGGAACAAAGACAGCAAATTAAGGCACCCAACAGATGCATTAGCTTGGAAAGAGTTTGATAAGAGATATCCAAAATTTGCAGCAGATCCTCACAGTGTGAGACTTGGCTTAGCTAGTGATGGTTTTAATCCTTTTCGAACGATGAGTACTACATACAGTACTTGGCCAGTTGTTTTGCTTCCTTATAACTTACCACAATGGACTTGCATGAAACAATCATCATTGATATTGTCCATAGTCATTCCAGGAGAAAAAGGTCTTGGAAATGATATTGATGTTTTTTTGCAGTCTCTGATCGAAGAACTGAAGCAGTTATGGGATGGTGTTGATGCATTTGATGCTTGTACTAGGGAAAATTTCAAGTTAAGAGCTTCACTGATGTGGACAATTAATGATTTTCCTATTTATGCCAACTTATCAGGTTGGAGCACTAAGGGACGTGTTGCTTGTCCATCTTGCGGGGAAGCAACTCATTCTCGATGGTTAAAAAATGGGAGGAAATTTTGTTACATGGGCCATCGAAGATGGTTAAGGAATGATCATCATTTTTTATATGAAATAGATCAATTTGATGGCACTGTGGAGTTACGGCCAGCGCCATCGCCCCCTTCAGGTACTGAAGTACTAAGGCAGTTGCATGGTGTGAATTTTGTTTATGGAAAAGCAACAAAATCAAATAAGAAACGGGATAGGGAGCAAAATGAGAGTTCTATCATTCAACCTAATGGTAAGCAATTTAGTGTTAACAATGAAACGATGCATGTTGAAGATGAATATACTATTAAGGATGAAAATACTGAAGTTGATAACTCCAGGCATTGTTTATGGAAGAAAAGAATCATATTCTTCGATCTTCCTTATTGGGAATTCAATCTTCTACGTCATAAGTTGGATGTCATGCATATTGAGAAAAACATTTGTCATAATTTGCTTGGTACTTTACTAAATATTGATGGCAAGAGCAAAGACAACTACAAAGCAAGGGTTGATTTAATTGATATGAACATTAGACATGAACTTCATGCCACTGGACATGCCAGTTCTATCCGTTTGCCACATGTTTGTTACACTATGTCTTCATGAGAAAAAGAAATATTCCTAACCATTTTGAAAAATATGAAGGTCCCGGATCGCTATGCTTCAAATATTTCAAGATGTGTGAACTCGTAAAATTATTAATCTCAAAAGTCATGATTGTCATGTTCTTATGCAAGACATTCTTCCTATTGCTTTAAGATCTTGTTTGCCTCGTCAAGTACTTGTTGTTGTGACCGAGTTATGCTCTTTTTTAAGGCACTATGCAGCAAAGCTCTTGATTTAAATGAACTTGACCTTTTCGAATCAAAGATTGCTGAAACACTTTGTCGATTGGAGAAGACATTTCTTCCGAGCTTCTTTACTGTTATGGTTCACTTGACAATACATTTAGTTGCGGAAGCCAAACTTGGAGGTCCTGTGCATTATAGATGGATTTTTCCAATTGAAAGGTTAGATTTTACATGTTATATTCCTACTTATTGTCATATTAATTTTTGCAAATTACTAATTATGATGTTATTTATGAATTATAAAATCATAAGGGACTTGATTCGATTCAAATCAAATGTCCGGAATAGAGCACATCCAGAGGGTTCGATTGCTGAAGGTTATGTTGCATAAGAATGTTTGGCATTTTGTTCACGATATCTTCAAGGGGTGGAAACAACTTTCAATCGCCCATAAAGAAATTTTGATCGTATTGATAATGTTGAAAAATATATGTTCTCATCTAGGGGACGAATATTAGGTAAAATAGAAACCGCGATTCTTGATGACATGCCATTTGCACAAATCCATTGTTATGTGTTGCTTCATTATGATCAAATAAGTCCATATAGGAGGTTTGTTTTATATGATTTCATTTTAATTCTTATTAATTCAAATTATTTGTTAGTGATTTTTTAAATTATGAGCATTGAATTTTTGGCTAATCAACGAAGAATATATCGTCCCCAAAGATCTACACAACGCATTGAGCAGAAGTGGCTTTTAGAAAAGTTTCCAGAGTGGCTTGTGAACCGGGTAATTTACTTTTGAATTATGATAGATGAATGTTAGATTAACATATTCACGTCAAATATAAAATTGAAGTTATTTTTTCATGTTTTATATGATTTGTTAGGTGAAAAAAATGACAAAGAGCAATACTTCAGAAGAAACAGTAACCATTACTAGAGGACCAAACAGTGTAATCAAACAATTCAGTGGTTTCATAATAAGAGGGTGTTTGGTTCGCACATGGGTAACAAAATGGAATCAAGAAAGGGAAATAAGGAAAAAGGAATGGAATGGCCCTGAATTCTCTTCTCTGTTTGTTTCTGTTCCACAAAGGGAATGATATACCCATGATTCCCTTTGTGGCTATTTGGTTCAAACGGTGGTTTTCACCTGGTCAATTACCATTAGATCTAGCATGTGTTAATTTAAGTTTTACGATGATTTCAATCTCCACCACATGATTTTAATAAACTTAAATCCAATGGCGATTGACCAAATTTACTTGATCAGTCACTAACCAGGTGAAAATTACTGTTGGTTCAAATAAGGTGATAAACTAGAGTTGTGTTTCTAATAATAATTTATATACATACATGTGTCCATATTAATAAATTAATCACATGTAGAATGAAAAATCAATTTATTCAACTATTAAAATCAAAAGACGATGAAACTGAAATAAAATAAATCAAAGAAAATGTATAAATATTTTATTTTAAAAAAAATAATTATTTTAAAATAATTAAAAATAAATACCAAAACGGAATAATATGATAAAAGAAAAATATTTGTCAAAATTATTTTTCAGGATAAAAAAAGTAAAAACAAATAAGTATAAGGATAAAAAATGAGATTAGTCTAGGGATAAAAAAAACATAAATAAATAAATATAAGGATCAAAATAAAAATAAAAAAATAAAATATAGTCAAAAATATTTTTTGAGAATAAATAAATAAATAATATATAATATAAGTGTCAAAAGTGAAATTAATTCAAGTATTAAAAAAGTAAAAATAAATAAATATATGGACCAAAATAAAAATTAAGAATAAAATAAAGATTAAAATGAAATTATATAAGGAGGGTGTATGAGAGAGAGGGGAAAGGGAATGGAAAACCTTACGGGGTGTTTGTTAGAAGGGATATAGGAGGTGGGATAGGGATAAAAAAACACGAGATAAGTTATCCCGTGTTTGTTTAGGAGATAGAAGAGTGAGACGGATGAGGGATAAGCTTCTTATCCCTCAAATCCTATACCCGGAGGGGGTGGTATAAGGAGGTGGGATAAGCTCCTGCGATTTTAATAGGATGGAAAAGTCCATCTTATCCCTCAAATTAATGTTATATAGTTTAAATAAGGTTAAAATAGTAAAGTGTATTATTTTATCCCCATCCCTATCCCACATACCAAACATTGAATAATAATTCTCGACTATCATATTTTTATCCTTATCCCAACCATTTATCATTATCCCTATCCCAACCTTTATCCCTATCCCAATACAATACCAAACGCCCCGTTAAGGGATTGGGAGAATGAGATTAGAGGAGTTAGGGGTAAACCCAAAACTAAAAGAGGGTAAAAGGAATGATTGAATTGATAAAACAAACACCAACAAAAGGAATGAAACATCCTCTTTACCTTACCCTTTGCTGAAACCCCGAAACAAAGGCCCCTAAATGGTTTTAGATTCCACATAAAAAGTCGTGAAAAACTTCGAAAAACTCAAAACAATGGTGTGGTTGTGGAGGTGGAAGGGATTTCTTATTATGGGGTTCTCAATGACATAATAAAGTTGGATTATTACAAAAAAAAAATAGAATTGTGATGTTTAGATGTGATTGGGTTGATGTTAGTTCGAGGGGTGTCAAAAATGATGAAAATGGTTGCACTTTGGTTAATTTTTCTAGGTTAATCCATAGAGGTGATTATTTGGAAGATGATCCTTTTGTTTTCTCATCTCAAACAAAACAAGTTTTTTATATACAAGATCCAAAGCGTAAAGATTGGTTTCAAGTGGTCCATACAAAACCAAGAGATCTATATGATATGGGTGCTTCTACACAACTTGAGGATGAGGATGCATACACTCAATGTATGCCCCATAATATGACTTCAACTGTTGATCTTAATGAGCCGCTAAATTGGGTCTGAGAGGATGTTGAAGAACATGACTTTTGACTTGGGACATGGTATGTTTTTTTTTAAGTTTTCCATTTTAAACATAATTTCTACAACAAAACTAATTATGGCTTCTTTTGGAAGCAATTGTTCTTTTGACATTTTTTGTAGTAATTATTTTATTGACATTGAAAATGGTTTAGATGTAGATATTTTCTACTTAAAATACTTCATCTGATTGAAAGAATAAATAGTTTGGTGTATCTGCTTTTTGTATTCTTTTAGTGCTATCTATTCTTTCTACAATCAATTATGCTTTGTACATTTGTTTATGCTGTTGGTTTCAATGGTTTCTCCACCATAGTCAAAACTAATCTTGCTTTTCACTTTTCATCCAAGTGTCAATTAGTTATTTTGTTGTGTGAATGCTCTACCCTGAAAAATATATATTGTTCTTGCATTGGTCAGTTACTATGTGTTATATTAATGAATTTTTCTGAGTCTACAATTCAATTATTTCATATTTAAGGTGTCCATCTTTTTGTGCAGCATTTTCTCTGAAATGTCCTTGTTTGATCCAAGTCATGTCCAATATTTGCAAATTTCCTTAGTTAGTAGTCTATGTGATGATGCTATGAATAAGTTTCAAACTGATGACTATTTGCATACTGTACATTTATGAACCGATGGTGTAATTGCAAATGCCAATAGAGTGATTTGATGTGTGTATATGCAACTACAATTATATAGACAGAACATTGAAAGCATATATTTATTGTGATTTGGCTCAATTTTCCATTTGTTTTGTGCTTGGTTGGTTCTCGATACTGAACAAAATCATAATCTGTAGGTACGATGTACAAATGTGCTTTTCACTTTTTACCCAAGTGTCAATTAGTTATTTCATTGTGCTAACGCTCTACCCTGAGCAATATATATTGTTTTTGCATTAGCCAGTTACTATGTGTTATATTAATTAATTTCACGGAGTCTACAATTCCATTATTTCATAAATAAGGTGTCCATCTTTTTTGTGCAGCATTTTCTCTCTGAGATGTCCTTGTTTGATCCAAGTCATGTCCAATTTTTGCAAATTTCCTTGGTTAGCAGTCTATGTTTATGATGCTATGAATAAGTTTCAAACTGATGACTATCTGCCTACTGTACATTTATGATCAGCAGATGGCGTAATTGCAAATACCAATAGAGTGATTTGATGTGTGCATATGCAAGTACAATTATATAGACAGAACATTGAGAGCAGATATTTATTGTGATTTGGCTTAGTTTTCCATTTGTTTTGTGCTTGGTTTGGTTCTCGATACTGAACAAAAGACATAATCTGTAGGTACGATGTACATATGTACTTTCAGCATGGATGGTATTCGTCCATTGGCAATAGATCCATCATCGAAGAACATTGAGAGCATCTCTAGAGATCATGTTGTATGTGAAGATTTCCCGGGTTTGGTCACAATCACAGATGGAAAATGGACTACCTACCGAAGGTAATTTTTAATATAGTGGTCTAATTCGTTAGTTGGTCAGTTGTGATAGGTGATAAAAAGAGGTTCACTAAAGTGGTTTTATGTCAATCTGTTTTTCACTATTGGGTAGGCTAGATATCCTTTCCGCCACTTTATTTGGTTGAGAGCTACATATGTTAGAAGATTTGTGGTCCCTTATGCCTCCAAATTTATTTATACAGAGAGTCTTGTAATTCATGTTTCATTCATTGTTGGTGCTATTTGTGCTAGCTTAAAAATTTAAGAGAAATATTGTACCAAATTAGAGCCCATTATAGCCACTATTAGATGATGATAGTTGAAATTTCTCTTGCTGATCTGTTTATGTTTGTTTGTTCATTACTGTCAGAAATTGATAAATTGCTCTAAATTTGAAAGCTCTGGATCACTACGAAGTTTACAAAGAGAAGTGACAGAAGAAGAATTTGCATCAACAAGAAGGAGAAGCAAGTAGTTGATGTATTATTTTGCGATTGTAGATACATGATAAATAATAACTAAGTTATTTTAAATAATTATTGATATATTTGTTTGGATAATTATTAATAATATTCTGATTTATAGTTTATATTGATTGTCTAGCTACATTCAAATTTATTTTTTATATATATAATTTTTTTTATAGAAATTGGGACAAGACCGAACTTGGACGAGGTGAGCACCCATGGCCAAAGAACTATCAAACCCACAATATATTAATAAAAGAAAAAATTGAGTGTTTGAACAAGAAAAGAGGAAGGAGAACAAACAAAAAGAAGGGGGAAGGAGAAAAGTTTAAGAAAAGTTAAGAAAAACGCAAGTGTGAAATACTACAAATGTCATCATTGATAAACCTGTGGCAAAAAGCAAGAGCTGAAGGCCACCAATTGATCACTGAGGAAGAGACTCCAAACTTTGCCAATGCATCAGCAACTCTATTTCCTTCCCTAAAGATGTGTGAAAAGAGAATGTTCATCCTAGAGAAAATGCTGAGACAATGCAACCACTTTTGTCGAATACTCCAAGGAACATCCATGGAACGATGTCTAAGCAGATTAACTACGTACATTGAGTCTGACTCAACCCAAAGCCGGTGCCAATTTTTCTCCCAAGCAAGTTCAATTGTGAAAATAGTGGCTCTCAATTCAGCAATATAAGCAAAAAAAAGGAGGGGTAGAAAAAGCAAAACAACATTTGGGAAAGCCACGATAGTTGCGAAAAATACCTCTCGCTCCTGCCTCGCTAGGAGTGCCAAAAGCAGAGCCGTCCATATTGACTTTAACCCAGCCTGGAGGAGGTTTAAGCCAATGGACCGGAATAATGTTGGGAGCAGGAGGTGGCCTAGGAGAAGCCAGAAGACGGGATAAGATAACAACATCTCTCTGCAAAGAGCAAAAACCTTTAGAAGTGGCAAAGGACTCTCGAATCATTCGAAAGAGGGTGATCTTCGAGTGCTGAATAGAAGGAGGAACTTCCTTAAATATTGCTTCATTCCTGCAATGCCAAATTAACTAGATGCAAGTGATAACTGCAACACGCCACATCATCGATACCTTTGAGCCAAAATGAATGCAACGAAGAGCGTTGAAGAAGTGGATGCATTGGGAATGACGAGGTAAAGAGCAGTCAAAATGAATCTCAAGGGGCCTCCAAATAGAATTTGCAAAAGAATAGCTAATGAATAAGTGGTTAATGGACTCAGCATCCCTATCACATAGGACACAATGAGAGGCAATGGAGAATCCGAGACACTGCAGGAGGTCATGAGTCGGAACCCGGCCATGCAAAACTCTCCAGAAAGTGAAGGAACGAGAAAGGAGAGTGTGAGCATTCCAAACAAATTTATACCAGTCCACTGAGGAGGAACTATAGGACTGATAACCGAATAGTACTCTTTGGCAGAAAAAATACCCTTTGTAGATGGCTGCCAAGCGCAGAAATCAAAATCATCTCTACCTTTGTGAATAGATCGAATACTGTCTTGAACAACCGAAGGTAGAGTACCTAAGTCAAGCCACTCTGAATTTACCAAAAAATCATCAACAGAATTATAGCGGGAACGCTTATCCTAATGATCAAGACCCAATCTGTCTGCCACTGATGGAATGATCCACCTATCTGTCCAGAAATTGAGCTTTGAAAATGTGTCAAAAAAAAGTCATTTGTGTCGTGAGCTTTTTGGTCGCTTCAAGACGCTTATTTATAAAAATGATCCAGTGTGTGTCTAAGGCTAGCTATCACATTATTAATGGAAAACACAAAATTGGTCCAATTTTTCCTCAAAGAGGGCTTCGGCAAGGTGACCCGATTTCTCCATATTTGTTCCTACTTTGTGCGGAGGGTCTGTCGGCTATGCTTTCTAATATGGATGGTCAAGGGAGGATCCATGGGTGTTGTATTGCCAGGTCAGCGCCTCCGATTTCTCATTTATTTTTTGCCGATGACAGTTATCTGTTCTTCAAAGCTTCCCAGGCTGAAATGTGTACTGTAAAAGAGTGCTTGCGTTTCTATGAGCTTGCATCCGGTCAGAAAATTAATTTTGAGAAATCTTCTATGACGTTTAGCAGAAACTGTTCTCGTGAGGTGAGGGATAGCTTGTGTGCTTTGCTTGGGGTGACTCCATCTGTTTTGCCTGGGAAATACCTTGGCCTTCCTTCGCTGATTGGGAGAAGTAAAATTCAGGTTTTTAATTATCTGTCTGATGCTATACAGAAAAGGGTGAGGAGTTGGAAGGCTAGGCATTTATCAAAGGCAGGTAAGGAGGTTTTGATTAAATCGGTGCTACAGTCTTTACCTTCTTATGTTATGAGTCTGTTTCTGATCCCACAAACGCTTTGTGCTGATTTAGAAAAAATGATGAATTCTTTTTGGTGGGGTGTTGAGGGGCAACAATCGAAGGGTATCAGATGGAAGTCTTGGGATAGACTATGTGTTCCTAAGAAGTTTGGAGGGATGGGTTTTAGGAGGCTTCATGAATTTAATTTGGCCCTTCTTGCTAAACAAGGTTGGAGAATTATGACAAATCCTTACTCCTTAGTAGCTCGGGTTCTTAAAGCCAGGTATTTTCCAAACTCTGATTTTTTGGATGCACATGTTGGGAATAATCCCAGTTTTATTTGGCGAAGTGTGGTGGCTGCCAGATCAGTGCTTGAGTCTGGTTTGCGTAGGGCGGTTGGGAGTGGGACTGATACTTTTATCTGGAAAGTGCCTTGGTTACAAGATGTTAATCCTTGTATTGAAAGCCCATGCCCGATTGGGTTGGAATCCGCTAAGGTGGTTCAGTTGAGATGTATTGATTCTAATCGATGGGATGATGATGTTTTGAGTGACTTGTTTTGTGAAAGGGACCAACGGTTAATCCGGAAAATTCCTATCTCACTAAATCCGAAGCCTGATGGATGGTTTTGGTTGTTTGAAAAGAACGAGCTTTTCTCGGTTAAATCTGGTTATGTTCAGGCTGTTGGTAACATGGTAGAGCCTCATCTCGGGGTTTCAATTGGTTTCTGGTAGTCAATTTGGCGCTTAAGGGTTCCGCCGAAGGTCCAGAATTTTATTTGGCGTGCCGTTTCTCATTGTCTTCCCACTATGCAAGTGTTGCGATCTAGGTTTGTGCAGGTATCTGTTTTGTGTCCAAGATGTGGAAGAGAGGTGGAAACACCATTTCATGCATTGGTTGATTGTGTGAAGGCTCGGGAAGTGTGGCATTTTTCTTTACTTGTTGATATTAGTGCTCTTTGCTCGGATATTGCTATGTTCTGGAATCATGTTGCTGCTGTTCCGGATTGCAAAGTTAGAGAGCAGGCGGCAATGGTTTGTTGGTCCATATAGAATGCGAGGAATGATTTTGTCTGGAACCAGCGTTGTATTCAGTCTGGAATGGTGTTTAGTGGGGCGACGGCCTTCCTATCCCGATGGCGACGAGCTCGGATTAGGGATGATTTTGTGTCTGATGTGTCTGCCGCCTCCTTAATTTGGGTTCCGCCTGCTGCTGGTCTGATAAAGATCAATGTCGATGCAGCATTGTTTGCTGCGACACAGCAGGTCAGTTTTGGTATGTTGGCGCGGAATGCGGAGGGGAGTTTTATTGCTGGTGCGAATGGTTGGTTGGATTGTCCTTTGGATGCTCTTCAGGCGGAAGCAATGGCGTGTAGGGAGGCGTTGTGGTGGGTTCAGCGCCGTGGTTGGAGGTCTGTTGTAATTGAGGTTGATTGTTTAGGTGTTAAACAGGCTTTGTCTAGCTCTATTAATGCTTGTTCTTATTTTGGTTTTATCATTGATGATTGTAAGTCTCTTTTACAAGCTTTAGAGTCTTGTTCTGTTAGATTTGTGAGGCGTTCAGCGAACTTGTCTGCTCATGTTCTTGCACGGGTGATGAGTTCTTTGTCTGGACCGGGAAGTTGGGAGTCTGTTCCCCCTTCCTTTTTGATTGATTCGTTGATTCCTTCTTAATAATAGTTGTGTGTTTTCTTCAAAAAAAAAAGACGATATTTTAACTGTGAAATGTCGTTATATTTGGAATGTACTTGATTTTTATGTAGCCAAATATAGACATTTTTTTGTCTAAATGTCGTTAATTTGGAGACACAACTAAATTAAAGTGTCGTGGTATTCAAGATGCTATTAATAGTTTCTGAAGCGAAATGACGACATAACAAATATTATGTGTCGTTCATTTTACGACGTTTTATTAAAGCGTAGAGGAAATTTCTGAAATTAAAATAAAATTTAAAAAATAAAATCTCGACACTAAAAATGTAAGCATTGGAAGCATGACGACGCTTGTATGCAGTATGTCGTCGGACTGAATTTACCCACACAACGTCTTATGTGTCATTAAAATTAACGACACACGATTTAATGACGCTTGTGACAACACTTTAAAAAGCGTGGGTAAGCATTTAGAGATGTAAAAAAGCGTCGTTAAACCTTAAAATTTAGCGTCATAATAAACTTTTTTTTTTGTAGTGTTAACATTGTAATTTGAAATACTTTATTTTGTAAATAAAACATATTACAAATATTTATTTACAAAATTTTAAACCATGTCTCCCTTTACAAATTTGGTATATCACAAGCATTATTTTTATACTTTTTCCTAATTAATGAAATGAACAATTTAAGAGTAAATTGGTAGTAATTTTTTTTGTAATTAGTTAAGTACTTAACTAAAATTTAATTAACTTTAATACACTTACTCTTAAATAAATGTACTTACATCTTAATTAGTAAATTTTAATAGCAGATGTACACAATTTACTAATTGTGTGCCTTTTAATCTATTAATACTAGTATCTGGATTAAATTAAGAGTAAATTAACAAATGTTGGCATGAGATTTAAATTTAAAAGAATAAATAAATGAAAAAGATAAGGTAACTTAGGATTATGTGAATATGAGTGACTATGAGGTAAAGTAACTGATTTGGAAATAAATGTTGCAGTTTTAACTTTTAATTAAAAAAAAACCCAATATACATTGAATCATAGAAAATCGAGGCCTTATAATGTTTGAGGCCCTAGGCTGGCGCCTAGGGGAACTCCCCCTAGAGCTGGCCCTAGGTACGGATCCTCCATGAGTTGATTGACTACTTGCACTATTCATATGATTTTGCATTATTTGACATACACCTCGTGTAACAATGAGGCCAAGATTAATCATCGATGAATCATCAGAAGAATCATCGGAATCATCAAGATAAGTGATATTCATACTTCGAAGAATATAGATGTATTGAAATGAGATAAGAAGTTGAATGTGTAGATATAAATATATTGAAATTAGATAAGTTTTCCATTTAAATAGTGATTATGTAGATGATGTATTAATAGTGATTGTGACAACACATATAGAGATGTGTGATAAAATAAAAAGTGTGGATGCATTGAGACCAATTTAATGGATGAAAATGGTGCATAGATTTATTCTTATCTTGGTTATGTAGATGATGTATGTCATAACGTTGATTATGACAACACATATAGATATTTGTAATAAAATAGAAGGACTAATCAAATGAATCCAAATTTTTATTATGAAATTTGAATGAGATTGATCTAAATTCTTAAAACAAACTTTAATAAACTAATTAAAAAATATGAGTTATTACACTAATTAGAGGATTTTAATAGAAATTGAAAGTGTAGAAGTAGTATAATATAAATTTTATTAAACTGAAGTTATAGAGATGTGAAGGTAAAATATTTTTTCCATTCTCACAGTAATTTATTATTATCTTGGTTATATAAATGGTGTATGTCATAAAAGTGATTGTGATAACATATATGAAGATTTGTTATTGTTTTGGTTATGTAAGTGGTGTATGTGATAATGGTGATTGTGACAACACATATGAAGATTTGTGATAAAATAGAAGGTTTTGATGCATTGAAATTGTGTGGTAAAATAGAAAGACTATGTTTTTTTTTATAAGAAGAATCCAATTGTGAATTTTTTTTATGAGAATGAAAATTTTCTTAGAATGAAAATAATCCAAATATAATTTTTTTTTCTTAGAATTAGAATGATCCAAATATGAATTTTCTTAGAATGAGAATGACCCACATATGAATTTTTTTTAGAATGAGTTTCATTGCAAATATTTAAATTGAAGACATAGAGTTGTGAAGATGAAATATTTTTTCCATTCTTAAAGTGATTTATTCTTGTTTTGGTTATGTAAATGGTGTATATCATAATAGTGATGGTGACAACACATATGAAGATTTGTTCTTGTTTTGGTCATGTAGATAGTATATATGATAATGATGATTGTGACAACACATACAGAAATGTGTGATAAAATAGAAAGTGTGGATGCATTGAAACTAGGAAATTGAGTCAATTATAATTAAGAAAGATTATGATACTTTATTTATAATGATTAGATAATTGAAAAGGAAGTACTGAGATTATGATATTTTATTTATAATAATTAGGAAATTGTAATCATAGTCTCTAAAGTTTATCTACTTTCACATTTTAATAACTAAATTTATTTTTTTTATAAAAAAAATATCTGAATTTTATTGACCTACTACTACCTGAACTTTAACTACATTAAGTTAAAAATCTATTAATCATTAAAAAATATATATAATTATAACTATAGTACCTGAATTTTTACTTTTTTCATACTTTGATACCTAAACTTTATTCTTACACAAAATTGACCGTTGGAAAAGCTCTTTTACTTAAATTTGGGACTTACTTAAGTTGTAAAAATATGGCTCTTACTTTCCATCTATAATCTTTTCATTCTCTTTTTTTTTCTCTCTCTCTAAAACAATATTAAAAAATGAAATTATGTTTCAAAGTGTGAAATAATATAAAGTTTAAGTACCGTATTTGTAATAGTTAACCGATAATTTTGTTAGGTCAAATTAAGTTCATTTATTTTTTTAATACAAAAACCAAATATAGGTATCAAAGTTTAGGAAGTATAATTGTAATTTACCCTTGAAAAATTGGGATGCTTCGTTTATTGTGTTTCTTCTCTTCCCCTTAAACTTTTGTATTGGTTGGTGTTTTAGCAAAGGATTACCAACTACACTGTATTTGTTCTATTTTACTGTTTAATTGGTTGGTTTTGGGCAATGATTGTCACTCCACCCACAGATTTCAAATTACTTTCAATTCGGACAAAAAAGAAAATATGATTCTCTAAAGTAAATCAGAATATTTCTTTACTAAGGGAGTAAATCTGAAAATAATTTTTCTTATCACACATATGGCGGATTTTTTTACTGAGCAAGTATTTTAGCTCTAAGCTTTTGATCCGAAATATACTAGAAACTTTACTTATGAAATATACAATAGAAGGAGTAGGAGAAAGGAGTGCTAAGATTAGGATAGTTTATCTATAGTGATTAGAAAATTGGATCAATTACAATTATAATCCCTGAAGCTTATCCACTTTCACATTTTAACACCTAAATTTATTTTTGTCACAAATACCTGAATTTTATAAACCTACTAGTACCTGAATTTTAACTATATTAAGTTAAAAATCTGCTAACAATTACAAATATGGATAATTCTAACTATAGTACCTGAATTTTAAATGTTTTCACACTTAGATATCTAAACTCTATTTTTACACGAGATTGACAGTTGGACAAACTTTTTTACTTAAATTTGGGACTTACTTAAGTTGTAAAAATATGGCTCTTACTTTCCATCTACAATCTTTTCATTCTCTTTATTTCATTTTTTTTTTGTTTTCTCACTTACAAACAATATTAGAAAAAATGAAATCATTTATCAAAATGTGAAATAATATAAAGTTTTAGTATCATGGTTATAATGGTTAACCGATAATTTTGTCGGTCAATTTAAGTTCATATATTTTTTTAATTTAAAAATAAAATATAGGTATCAAAGTTGAAAAAAAATAGGAAGTATAATTGTAATTTATCCTTAGAAAATTGAGATGAGTCGTGTATTGTGTTTCTTCTCTTCCACTTAAACTTTTGTATTAGTTGGATTTTTAGCCAAAGATTGTATTTATCTATTTTACTGTTTAATTGGTTGGTTTTGGGCAAGGATTGTCACTCTACAGTAAATCCGAAGATTTCTTTACTGAGGGAGTAAATCTAAAAATAAATAATCTTTCTTATCACACACATGACAAATTTCTTTACTGAGCAAGTATTTTAGCTCTAAGCTTTTTATCTGAAATATACTTGAAACTTACTTATAAAATATACAGTAGGTGTAGGAGAAAGGAGTGCTAAGATTATGATACTTTATTTATAATGATTAGGGAATTGGATCAATTATAATCACAACCCCTAATGTTTATCAACTTTCAAACTTTAAAAGCTAAATTTATTTTTGTCACCAAAAAATACCTAATTTTTTTTTTATAGAAATTGAGACGAGACAGAACTTGGGCGGGGTGAGCACCCATGGCCCAAGAACTGACAAACCCACAATATATAAATAAAAGAAAAAAGTGAGTGTTTGAAGAAGAGAAGAGGAAGAAGAACAAACAAAAGAAGGGGGGAGGAGAAAAGATAGGAAAAGTCAAGAAAAACGCAATTATGAAATACTACAAATGTCATCATTGATAAACCTGTGGCAAAAAGCAGGAGTTGAATGCCCAATTGATCACGGATGAAGAGACTCCAAACTTTGCCAATGCATCAGCAACTCTATTTCCTTCCCTAAAGATGTGTGAAAAGATAATGTTCATTCTAGAGCAAATGCTGAGACAATGCAACCACTCTTGTCGAATACTCCAAGGAACATCCATAGAGCGGTGTCTACGCAGATTAACTATGTACATTGAGTCTGACTTAACCCAAATCTGATGTAAATTTTTCTCCCAAGCAAGTTCAATTGCAAAAATAGTGGCTCTCAATTCAGCCATATAAGCAAAAGAAGGATGGGTAGAAAAAGAAAAACAACCTTTGGGAAAGCCTCGATAGTTGCGAAAAATGCCTTCCGCTCCAGCCTCGCCAGAGTGCCAAAAGCAGAGCCGTCCACATTGACTTTAACCCAGCCCGAAGGAGGTTAAAGCCAATGGACCGGAATAATATTGGGAGTAGGAGGCGACCTAGGAGAAGCTAGAAGGCGGGATAAAATAGCAGCATCTCTTCGAGAAGAGCAAAAACCCTTACAAGTGGCCAAGGACTCTCGAATCATTCGAAAGAGGGTGATCTTCGAGTGAAAAAATACCTAAATTTTATTGACCTACTAATACCTGAATTTAAACTATATTTAGTTAAAAATATGTTAACCATTATAAATATGTATAATTACAATTATAGTACCTGAATGTTTTTACTTTTTTCACACTTTGATACTTAAACTTTATTCTTACACAATATTAACAGTTGGACAAACTCTTTTACTTAAATTTGGGACTTACTTAAGTTGTGAAAATATGACACTTGTTTTCCATCTATAATCTTTCCATTCTCTCTCTTTCATTTTTTGTTCTCTCTATAAAACAATATTAGAAAAAATGAAGTCATGTATCAAAGTGTGAAATAATATAAAGTTTAAGTATTATGGTTGTAATAGCTAACCGATAATTTTGTCGGGTCAACTTAAGTTTATATATTTTTTTATACAAAAACAAAACATCGGTTAGCTATTACAACCACGGTACTTAAACTTTATATTATTTCACACTTTGATACATGATTTTATGACCCTCATGATTTCACGCTTAAGTTTATGTATAAAGTTTATCCATGACCCGCTTAAAGTTTTTAATATGAGTAGGGAGGTATATTGTCCTGTCATACTCTTTTATAGCAACATGTATTTGAACCCTCGTGGCATGGACTCAGCCATAATCTTCTTACATAGTGCTATTTCTAAATATGTTATGTTGGGATGCTTCGATCTGATCCCTGCTTTGACGATTATGCTTTTGAGCTTATCCAATTCTTTTTGGATTGCCTTAAACTTGGCCTCAGAACCCTCGTCTTTTATCAGGAGGTTTCATTCTTTGGGCGCCCATCGATCCCGGGTCTAGGGTTTGACTATCTTTTGGCTGACAGACTTGGACTCAACAGATCTGCATCAGGTTCTTCTTCAATTTGTGTTTATGGTCCTCTTATTTGGGGAAGGTCGCTTTTCTTCTCTTACCCATGTTGATCTTTCGAGGGACTGCTCGTGAGCACTCTTTGCTTTCCTCGTAAGGGGAGTTCGAGACCTACTGTTGAGCGATTTCCGCAAGTGCACGGTATACGCTTATAGTAATAAAAGATATCGATCCCATAGGGAACGTTTTTTTAACAAAACTTATTTACAATCGGTTAAATTTACTTTAAGGTTTATAATATGGGAAAATCGTTTAATCGGTTTTGGTTTTGAAATTGCTAGAATGAGAATTAGATTAGATTATGAAAACGTTAGAAAATACTCTGATTTAAGAATGAATTTGCAAGATAGGAACTTTTAGTACTTTTTAGAAAAGTAAACAGATGTATTTGTTTGCATTAAGCAAAGAAAACAACTTTAAACTTTGTACGAATTATAAAGATGAAATAAATGACGGAACCTCTAATTAATTGGCTTTGAACATGATAAAACCCTTTCGGGATAGTTGCACTTAATCAAATTAAAACTCTTTCGAGATAATAATTTGCCTAAGTGTTCAACAAAGTTTCCTTGTAAAGATTTTGAATTAAATACGTTTTAATGAAAACACCAGCAGTCACTTTAGTGGATTGGTTACCATAAGTGCTGCATAAAAATCTATCGAATAGAACGGACTTTATTAGATGAAATATAAATTGATACAAGTTTACAGAGAACATGGAGCATGGAAACATTTGACGACTTGCAAGTGAACGGGTTGTCAATCCTTTCCTTGGGTTTCGTTAGAGTTTGTCAGGCTCAGGGGCGGATCCTCTACTCAATCTTCTCGTTGAATCTTCGTAATAGAGACTGGGTCGGTCTACTACCAAAATGAAAACTAAACTGGAACAATGTCTAAACGCTACTAAACTTGTTATTATTGAATAAACAATGTGTGTACATCATATTGCTTTTGAACAGAATCGAAATCTAACTTCTGAATCACTTGATTCGGAATTTCTGCATAAATTCTATACTAATCTCTTTTTTCTACATATCTTCAACTCTCCATCAAATCTTTATTTATAGATGTTGAAGAGTCTTGATTGAAGTGTCGTGTCCGTTGTGAAGGATCGTGTCCGTTGCGAAAGGACGTCTTTATCCACCCGAACGATCGCGTTTCGTCGAAAACGAAAGTGTGTAACTAGGCTTCTAAAATCTCCTGCTCGTACCGAGAATATTAAATTCTCTATCGAGAATGGGGGAGCATCAATTGGTCTTCAAACGAAGGAAGAAAAAGCTGGGGAACGCGTGTCGCGATCGAGAATTTGGGGCCGCGGTCGCGGCACGGAAAGTTTTTCGATTTTTCAGCTTTCGTTCGCGTCCTCGATTTGGCGTTATTAATTTCTGTCGTCTTCGACTCCTTTTGTAGGGTTTTTCTTCTGTTTTTGAGCTCTTTTCGTTCCTATTTGGATTTTACCAAATATTTATGTAACTTACAAGAAAGAAACATATTCGAGAGTAAAAGCTTCCTAAACAGTTATAAATAGCATAAATTCGTAGCAATATTGATGTAATTAATGATGATATTTTAGGTATATTTTGGGCTTAACAAATCTCCACACTTAATCTTTTGCTAGTCCCGAGCAAAATTTCACTGAATTTATTCTCTAACTAATCTCTTTATAAAAATAAAACATATATCTCTGTATTACCTTTTGAATTAGTTAAGCCGAAAAGACTTACTTCGCATGGCAAATTTATACGCAAAACATTAAACTAACTGAATATAATATACGATATATCATTCGTCTTGTATTTCCAATTTTGAATTGAAGCATTCGGGACGATATAAGCACGCATGTTATTGAGTCTTTCGTCTCAAGGCATTTCAAAGCACAAAATTTCCTTTCCCAAACCTAAACTAATATATGAGATATATTATATATTTAAATAAGTACTTGGGTTAATTATTGCTTAGTTACGCCCGAGATAAGGGTGGTCTTGATCGTAACTTTATACGTATTTTATTGCTTGGTGTTTGCTTAAGAGGTACCGACTATGCCATGGGTGGACGCAATCGTTACTTTAAACTTATACACGCTTTAATTTTTTTTTTTTTTGCTTTAAACGTTCCTTCCATACCTCGATTGTGATAAGGGTGGTCGCAACCGTGGCCAAAAGTAAACGGTACTTAATTTTCTTCCCTTTCATACCTCGATTGTGATAAGGTTGGTCTCAATCGTGGCCAAAAGTTAAGAATTCAACTAATTGATTAATTAATATGAATTATAAATTGTATTTGGGAAAAAGAAAGATAGCACATTCATCCTATATTGACTTAAAATTCAACATGTATTATGGCTAAAGTTTCCTTAAAAACTTCAATTGGTGTTAATGTAAGACGAAATCAAACCGAGCTAAAATTGTTAGTTCAATTTAATGCCTATAAACCTAATTGAAAACTTAAAATAAGATTTATTGTATCATGAATTGCATGATATAAAATAGAGATTGAAATAAAGAATTTATTTACTTAAATACATTCACTCGAGACAATTTTACTTAAAATCGTATCGGAGATTTGTGAAAAATTTGAAAAATATTACCCGTATACGTATAGAAATATTTTTCCTAACGATAATGATAACCTAAACAAATAATCATATTAACTTATGGTTAATTTATAAATATATGAAAATGTGTTGCAATATATTAGTGTTGCATTTGCATAAAAATTAATATTCGTTGCATTTTTTTTTTTCGTTTTGCAAAATAATATTTTCGTTGCATTTATTCGTATACGTATAGAAATTGATATATGTATGTCTCCTCCCACACTTAAATTGGACCATGTCCTCATTGGTGCAAAAATAATGGAGAAAACATAAAAAAAATAAATACGAAATAAGGCATACGAAACAAAGATTGAAATAGTAGGAAATTAAACATTCAACATAAAATTAAAAAGAGAAAATGTACCAAACATATGAAAATTAAAATTGTACCAAATTATAACAAGATAAAAATAAAATAAAGAAAGCAACCTATTCTTGAGGCGGGGAATTCGGAGGTGTAGGTGAAGTCTCCACATTTCGGCATCGGAAAAAGGAAAGCATCCGATGCCGAGTCGATCTATGCTCACGCCTCAAAAGGTTGAGGTTGTCATTCATCACCATATTATTTTCTACCAAATCATCAATTCTTAAGTTCATTTGACGATTGTTGGAATTGATTTGGTCCAAAATTCTCCGCAAATCCACCGGATCATCCGCTTGAGGTGCTTGGGGTTGTGGTTGAGCTTGAGGTTCATTTTCCTCTCCTACCGCTTTCGGTACCTGCAAATTGAGAACTTGAAGCGCCACCACCCATAGTGCCACGAAGGTGGGCAATACGGGAGGCATATGAAATAAAGACGGGGGGACCTTGTGGAAGCAATAAATGAGCTCGCTCAAGAGCTGAGATATCCAAAAGTGGAACATACCCACGGTAGGTGGACATGTCAAAATCATCCAGTTCACCCCGAGCTCCTAACACAATAGCGGTGATAAAATTACAAAGAGGGATCTGAATGGTAGTAGCCCTCGAAGCACGGAACAAATTATCAAACAGCATACCAATGCTATCAATCCTCAAACCTTTAAACAAGCTATCCAAAACATACAAATCCCGAACCTGAACCTTGGAACTCTCCACACGACCAAACAAGGAGAAACTCAGAAATTTGTGAAAGAAGAACACATAATTGTCCTTAATCAACTTGCTTGAAGTGTTCTTGGAATTAAAATAGTCTTGGTCTGAAAGAGTTTGCCAAACCGTATCATTATCAAAATCTTTAGGCTTATCATAAAAATTAGAGGTAGGGAAACCAAACATATTTCCCATTGCATCATAATCAATGGTGTATGTGATACCATTATTCCTAAAAGAGATTAAGGTTTTCTTCTTGTTCATGGTCAAAGTGACCAAAAATTCCACCACATATTCATTAATACGCGAAAAACGCATATTAACGAATTCTTGCCAACCCAACGCCTCAATAAAAGCATCAATTCGAGTAGAGAAATTCAATGTTCTTACCGAATGGAAGTCTAAGAAGTGCATATCCACAAATTGGCGGTCGGCTTGTGAAAAATGTTTGAAACGAACGGCTTCCTCCTCCGAAGCGATGTCAAAATAAGCTCCACATTGAACCCAAAGGCAATTAGCTTCCGTAACAGCGGGCTTGTTACCAACACGCTTAGTCCTAACCATGGTGATGGTGTTTAGTGTGCTTAGGGGTTGAGAAGAAGAAGAAGAAGATTTAGTGTGCTTAGGGGTTGAGAAGAAGAAGAAGAAGAAGAAAAAGGAATTTGAGAGAAAGGGTAAAGCTTGAAGATGAGTTTGGGGGTTGGAATATGAAGTGATTGAATAGAAAAGATGATAGAAATTGGAGTGAATAAATTGGGAAGAGTAAAAGTAGGTTTTTGGGGGAAGAGTTTGGAGTAAGGGATTGGGTAAAAATAGAGGTGATGTGAGGTTTGTGTAAGAGGTAGGTTTATATAGGGTGATTAGGTGAATGTATAGGTAGAATAGGAATAGGAATAGACAAAAATATGGGCAAAATCGGAATCAAAAGGGCATAAATTACGCGTGTCGCGACCGCGAATAGCAAAGCCGCGGCCGCGGCACGTGATTTTCAAGGAATTTTGCCCCTGAAATTCGTCCATTATTGATGCTCATACCGAGAATTATTAATTCTCGGTAGAGAATTGGTCAAAATGGCCTATTTGGGTGCCTATTGACATGGTTTGTGCAAATTTGTTGATGATTTGGTTCCTGAACTTAATATAAAGTGTCCCTGCACTTAAAAACTAAAATAAATGACATTAATTGTAAGGAAAACCAAAGGTTTAACCTTAATAAATTGAATTAAAGTGTAATAAATTGGTTTATGAATAATTAATGAAACTTAAATGTCATTGATGCATATAAGTTAAGAGAATCATATTAAGTGCATAATAAGTGCATATAAATATATATTAATTATAGGAATTTAGTCAATTGAATGAATTAATGTTTTAAGCTAAATGAATGAAGTTTGTGAAAATTGGATATATGTTTTAATTAAAAAAACCATGATTTGTTCAATATTATAGATTCTATATAGATTTAACCATGATTATATAAGAAATGTAATCAAACATATATCTAACCTTTGTAAAATTAATAAATGAACTAAAATAAAATAGAACTTTATTGAAATAAAACAAAAATTATAAAAACAAAGAATGAAACCAAATAATAAAAACACACAAATATTTACAAAAAGAAAAATAATTATAAACCTAAACTATTCTATATACTCATCCCTATCAAGCGGGATATTTCTAGCCTTCATTCGATCAATTTGAAACTGCACGAAAGTTTCACGTTCCGGTGCAGACAGAAAGTGAGGCCCTGCTTGAAAGACACGTTTCACAAGTCCTTCGTGCTCGAGAAATTCATAGTCAATTGTCGGAAAGAATTCATCATCACTCCAGGGAACATCAATGGTACCCTTTGTACCAAGAATTATTCCACAGATTATATTGCCGAACCCAATCTTCTTATCCTTGGATCGAGAAGCGGCGACAAGACCCTCCATCAGAATCTTTGAAGAATCTACTGCATTTCCCTGGAATATATCTCCAAGGACATAAAGATATGTGTCACGGACCACACTACTGAATGTGCAACCGAATAAACTGTGACACAGGAATTTGTGCAGATACAACATGGAGTTGGAGCGAAAAGAGTGATTATAGGCGAGTTTTGAATTGAATCGCCAGAATCCAGTGAGCATTCTCCAAATGTCCGAGGATGTCATGTCTCGTCCAGGATGACGTTTGATTGTATCCCTCGGGGGAAAACCAAACCAAGCATGCAACTCAGGATAACCGAAAGTAAAGATTTCGCCTTCCCGACGAAAACTGAGACGTACTCGTCGTTTATTAGTGAAACGCACGGTACAGAAGAATTCGAGTATCCAGTCGCCTATTATTGGAAATCGCATTTGGGCGAATTTTGTCCACCCTAGGCGTTCCATATAGCGGCTCATGTCATCAGTAATGCCTAATTGGCTGTTAAAAAATTCATCCATCTACAACATTCCGGTGAAGAATTTGTAACGGTGATTCCAATAACGCCTACCTTCATCGTGATTGAAGATAGGAAAAGGCGCCCCATATCGCTTGGATAAGTCTAGGCGTTTGTTGCTTGAGGCAGCCTTGTGCCTTGAAGTTTTGTATTTGGTAGGCATGGTGGTGGTTTGAAGGAAACAAAGTTTCTGGTACTAAAAAAATGGTGTTTTGAAGAAATCAGAGTTCTGATAAAGATGAAAAGAATTGTAACAGAACTTGAATCCTCTAGGACTAATTTATAAGAGTTTTAGATGAAAAGAGGTGTTGTTTTAATCATGAAAAGGTATAAAATGACACCTTTCGAGAATGAAGAAACTTAAGGTTTCAGTTGTCAAGAGGTTTGTCGAAAGGTTTAGGTTGATTCAGACCTGAATGTGCAGGAATTTCGCGTGTCGCGACCGAGAATTCCGAATTCGCGGTCGCGACACGCTGATTTCCTTGCGGAAATCAGGCGTCGTAAGCCATGTCCTGATTCACGGTAGAGAATTTATAATTCTCGGTAAGTTCAGAGAAAATCTAACCTATTTGGACAAATCTGAAAAATAGAATTCTCGGCAGAGAATTCCAAATTCTCGGCAGAGAATTGCCTGAAACTTCAATTTCACTCTAATTTCCTAAAATTAATTCTAAAATCATGAAATAAACATATTTATGTATATAAATCATAACATAAAGTTATCTAATCACAAAAATTATCATTTGGAAAAATAAAAATAAAATAAAATAAAATAAAATGAAATGAACAAAAATATAAAAAGAAATAAAACAAAATAGACTGTGATCGAAAAACTGAGTGATTTATACATCAGAAAATCTTGTTACGAACGGAATTTCTATTTGTGAAATATTTTCGTAATAGATTTTACATCGATTACCATTAACTTTGAAACGAATTCCGTTAGGACCTTCCAGTTCTAAAGAACCATAATCGAATGTTTTGACGACTAAATATGGTCCTATCCATCTGGACTTAAGTTTTCCTGAAAATAAACGAAGTCGTGAATTAAATAACAGTACTTTATCCCCAACATTAAAGTGTTTGACTTTAATTTTGGCATCGTGCCATTTTTTCACTTTTTCTTTATAAATCTTTGCATTTTCGTAAGATAGATGGCGTAACTCATCTAACTCATTTAAGTCGAGCAAACGTTTCTTACCTGCTTGTCGTAAATCAAAGTTAAGTTCCCTAATAGCCCAATAGGCTTTATGTTCTAATTCGACAGGCAAATGACATGCCTTTCCATACACTAAGCGGTATGGAGTCATTCCTATTGGTGTTTTAAATGCAGTACGGTATGCCCATAATGCATTATTTAGTTTACAAGACCAATCTTTTCTTGAGGATGAAACTGTTTTCTCTAGAATCCATTTGAGTTCTCTATTTGATATCTCCGCCTGACCATTTGACTGAAGATGGTATGGCGTTGATACGCGGTGGCGTACTCCATATTTTTTCATAAGCGTTTCAAAACTTCGGTTTATAAAATGAGCACCACCATCACTAACGATGACTCTTGGACAACCAAATCTACAAAATATATCGTCAAGAAAATTAACGACAACTTTAGAATCGCTCGTCGGGGTTGCAATTGCTTCAACCCACTTTGAAACATAATCAACGGCAACTAATATGTAAGTTTTACCAAAAGAAGGGGGAAAAGGTCCCATGAAATCTATTCCCCACATATCGAAGACTTAAACTTCTAATATGGTTGTGAGGGGCATCTCATCTTTCCTTCCTAGATTTCCTGTTCTTTGGCACTTATCACAACGAGTAATAAATGAACGGACGTCTTTAAACATCGTAGGCCAAAAGAAACCACATTCAAATATTCTAGCTGCTGTTTTGGTAGCTCCATTATGTCCTCCATAAGAGCTAGAATGGCATTCCGACATTATGGATTCATATTCATTTTCACCAACGCATCTCCTAATTATCCCGTCACCACAAGTTTTGAACAAAAAAGGATCTTCCCAAAAGTACTGTTTAATATCGAAGAAAAATTTCTTCTTTTGTTGGAAATTTAATCCTTCCGGAACAATATTGGCTGCAAGATAATTAGCAATATTTGCATACCAGGGTGACATGACGCTTTTCATTTGATAGAGATGTTCATCAGGGAAATCATCTCGTATACCGTTAGTTTCACCCATGGGACCGTTCTCATCTTCAAGTCTCGATAGATGATCGGCGACAAGGTTTTCTACTCCCTTTTTGTCTTTTATTTTTATATCAAATTCTTGTAACAATAAAACCTATCTAATTAGACGTGGTTTTGCATCCTTTTTAGCAAATAAATATCTTAATGCTGCATGATCAGTGTAAATAATAACTTTCGAACCTAACAAGTATGACCTAAACTTGTCACATGCAAAAACTACAGCTAACATTTCTTTCTCAGTTGTGGTGTAGTTCAATTGTGCACCGGAAAGTGTGTGACTTGCATAATAAATGACATGAAGTTTCTTATCCTTCCTTTGTCCTAAAACACATCCGACAGCTAAGTCACTTGCATCACACATAATTTCAAATGGTAAATCTCAATCGGGTTTAGCAATAACAGGTGCACTGACTAAAGCTGTTTTTAATGTTTCGAAAGCTTTAACGCAATCTTCATTAAAATCAAAGGTAGAATCTTTCATGAGTAGATTAGTGAGTGGTTTGGAAATTACAGAAAAATTCTTGATAAATCTTCTGTAAAAACCGGCATGTCCTAAAAATGATCTTACTCCCTTAACAGTAGTTGGAGGGGGTAGTTTCTCTATTACTGAGGTTTTTGCTCTATCTACTTCTAATCCTTTTTCAGATATTTTGTGACCTAAAACAATTCCTTCGTCAACCATGAAATGACATTTTTCCCAGTTTAATACCAAATTTGTTTCTTCACACCTAGACAAAACTTTATCCAAATTTTCTAGGCACGAATCAAAAGAATCTCCATAAACTGAAAAAATCGTCCATAAAAACTTCCATGATATCTTCAATGAAATCATTAAAAATTGCAGTCATACAACGTTGAAATGTTGCAGGTGCGTTACATAGACCAAAGGGCATTCTCCTATATGCAAATGTTCCGTAAGGACATGTGAAGGTTGTTTTATCTTGGTCATCCAGGTAAATGTATATTTGAAAGAATCCGGAGTAACCATCTAGAAAACAGTAGAAAGCGTGACCAGCTATCCTTTCGATCATTTGATCAATGAAAGGAAGAGGAAAATGATCTTTCCTAATTGCTTTATTTAAATTTCTATAATCTATACAAACCCTCCAACCAGTGGTGGTTCGTGTAGGTATTAATTCACCTTCTTCATTCCTTACAACAGTTATGCCTCCCTTTTTAGGTACACAATGGATTGGACTAACCCATTCACTATCCGAGATAGGGTAGATGATTCCATTGTCCAGAAGTTTAGTAATCTCATTTTTTACTACTTCTTTCATATTCGGATTTAGGCGTCTTTGCCTATCCGCTTTAGGTGGCTTATCTTCTTCTAAGTGAATTATGTGCATTACGATGCTCGGATTAATACCTTTTAAGTCTGAAATTTGCCAACCCATACTTCCTATCCTATTTCTAACAACTTCTTTCAATTTCTCTTCTTGGACTTGTGTTAATTTGTTAGAGATAATAATAGGTAGAGAATCGCCTTCGCCTAAGAAAGCGTACCTCAAATGACTTGGTAAGTCTTTAAGTTCTAATTTAGGTGGAACTATAATTGAAGGCGGAACTGGTCCATCTTCTCGAATCAAAGGTTCTGGGTCCTTATCTTTTAGTTCCTTACTCATTATAGGTTCTATTATTTCTTCTTTTTGAACAATGTCATTTACACATTCTTCAATTAAATCAAGTTTCATACAAGCGAAATCCTCCATAGGATATTTCATCGCTTGATTCATATCAAACTCAATCTTATCATCGCCTATTCTTAAAACTACTTTCCCTTCCGACACATCAACTAGAGCACGTCCCGTGTTCATGAACGGTCTACCAAAGATTAACGGACAATTTACGTCATAAGCAAAATCTAAAATAACGAAATCGGTAGGAAAAATAAATTTGTCAACTTTAACTAAAACATCCTCAATTATACCGTATGGTCTTTTAGTGGTTTGATCCGCTAATTGCAAAACCATATTGGTACGTTTGATGTCTTCTTCTAAGCCTAACTTATTAAAAATAGATAATGGCATCAAGTTAATGCTTGCTCCTAAATCATAGAGACAACTGGGAAATTCAATATCTCCCAATTTACACGGAATGGTAAAACATCCGGGATCCTTGAGTTTTGTGGGCAAATTACTTGACACAATTGAACTACAATCTTCAGTTAGTGAAATGGATGAAATTCCTTCCCAACTGATTTTCTTTGAAATTAAATCTTTGAGGAATTTTCCATAATTGGGAATTTGCGTAATCGCATCCATAAACGTTAAATTAATATGCAAATTCTTAAGTTTGTCTAAAAATGTTAAAAGTTGTTTATCATAGTCCTTATTGCGGACTTTGTGTGGAAAAGGTGGTTTGGGTACAAAAGTTTTTGTACTAGAGTCAATTGGTGCATCTTTTTGTTTTAATGTATCTTCTTTGGGCTTCGATAAATCAGTTCCAGGTAAGGTCGAATTTCCGGGCATTTCCGGGCCTGAGTAATTTTTCCCTGAACGAAGAGTGATAACCTTAACATGCTCTTTCGGATTTTCTTTCGTATGGCTTGGAAGACTTCCCTCTTTGCGGGATGGAATTGATTTAGCGAGTTGTCCAATTTGAATCTCCAAATTATGGATGCTAGATCATTGGTTTTTAATAAGCTGATCGAATTTATTCTCGATCCGTTTAAAACCATCGTCGTGATTACTTATTTTTCCACTCATAGCATCAATAAATTTGTCGATTTTAGAAGATAAAGTGCTAATCGTATCTCTTGATTGATTTTGATAATTAGTAGTACGGTTTTGATTAGCATTAGCATTATTATTATCTCTCCAGTTAAAGTTAGGATGATTTCTCCATCCAGGATTATATGTATTGGAATAAGGGTTATTATTTTGGTTTTGCCCTTGGACAAAATTTACCTGTTCAATTTCGCTCATACCTTCGTAGTCCACATCCGTTTGGATTGGCTTACCATTAGAATCACACGGTGCCATAAACCTATCAATTTTGTGCGATAAGGCAGAAAATTGGGCTTGCAACATCGCTACTGGAACAAGATTCACTATACCTTTAACTGATGATGTTGTTGAGGATGATGGTTTCGCTAATGGTACGTGTCCACGTTCCGCAGGCCACATACAGCTGTTGATTGCCATTTCCTCCAAAAGTTCTCTTGCTTGGGCAGATGTTTTCTTCATAAATAACCCTCCAGACATACCGTCCAATGAACCTCTAGTTGTAGGATTTAATCCATTATAAAATGTTTGCATTAAAAGTTCGGCGGGCAATTGGTGGTGTGGGCATAAACATTGAAGTTCTTTAAAACGTTCCCAAGCCTCATAAAGAGTTTCATTATCATTTTGAGAAAAAGATGTTAACTCTTTAATGACTCTTGCGGTTTTTGCTAAAGGAAATTTTTTTGATAAAAATGCTTGGGCTAATTGTTCCCAAGTCTCAATTGATGCGGCTGGCATAGAAGTTAACCATTCTTTGGCTCGATCCTTCAAAGTAAGAGGAAAAAGGCGAAGTTTGATTGCGTCTGCAGTTACATCAGTAATTTTAAAAGTGTCACAAATTTCTAAGAAATTTGTCAAATAGGTATTAGGATTTTCGTTAGGTAACCCGTAAAACGTTACATTATTTTGCAACATATTAAGCAACGCAGGCTTAATTTCAAAATGATGTGCATTAATTTAGGGTCTAACTATATTGTTTGTTACACCAGCCACTCCTGGCCTAGCGTAATCCATAAGTGTGGCCATAACTTCTGGCTCGGTAATTTTAGTTTTTATTGGGGTTTTGTTTTTCTTTTTCTTTTCTTTCTTGTTCTTTTTAAGAGTTCTTTCAATTTCTGGGTCAATAGGATCTGGTGACGTGCCTGAACTTCGAGAACTGCGCATGAACTTGAAATTTCGCACGAACCGAAACTACCTACAAAACAGAATTTGAAAAATAAATATGTTAGTAATTGAAAATAAATAAAATATAAAAGTTTGAATAAGTATGAATAAACCTAGATTCGTAATAAAACACGAAAAATTTAAAATTTTGTCAAAAATTTTGGCGTTCCCCAGCAACGGCGCCAAAAACTTGTTGAGCGATTTCCGCAAGTGCACGGTATACGCTTGTAGTAATAAAAGATATCGATCCCACAGGGAACGTTTTTTTAACAAAACTTATTTACAATCGGTTAAATTTACTTTAAGGTTTATAATATGGGAAAATCGTTTAATCGGTTTTGGTTTTGAAATTGCTAGAATGAGAATTAGATTAGATTATGAAAACGTTAGAAAATACTCTGATTTAAGAATGAATTTGCAAGATAGGAACTTTTAGTACTTTTTAGAAAAGTAAACAGATGTATTTGTTTGCATTAAGCAAAGAAAACAACTTTAAACTTTGTACGAATTATAAAGATGAAATAAATGACGGAACCTCTAATTAATTGGCTTTGAACATGACAAAACCCTTTCGGGATAGTTGCACTTAATCAAATTAAAACTCTTTCGAGATAATAATTTGCCTAAGTGTTCAACAAAGTTTCCTTGTAAATATTTTGAATTAAATACGTTTTAATGAAAACACCAGCAGTCACTTTAGTGGATTGGTTACCATAAGTGCTGCATAAAAATCTATCGAATAGAACGGACTTTATTAGATGAAATATAAATTGATACAAGTTTACAGAGAACATGGAGCATGGAAACATTCGACGACTTGCAAGTGAACGGGTTGTCAATCCTTTCCTTGGGTTTCGTTAGAGTTTGTCAGGCTCATGGGCGGATCCTCTACTCAATCTTCTCGTTGAATCTTCGTAATAGAGACTGGGTCGGTCTACTACCAAAATGAAAACTAAACTGGAACAATGTCTAAACGCTACTAAACTTGTTATTATTGAATAAACAATGTGTGTACAGCATATTGCCTTTGAACAGAATCGAAATCTAACTTCTGAATCACTTGATTCGGAATTTCTGCATAAATTCTATACTAATCTCTTTTTTCTACATATCTTCAACTCTCCATCAACTCTTTATTTATAGATGTTGAAGAGTCTTGATTGAAGTGTCGTGTCCGTTGTGAAGGATCGTGTCCGTTGCGAAAGGACGTCTTTATCCACCCGAACGATCGCGTTTCGTCGAAAACGAAAGTGTGTAACTAGGCTTCTAAAATCTCCTGCTCGTACCGAGAATGGGGGAGCATCAATTGGTCTTCAAACGAAGGAAGGAAAAGCTGGGGAACGCGTGTCGCGACCGAGAATTTGGGGGCCGCGGTCGCGGCACGGAACGTTTTTCGGTTTTTCAGCTTTCGTTCGCGTCCTCGATTTGGCGTTATTAATTTTTGTCGTCTTCGACTCCTTTTGTAGGGTTTTTCTTCTGTTTTTGAGCTCTTTTCGTTCCTATTTGGATTTTACCAAATATTTATGTACCTTACAAGAAAGAAACATATTCGAGAGTAAAAGCTTCCTAAACAGTTATAAATAGCATAAATTCGTAGCAATATTGATGTAATTAATGATGATATTTTAGGTATATTTTGGGCTTAACACCTACAATGTCTTATTAGGGAGTCTTCTTTTCCCCCTGATTGGGCGCCTGAATCCCTTACTCGATCCTTTTGGGGTTCCGTCTCATTGACGATAACATCTTCAGGCAATATGATATCCGGTTGAGCAGTTGGTATTCTCAAGTTTATTCATATACTTGATAGTCTCCTCTGGTATCTCCAGTTTTCTTTACCCTCAACCATTTGGATGGCATGCTCTTGTTGCATGACGATGTCATGGATAAATCCCATATTTTTTGCCAGTTGCTGCGAATTGAGCCTAAGAGCCTTTGATGTTAAGAGTCTAGGGCCTTAGTGTCCTCCGCCATATCTAGAGCCATATCGTGATCGACCTGAAATTCTCGATGCGCTTCTTCTTATGGGTCCCGTGTAACATGACAATATTAGTTCCAAGGGGGGGTTAAGAACTATTTAAATTTTTTGTCACTAAGACTGACTTGTTTTTAGCCTAAGACTTTAACTTAGCCTTTTAGCACAGTGATATTTGTTGGTCCCTTGTAAGGTTGCAAATATAGTTCCAAAGGGGGGGTTAGGAACTATTTGACCTTTTTTAATGATTAGGGCAAATTTCTTTTTCTTAAGAAAAGATTTTATGACAGCGGCGCTGATCAATCGACAAGACTCTGGCTTAGTCAACTTGTGACTAGGTCAGTTCCGTTGCTTAGGTCAGGAAATAGCACTTAGAGTCTATTCCTGAACTAATTCGTTGGCAGCGCACAACTCAGCTTGACCTCTTTTACTTGGTCAGTTTTAGTTTGTTTTAAGCAAGCAATATAAATAAGGAGTTAAGGTTTAGAAATACTTCACTCAGCAGATTTATCCAGGTTCGGCTTCTTCTAAGCCTACGTCCTGTCCCCGGAACGCTTTCGAGATTTCAAATCCTCTACTGAGCTCTTTAAAGGTAGAGCCTCAAACCTTTTACAATATCAGCAATTGAGTATGACAAGAGTACCTTCCTCTATACTTCTACTCAATCCTAATCTCTCCGCTGAGTACTTAAAACCGAGTACTCAGCCTCTCCTTTCTATTCCTAGAAATGATTAAGATTTGTCCTAAACAATAATTGCTAGAACACCTTAGATGATTGAGGATCAATCACTCTAGACTTTTACACAAATGAATAAGCTTGTGGTGTAAGAATTTGCTTTGCTTTTGATGAAGAACTTTTGTACACGTTTGATCAGCGTAACGGCTTTTGCTCAAAGTTCTCTGTTGAATGTGGATTCTGAATGCTCTATTTATAGAGAGCTGTGAGAGCTTCGGGTTATTTCGAATTTCGAAATATCCGTTGGAGGGAAACGGCTACAGGTCGTTTTCACTCAGTCTGTCAGCAGTTCTCTTGGCCAATCAGATTCCAGCATCTTCTGTTCTTCGGTCAGTGTGACAGTATGTTCCTCCATTTTAGGTAACGTCAACCAGACAGCTTGCTGTGTCTTCTGATCATTACTAAAAAAGGAAATACTTTGTCTGGAAGCTGTCTTGTGGTCAGCGGCTGTCTTGTACGTTTTGTCGAGACAGCTCAGCAGCTTCTAGCCGAAGTTGTCTCCGTGGATCTTCTGGATCCTTCTTTGCTTAGCATGCGTTTCATCACTTCAATGGCAGCGTTTTGAAATACGCGGGCTGAGTGAACTTGGGCTTGTTTGACTTGGGTATTGACTTCCATATAGGGCTTGAGCCTTATGATCTTTATGTCTTATAATAAATTATAAACTCAACATTGAACAAGCACATTAGTAACAATAAATCAAAGAATTTAAACTTAGTGTGTTGTAGAATATTTAATTTCACTTAATTAATTTTATCAAATCAAAATCCTGTGGAAAGGTGTTTCAACAAACTCCCCCATTTTGATGTTGGCAAAACTAATCAGCAAGGAACTCAGCGTTGAGCTCCCCCATGATAGTTGACCTTTTTGATTAAGTGAACTCCCCCGTCAGGGCTGAGCTACTGACTTAGTTTTATTCTAAACATTCTAAGGTTTAATTGAATAAGTCTAAGATCAGTTTTCAGGTATAGGTCAGCTTATGGGACATATTGTATTTTACTCAGTATTCAGCGGAAGTAATGTATAGTGACAGAGCGCTGAGTAATTTATTTGTTCAATGGTTTAGTTTAGACAGGTTCAAACATTAATTTCTACGCAGCATGCATTTAGATAATACTTAGAAGATGCATTCATAATACTTAGCATGGTAGGATAAGTAACACAAGTTGGATTGATAATGCAAGTATTATATTAGATAACATAGAATAGTCAGCATACATAAGAAGAAGGAAATAACTAAGTATAAACTATGTTTAAATGAGCTATCTATTTCTTCTTCTTTTGCTGACTGCCTTCAGCTTGAGTTCTTCGTTGATCTTTCTTCTCCCCCGTTTTGCCAGCACCAGGTGGAGGCAACTTAAAGAAGGAGTCCAAAAGAACAGCTCTGGATAGCTCAGCAGAGAAGGTCTTCAAGCGATCAGCACTTTCGTCTAACCCATCAAAAATAGGAGCACCGTTGCTTAGGACCTCAGGACTAATACGGATGTCAGCAGCACTGAGCATACTGAGTACATAGGCTTGTCCTTTTCCCAGCCATGTAATTGTGTCTGTCAGCGCAGCAAAAGAGTTATGGAAAGTTTTGAGAAGTGAAGTGTCGTAGTGCTCGCGCTGAAGATTCGTATGTCTGACATGGTCAAAAATTTTCTGGGAAGTGGTCAGTAGCGCATCCTGTTTGAGCTGAGCGGTGTCCATTTCCTCTTTGTGAAGGTTGAGTAGACGAACTGCTTCACTTAGTTGCTCCATTGAGCATTGAGATGTGTTTGCAAGCTGAGCATTTGTCTTGTTCTGTTCAGTGTGAAGCTGAGCAAACAACATCTTTAACTCAGAAGACGTGGCGAGATTGGGATTCACAGCTGACAGGTTCTGGATCTGGGTAAATAGAGTAGTGAGGCATTGAACAGTGGTCAGCTGAATCTCAGCCAGTTTAGCAATCGAATCCTACCTAGCGTGCTGTGCTTGCGAAGATAGGAGAATACTTAGCAGGTCTTTAAGTTCCTTAACTTCATTGAGAAGTTGAGTTACTTGAGAAGGCTAAGTAGACTCAATGGGAGAAATGGCAGCAGTAGGAGGAGTTGGGTGTTGAATGTCTCGAATCAGGGCCTCTACTGAGTCAATGATTCTTTGGCTAGACTCAGTGACATTTGTTGTGGCCTGAGAGATATCAGTTTGTCCAGGTAAAGATTCAGGGTCAGGGACTGGAGTTATTGTTGGGTTCTGCTCAAGTGGTTGTTGTTCAGATGTTTGGTGAGCAGGGTCAGTTTCAGTGGAATGGTCAGGTTGGATAGGTTCAGAGCGGACTGGTGCTATGTTTTCTTCGAGAGTTTGCTCGGTTTGGATTGTTGGGGTGACAAGGGTAGGTTGTTCGGCGTATTCCTGAGTAGAAACAGAGGCTTGTTTTTCTAAGGCCTGGGAAGGCTGAGTAGATGGCGCAGAAGGAACTGGCTTCCTAAAGAAGGTCATCTTGACCTTGGAAGGATCATGTACTGGTGCGCGGACTGGTTGGTCTAAGATGCTGGCCTTTACCAGTCTTCTTCTTTTTGGCTCTTGTACAGGAGGAAGATCAGCTTGATTTTCATCAGCGTGAGATGGAGAAACGTGTATGTTCTGATCAGCAGTTTGCTGGTCAGTTTGTTCTTGATTGTGTTCAACTCCATCAGCTGACTCAGTTTGAGCTTGGTCAACTTGAGCATTTTCACTGGCGGTCCTTTCAGAGTCAGCTTCCTCCGTTTGCTCCTGTGCATTCCCTTCTTCCGCAGTATCATCGTTCTCAAGCTCTTCCTCGAGCTGAGTGACGAAATGTTCGTCTAGGTCCACCTCATCTTCCTGTTGCTCAGTTTCTTCAGCACAATGCTGAGCATAATGTGAGTCCGACGTGACAATGAAGTCAAGCGGAAGAGCATGGATGGGTGAAAGGGTAGAAGTCGTTTGCTTCTTCTGAGGAGCACCAGCTGTACCCTCAGTTGCAGGCTCATCTTGCCTGCAGTGCTTTTCAGCTGACTGAGTAGTCTCTAAGTTTGACTCAGCAGCAGATTTGGATTTCTTGGATTGAGGCTCAGTTTCCTTAGATGGGGTGCCAGTAGGCTTCCTTTTTCTGATAGCAGGAGCTTTTGTTCTTTTACCTTTTGCTGGGACAATCACCTCAGCAGGTAGCTCTTCTTCGACTTGATCTTCAGGCAGCTCAACGAACTTTCCCTTCTTTAAGGGTTGATTGAATTTGAGAGCACGTAGTGAAGCGGCAGTGATCTCAGATCCCTTAACGCAAGTTTCTCCTTGAAGGTCAACTTTGTGATCAACTAGGATCTTAGTGATCAATGAGCCGAGTCGAAGATTGTTGGTACTGCGCAGAAACCCAGCTATGAGAAACACTGGCATGTTGATTGGTTTGTAGGTCAGCATGTGCCAGATAAAGCACATCTCGAAGTGTGATGCTGAGCTGGTGCAGTTGACCTTTTGGTAGATTAGTTGGACCAGCAGGAAATGGGCCATCTTCTGATGCTGACCCATGGACGAGCTGGATACCTCTCCAATGTACCCAGCAGGCTTACAGAAAGTTTCATCATAGTAGATGTCCTCCTGGTCACCATTTCTTCTTAATTCGACACCTTCAGTTTTGAGGCTGAGTAGGGATCCCAAGTACGTTGGGTTGATGAAGATGGTTTTTCCTCTGACTTTGGTGACTAAGTAGTCATGGTCTTTTACGTCAGCTTTGAGGTTATGGTAGAATTCCATAACCAAGTCAGGGTAGGTGGGAAAACGCAAGGAGAACAACTCGGTCCAGCCGTTGTTCTTTATCCATTCACAGAACGGTTGTTCTGAGTCGATGAAGGTTTGAGAAACCCAGCGAGAAGCTTCCACTTTCCATTCTCGTACATTCTCGAATACTCGAATGTATTGTCTAGGTTCAGCTGGTTTCCCTTGAGCTTGAATGGCTTTTTCTTTGCCATGACCAGCAGCTTTGGAGGGTGAAGGCTGAGTTGGAGGATTGCTGGTTGTTTGTTCATCGGTGGTGGTCTGGGAACGACCGGCACCGGAGATGTTGAAAGAGGCTTTAGTCATTTTAGAAGTTCTTGAGTTCAATGGCTTCTCTCAGTATGCTGAATTGCTCTCGTGCTAGAGGCTTTGTAAAGATATCAGCGAGCTGCTCATCTGTTGGTACATAAGTCAGCTTGATTTCTTCCTTGAGTACATGATCTCTGATGAAGTGATGTCTTATGCTGACATGCTTCATTCTGCTGTGCTGGATTGGGTTCTTTGAGAGGTCAATTGCACTTTTGTTGTTGCATTTAACTTCAATTGTCTTTGTTTGAACACCATAATCTTCAAGCTGTTGCTTAATCCATAGGACTTGAGCAACACAGCTTCCAGCAGCAATGTACTCAGCTTCAGTTGTGGACAGGGCTACTGACGCCTGCTTCTTGCTGAACCAAGATACAAGACAGCTTCCTAGGAAATGGCATCCTCCAGAGGTGCTTTTTCTTTCCAGCTTGTCTCGGCCATAGTCAGCGTCAGTGTATCCAATGAGTGTAAAGTCATGAGTATTTGGATACCACAAACCTGCATTAACTGAGCTTTGCAAATATCTAAGGATCCTTTTTACAGCTATGTAATGGGATTCCTTAGGGTTAGCCTGATATCTAGCACAATAACATACTAAGAACTGAATGTCCGGTCTACTTGCTGTTAAGTAAAGTAAAGATCCAATCATACCTCGGTACAACTTGCTGTCTACTGACTTACCATTTTCATCAGCACAAAGGACAGTGTCAGTGCCCATAGGAGTGGATATTGGCTTACAATGTTCTAGTTCATATTTCTTCAATATCTCCTTGGCATATTTAGCTTGACTGATGAATATGCCATTCTTTCCTTGCTTAATTTGAAGTCCAATGAAGAAGTTGAGTTCTCCCATCATTGACATTTCGAATTCAGTCTGCATTTGCTTGCTAAATTCCTTGCACATAGATTCATTAGTAGCACCAAATATAATGTCATCTACATATATTTGAGCCAGCAGGGTATCTTTACCCTTTCTCTTAATGAATAAGGTTGTATCAGCTTGACCCCTGACATAGTTTCTAGTTAGTAAAAAGTTGGTCAGCCTCTCATACCAAGCACGTGGTGCTTGCTTGAGGCCATACAGAGCCTTTTTGAGTTTGTAAACGTGGTTTGGGAACTTAGGATCCTCAAACCCTGGAGGCTGATTTACATAGACCTCCTCGTTTATTACTCCATTAAGAAATGCACTCTTAACATCCATTTGAAACAGTTTAAAATTCATGTAAGATGCATATGCACATAAAATCCTAATTGCTTCTAGCCTTGCCACTGGGGCAAAGGTCTCACCATAGTCAATACCTTCTTGCTGACTGTAGCCCTGAGCTACAAGTCTTGCCTTGTTTCTGACTACGTTTCCTTGTTCATCCAGCTTGTTCCTGAAGACCCATCTCGTTCCAATGGTCTTTTGGCTCCTTGGATGTGGCACTAGCTCCCATACATTATTCCTCCTGAATTGGTCGAGTTCCTCTTGCATGGCATTCATCCAGAATTCGTCATGCTCAGCTTCGGCAAAGTTCTTCGGCTCCTGAACTGAAACGAAAGCTACATTGCCGAGATACTTCCTTAGTTGATTCCTTGTCATCAGCGTATTTCCAGCTGAGTCAAGAATTGCATTTTCTGAATGCCCTCTTGGGACTCTTATCTCCTTGGGTAGATTCATGTCTTGTTCTACTCGTGTTTCAACATTCTCTGCAGAAGTAGATTGGTCAGTGAAAGTAATTTTAGGTTCACTCTTACTCTTGGTCAGCCGTTTAGTGAAGGACTCAGTAGCTGATTCTTGATCAGCAGGTGCTAAGTTTGGTTCATCTTCTATCAGCGGCTGGTATCTTCTTGCAGGGTCAGTTTCATCGAATTGCACATGTATAGATTCTTCTAATACTTGGGTTCTCTTATTAAAAACTCTGTATGCTTTGCTGTTTGTTGAGTAGCCTAGAAAGATAGCCTCATCAGCTTTTGAATCAAATTTGGCTAAGCTATCTTTGGTATTTAAAATAAAACATCTACAGCCAAAGGCATGAAAGTATCCAATGTTGGGCTTTCGTCCTTTCCAAAGTTCATAAGGGGTTTTCTTAAGTATAGGTCTGACTAGAGCCCTATTTAGAATATAGCATGCTGTGTTAACAGCTTCTCCCCAAAAATACTTTGGAAGCCTATGCTCATCCAGCATTGTCCTGGCTATTTCAACCAAAGTCCTGTTCTTCCTTTCAACAACCCCATTTTGTTGAGGCGTTCTAGGAGCGGAGAAATTGTGGTCAATACCGCTGGCTTCACAGAATTCAACAAACTTTTGGTTTTTGAATTCTCCACCGTTATCACTACGGATATGAGCAATTTTTAGGTCTTTTTCATTTTCAATTTTTCTAACCAAGTTTGAAAATGTCTCAAAGGTCTCATCCTTGCTGGTCAGCAAGATAACCCACGTATACCGAGAGAAGTCATCTACAATGACCAAGGAAAATCTTCTTCCACCCAGACTCAGCGGCTGGACTGGACCAAAGAGATCCAAGTGTAGTAACTCTAACGGACGTTTAGTTGAGACAATGTTTTTACTATGAAAAGATTGTTTGGTTTGTTTTCCAGCTTGGCAAGCGTGGCATAGTTGGTCTTTTTGAAATTTAAGTTCAGGCAGTCCCTCAACCAATTGCTTTCTTGCTAATTTGGCCAGGAGGTCCATGCTTACATGACTAAGTCTCCTGTGCCATAGCCAGGAATTTTCTTCCTTTGTGACTAAGCATACAGTTTTTGAAAACTTCTTTTCTAGGTTCAGCATGAAGACATTATCTATCCGAGGGGCAGTTAAAATTAACTCATTAGTTTTACCCTCGTATATTTTACATCCAGTAGCATCAAATATAACTTTTCTCCCATTGTCACATAGCTGAGCTACGCTGAGTAAGTTATATTTGAGTCCGCTGACTAGGGAGACAGATTCAATAGTAGGGTTACCTCCGATGATTCCTGAGCCTACTATCTTACCCTTCTTGTTGTCTCCAAAACTTACACTCCCTCCTCGTTTACGTTCAAACGTGATGAACTGAGTTTCATCACCCGTCATATGCCTTGAGTATGCGCTGTCAATATACCACATCTTTGACTTCTCGGCACATCTCAGGCTTACCTGCATTGTAACTAGTTACTTTTAGGTACCCAATTCTTTTTGGGTCCTGACTTGTTAGGTGCAACAGGTATAGCATCATATTTTATTTTATGGCGACATACATGGACAGTATGGCCATTCTTTCCACATAAGTCACACCTGACCTTCTGTTTAGGATTTTTTACTGACTTGTCAGCACCCCAGTGCTGAGCGTGCCAGCACACTTTAGTAGTGTGTCCTAACTTCCCATAAAAGTCACATTGGACTCTTCGCTGGGGATTTCGTCTCTGCTGAGTACCTTGGTACTGTGTACCTTGATACTGAGTTCTCAGCGGAAAATTGTTTTTGTTTGGAACCTTTAATTGGTTCTGAATGGTTGTGACATCCTTCCTCAGTTTCTTTGAAACTGACTGGACTTTAGAGACAGACTCATGAATGGTTTTCATATTTTCATGCAAAACTGAGTTGTCCTGAAGAAGATATCTGAGGTCACTCAGTTTGACCTCTTCTACTTCATCACAGCGCCGACTGAGTGCTTTAATCTTCTTGTTACACTTTTTAACAAGTGTATAGAGATCACTCAGGGCGTTACCCATTTCATTTCTGAGTTGAGAGAGTGAGATTACCTTATTAGATTGCTCTTCATTATCTGACTCATCAGATTGGTCAGCATGCTCAGAAATGCATGGCTCAGCAAGTTCGTCAGCCATAAAGCATATCTTCGCTGACTCGGTGGCCTCAGTTTCTGTTGATGAAGATTCATCACTGTCACTCCAAGTAGCCACCATTGCCTTCTTCCCACTTTTCTTGTCTTTCCTCAGCGTGGGGCAGTTTGACTTAATATGGCCATCTTGATGGCACTCAAAGCATGTAATGGGCTTTGAGCTTTCCTTTCTGTATTTGCTGTCACTTGAGTCAGCCTTATACTTATCAAAAATTTTGTAAGGCTTTTTAGAGTATTTGCCGTTCTTCCTGAACAGCCTCTTCATCTTTCTTGTGAACATGGCCATCTCCTCATCATCAGTTGAACTCCCGTCAGTGGAGTCAGCCTTCATGACAAGTGACTTCTGCTTCTTGTCATCAGATTTTTCCTTCACCTCAAAGTTTTTCATGGATATCTCATGGGTCAGCAATGAACCGATGAGTTCGTCATATTTGTAGGTGGTTAAATCATGAGCTTCCTCAACTGCTGTCTTCTTTGCTTGCCAGTCTTTTGGAAGACTCCTGAGTATCTTTTTGACTTGTTCTTCCTCAGTGAAGATTTTCCCAAGTCTCTTGAGCTCATTAATGATGTTGGTGAACCTTGCGTTCATGTCTGAGATGCCCTCATCATTGTTCATCTCGAACAGCTCGTACAGTCTCATCTGCTGATTCACCTTGGATTCTTTTACTTTGTTTGTTCCCTCGTAGGTGACTTCCAGCTTCTTCCAGATCTCTTGTGCCGACTCACAACCTGAGATTTTGTTATATTCTGTAGCATCGAGCGCACAGTGAAGCATATTGATAGTCGAAGCATGATTTTGTAGCTTCTTGAGATCATCCTCTGTCCATTCAACCTCAGCTTTAACAACTGACTGGCCAGCAACAACTTTCACAGGTACAAACGGGCCTTGGACTATAGATAGCCAGGCACTCATGTTTGTAGCTTGAATAAAGTTCTTCATCCTATTCTTCCAAAAGGTATAGTTTGACCCGAAGAATAGGGGAGGCCTTGTAATGGACAGCCCCTCAGGTAATATCTGAGTTGTCTGGTTTCCAGGGAGAAACCGAGTGCTGTTTTCACCCATGATATGGATCAACTCAAGGTTGTTAGACCTTTAGTAATGAGCTTTTAGGCTCTGATACCACTTGTTGGTCCCTTGTAAGGTTGCAAATATAGTTCCAAAGGGGGGGTTAGGAACTATTTGACCTTTTTTAATGATTAGGGCAAATTTCTTTTTCTTAAGAAAAGATTTTATGACAGCGGCGCTGATCAATCGACAAGACTCTGGCTTAGTCAACTAGTGACTAGGTCAGTTCCGTTGCTTAGGTCAGGAAATAACACTTAGAGTCTATTCCTGAACTAATTCGTTGGCAGCGCACAACTCAGCTTGACCTCTTTTACTTGGTCAGTTTTAGTTTGTTTTAAGCAAGCAATATAAATAAGGAGTTAAGGTTTAGAAATACTTCACTCAGCAGATTTATCCAGGTTCGGCTTCTTCTAAGCCTACGTCCTGTCCCCGGAACGCTTCCGAGATTTCAAATCCTCTACTGAGCTCTTTAAAGGTAGAGCCTCAAACCTTTTACAATATCAGCAATTGAGTATGACAAGAGTACCTTCCTCTATACTTCTACTCAATCCTAATCTCTCCGCTGAGTACTTAAAACCGAGTACTCAGCCTCTCCTTTCTATTCCTAGAAATGATTAAGATTTGTCCTAAACAACAATTGCTAGAACACCTTAGATGATTGAGGATCAATCACTCTAGACTTTTACACAAATGAATAAGCTTGTGGTGTAAGAATTTGCTTTGCTTTTGATGAAGAACTTTTGTACACGTTTGATCAGCGTAACGGCTTTTGCTCAAAGTTCTCTGTTGAATGTGGATTCTGAATGCTCTATTTATAAAGAGCTGTGAGAGCTTCGGGTTATTTCGAATTTCGAAATAACCGTTGGAGGGAAACGGCTACAGGTCGTTTTCACTCAGTCTGTCAGCAGTTCTCTTAGCCAATCAGATTCCAGCATCTTCTGTTCTTCGGTCAGTGTGACAGTATGTTCCTCCATTTTAGGTAACGTCAACCAGACAGCTTGCTGCGTCTTCTGATCATTACTAAAAAAGGAAATACTTTGTCTGGAAGCTGTCTTGTGGTCAGCGGCTGTCTTGTACGTTTTGTCAAGACAGCTCAGCAGCTTCTAGCCGAAGTTGTCTCTGTGGATCTTCTGGATCCTTCTTTGCTTAGCATGCGTTTCATCACTTCAACGGCAGCGTTTTGAAATACGCGGGCTGAGTGAACTTGGGCTTGTTTGACTTGGGTCTTGACTTCCATATAGGGCTTGAGCCTTATGATCTTTATGTCTTATAATAAATTATAAACTCAACATTGAACAAACACATTAGTAACAATAAATCAAAGCATTTAAACTTAGTGTGTTGTAGAATATTTAATTTCACTTAATTAATTTTGTCAAATCAAAATTATGTGGAAAGGTGTTTCAACAGTATTGAGTAAATTCCAGACACAAGCTTAGCCAACAGGTAGCTAAGTCTGCTTCTGTCCTTGAGTCAGGAAATAGCACTTAAGTCTATTCCTGAACTCAGCTTCTCAGTTCACTCAACTCAGCGTATGTTCTTTTTAGTGTTTTACTAGGCAGTATTTAAGCAAGCAATGTATAAAGGGGTTAAGGGTTAGAAAGATGTTACTCAGCAGACGTATCTTGGTTCGGCCTCTCCGCCTACGTCCAGTCCCCAGAATTCCTTCCGAGCTTTTCAGAATCCTCTACTGAGCTCTTTAAAGGTAGAGCACAAACCTTTTACAATAGCAACTGAGTATACGAGAGTACCTTCCTCTATTCCTCTACTCAATCCTATTTCTACCACTGAGTACTATAACCGAGTACTCAGCTTCTCCTTTCTATACTTCTAGAAATGATAAGTGTTTTTGTTCTAAACAACAATGGCTAAGAACACTTTAGATGAAATATGATCACTCTAGACTTTTACACAAAGATTGGAATTAGTGTAAGATTTGCTTTGCTTTTCTAATACAGAACTTCGAATATCAATTTGGTCAGGGTTTCGACTTGATGAAGATCTGCACCGAATGAAGCGTTTGAAAGGCCTATTTATAGTGACACTTGAGGCATCGGTTATTTCGAATTTCGAAATAACCGTTGGAGGGAAACGGCTTCCTGTCACTTTCACTCAGTCTGTGCTCAGCGTCTTCGGCCAATGAAATTCTTGTATCTTCTGTCTTCGGCAGTGCTCAGATGCTTTTCGTTAGGCTGGTCAGAGTGTCTCTACATTTTTGGCAAAGTCTTCCAGACAGCTTCCTGCGTCTTCTGAACTTTACCCAAAGTAGAAATACTTTGTCTCCAAGTTTGTTTAGGTCAGCTACTGACCTGACTTCCTTGTCGCACAACTCAACAGCTTCGTCTTGAAGCTTTAGACAAAGGCTTCTTGATCCTTCTCTTGGCTGGGCTTGCGTTTCGTTCAACTTGAGCTGCGTTTTGATCTACTTGGGCCGTGTGGCTTTCAGACGTTGACTTGGGCTTGACTTTCTCTTATGGGCTTTTGGGCCTTACACTTTTTAATGTCTTTAATCTTATAATTCAATTTACTCAACATTGAACAAACACATTAGTACAAATAAATCAAAGCATTTAAATTTAATGTGTTAGAATATTTTTATCATGGAGATTTAATTCTACTTAAATAATTTTGTCAAATCAAAATCATGTGGAAAGGTGTTTCAACAAACTCCCCCATTTTGATGTTGGCAAAAATATTCAATAAGGAACTCAGTGTTGAGCTCCCCCATGATAGTTGACCTTTTATTTAACTTATGAAGATTCTCCCCCGTAAGGGTTGAACCACTGACTTAGTTTTACATTAAACATTTTAAGGTTTAATCAAGTAAGTCTAAGGTCAGGTTCAGAAGAAGGTCAGCACTTGGAACATTTTATCTTTACTCAGTTTTGATACTTAGTTAAGTGAAAGATTAAGTTCAGTTATCAAAGAGGGAGTAGGCTGAGTAAGTTAGTTGGTGCTGAGTAGTTTTACTCAGTGGCCAAGTACTTGTATAATTTTTATATTCACAAGTTTTGGTTTATTTTGTTCAATGATCTCTAAGTGTATAGACATTTAAGAAAGGTCATGCATTTAGATCAACACAGCAGATAAGCAAATAACATAAGACAGTAAGTAAATGACTCAGTGTTGTAAAAGATACATTTATATATATTAATTCAGCATAAGAAACATGTCAACAACAAATAAAAAAAACACAAGTTAAAGATGAAAATTCTATTTCTTGATGTTGACTTGTATTTGATTGGATTTGGGTTTGGGTTGCTGACTAGACTTCGATGTCTCTTGTCGATGAGTTTGTGTGCTGGGAGGGACAGCATAAGTTGATCCTGGATTCTTCTTCTGGTGAGTTCCTTCTGCCGGTTGCTTATTTTTCTCCCCCGTTTTGCCAGCATCACCGGGCTGAGGGGCATAAGCATAAAATTGCCCCTTTTCAACAGCACGAGTCAGTAAAGTTGAGTACTATTAGGGTTGACACTCTCTTTTAGACCTTGGAAGACCTTCAGACCTCCTGCCATATTTGACGCCGGAATTTGCATGTGGGAACTGATGACACTGAGTATGAACTCAAGTGACTTACCCATCCATGTAATAGAGTCAGTCATTTTCGCATATGACTGATGATACATTTTGAGCAGGGAAGCATCGTATGTATGGCGCTGAGACTTTTGGTGTCTGACATGCTCATATGTGGACTTGGCAAATCGAAAGATTTCATTAGACTTCGCCTGGTCAGTTTCCATCTCTTCTCTTGTTAAGCTGAGCAGGCGCATAGCCTCAACTATTTGTTCAATGGTGCATTGAGAAGAGGAGGACACCAAGTCTCAAGCGGCAGTCAGCTCAGTGTTCAGCTGTGTAAAATGCTGAGTCACTTCAGCAGATTTGGCTACAGTTGAGTTTGCAGCAGATATAGCATTGAGCTTTCCTTCAATGGTGTCCATGTGTTGAACCATATGCAAGTGAAGGTTAGCCATTCTAGTGACAAACTCCTGTTTGGGCTGCTGAGCAACCATATTGATGAGTACACTCATTAGCTCCTTAAGACCTTTGAGTTCGGTCAGAAGTTGAGTGATGGTGGTCAGTTGAGTAGGCTCAGCAGATGAACACTCAACATCAGATGCGTAAGTTCGTTGAATGTCAGCGATCAGTTGTTGAGCAGATTGAAGAATTCTTTTCCCAGAGTTGGAAGTAGTAAGGAAGCTTAGAGGGTCAACTTTGGGGGCTCAGATTGGAGTCTCGGGGACTGTATTCTGGTTAGCAGCAGGTGTTTGGATATTTGTTTGCTGACCAGAATTTGAGGTGCCAGCTTGATTAAGTATGGAGGGTTGTGCAATGGGAGCGGCATTCTCAGTGGTGAGTCCAGCAGTAGGAGCTGACTGGTTTACTAACTGTACAAATTGAGGAGGTGTTGAATCAGCAGTAGTATCTACCTGCTCAGTGTCAGTCTAGAGCTGAGTGTTGACTTATGGAGGAGTCAGCTCGAGATTGTCCTGAGCAGGAGGTTTGTCAGATGCTTGTTCATTGTGTTGAACAATATTTTATTCGAACACTTGCTTAGTAGAGGATGGGGCAGCAGTGTCGGCAGTGGTTTGGCCCTTCTTGGCATCACCGTTGGCGTGTTCCTATGAGCCAGAAACAGAGACTTGCTTTTTATTGACCGGTGGAGTGGATTTGGTTGGGTTGGTGAAAAAGTTGAACTCCAAGGCGGTCAGGTCAACAATTGGATCACGAAGTGGTGAGTCATCCAGAACATCAAACAGTTTAGGTTTGTGTGACTTCCGCTTGAACCGCTTTTCACTGCTTCCCTTAGGTAGTTTAGATTTTAGAGAAGCGTCAGTAGTGAAGGGGTCCGTTGACTCAGGGGAAACATCCAGACGGATGTCCATAGTAGGCTCTTCAATAGCCGTGTCTTTCTCAGGAGACTCAGCTCCTTACTCATCAGCCTACACTTCGGCAGCTGAGTGACTGGGTTCGTTAGTGCTAGTCTTCTCGTGTTGAGCACTAGGAGTTTCATTCTCATTGACTTGCTGAGCTCGCAGGAAGAAGGAGTCCTTTGGAATGGCAAAGTCCAGGGGAGGTGCATCCAAAGGTTGAACTCTAGAAGATTTCTTCCTCTTTAGGGGTTGCTCAGCTTCGTCCTCAACTTCAGTTTCAGGAGTAGGTCTTTTCTGGGTTGACTCAGAGGGTGCAGATTTCTTCTTTGCTGACTCAGTAGGAGAAGATTTGTTCAGCACTAGTTTGACCCTCTTGACAGCCTGAGTAGTAGGGTTAGCTTTTGGTTCAGCGGAGGTGTCAGCTTTCCTCTTTTTCTCTTTTTTAGGGAGCTCAGCTTGCTCTTCCTACACTATGGTTTCCTTTCCTTTCTTGGATTTTGACTTGAATGGAAGGCTGTGTGCTAATCCACTCAGGATTTCAGAGGTGATCTCTGTGCCCAACTCGCTGTCTTCACCCTTGAAACTGATCTTATGGTCTTGGAGGATCTTGGTGATCAGGGAACCCATTCTAAGAATCCCAGTGCTTCGTTGAAATGCCCCAATTAAGAATACGGGCATGTTCAAGGGCTTGTAATTCAGCATGTGCCAAATGAAGCACTGCTCAAAGTTGGATGCTGAGGAGGTGGAATTGACCTTTGGGAAAAGGTAATTGGTCAGTATGTAGTGGGCTTGTCTTTGCTGCTGACCAAGTGAGGTGGATGAAACTTCACCTACATAGCCCTCCGGCTTGCAGAACGTGGTGTCGAACTTGACATACTTGTAATCGTTTGTCTTTCTCAATTCGGTTCCTTCCTCCTTTAGATCCAGTAGTACGGTTAGGTATGCGGGGTTTATGACTATCTTCTTTTATTGACATGGGTCACTATATAGTCAGCATCGTCATCAGCAATTACTAAGTTCATGTAGAACTCAGTTACTAGACTCGGATAGGTAAGTCTAGAGAGGGAGAAGAGTTTAGTCCAATCGTTCTTTGAAATCCACTCGTAGAATGGTTTCTCAGCTTCTACAAAGCTCTTGGAGAACCATCTCAAAAGGACGATATTTAGGTTTTCAGGATTTGAGAAGGCCGGTGAGAATTTTCGTTCCTTAAGGGCCTTGTCCTTTTTCGTCTTCTTCTTCTTGGAAGGAGTTGAGTGTTCAGTGTTAGGGTCCTGACCAAGGATGCTGACCTCAGCCATTGGTTGGTCATGCTGACCATGAGCAAGTTGAGTTTCTTCTTCTGAGGTGTCCTGATACTCCTTTTAAGGTGGAGAAATAGGGTTGATATCTGAACGGTTGTCCTCGTATTGGTCATCAGAAAGGTTTTGGGAATCTTGAGACACGGTGTTCTTGAGAAATGCAGAGGGATTTGGGATTTGAGAGAGAGAGATCGAGTGCGAATATCAAGCGTAGAAGGTAAATGGTGAAAAATCTTTCACTATTTATAGCCAGTTAGGGTTGATTTGATAGGTCAGGGAAACAGTGGGAATTTGAACCATCTATTATCAGTTATTGCTGATATTAATTATGAGAAACAACGCATGGTTTTACTAATGATGACGCTTACGTCGTCCTAATGGCTACTTAAATACGCGTACAAACCCTAATTGTGCAAGTTGCTTTACTCAGCAACGAAGGTACTCAGCAGTTCAAGTGCTGAGTATATAACACAGGTTTATAAATTTGCATAGTAAAATCACTCAGCATGCATAGCAACTCAGCATGTAATAATCACTCAGCATGCATTATACTTGAAATTTTATTGAAGAGGATTAAACATACCGATAACTTCTTTTAGTATGCTAAACTGCTCACGAGTCAGCGGCTTCGTGAAGATATCAGCAAGCTGCTCATCCGTTGGGACGTAGGTCAGCTTGATCTCACCCTTGAGTACATGATCTCTGATGAAGTGATGTCTTATGTTGACATGCTTCATCCTGCTGGGCTGGATTGGGTTCTTTGACGGGTTAATGGCACTTTTGTTGTCACATTTGACTTCAATCATTTTAGTCTGAACACCATAGTCATCCAGGTGTTGCTTGATCCATAAGACTTGGGCAACACAGCTTCCAACAGTAATGTACTCAACTTTAGTGGTTGACAAGGCTACTGATGACTGCTTCTTACTGAACCAAGACACAAGACAGCTTCCAAGGAAGTGACATCCTCCTGAAGTGCTTTTCTGCTCAAGCTTGTCTCGTCCATAGTCAGCATCAGTGTATCCGAGAAGTGTGAAATCATGAGTGTTGGGATACCATAAACTTGCATTCACTGAGCCTTGCAAATATCTAAGGATTCTTTTTACAGCTATGTAATGGGATTCCTTAGGATTAGATTGATATCTTGCACAGTAGCATACAGAGAACTGAATATCTGGCCTACTTGCCGTTAGATAAAGTAGAGAGCCAATCATACCTCGGTACAATTTGCTATCTACTGACTTACCATTTTCGTCAGCACAGAGGACAGTGTCAGTGCCCATTGGGGTAGATATTGACTTACAATTTTCCATTTCGTATTTCTTCAATATCTCCTTGGCATACTTAGTTTGACTGATGAAGATGTCATTCTTGCCTTGCTTAATTTGAAGTCCAAGGAAGAAGTTGAGTTCTCCTATCATTGACATTTCAAACTCAGTCTGCATCTGCTTACTAAACTCCTTGCACATAGACTCATTAGTAGCACAAAAAATGATGTCATCAACATATATTTGAGCCAACAGGGTGTCCTTACCCTTTCTCTTAATGAATAAGGTTGTATCAGCTTTACCTCTGGCATAATTTCTAGTCAGCAGGAAACTGGTCAGCCTTTCATACCAAGCACGTGGTGCCTGCTTCAGACCATACAGAGCCTTTTTGAGTTTATAAACATGGTTTGGGAACTTGGGATCCTCAAACCCTGGAGGCTGATTAACATAGACCTCCTCATTTATAACTCCATTAAGAAATGCACTCTTGACATCCATTTGAAACAGTTTAAAGTTCATAAAGCTAGCATATGCACATAGTATTCTAATAGCTTCTAGCCTTGCCACTGGGGCGAAGGTCTCACCGTAGTCAATACCTTCCTACTGACTGTAGCCCTGAGCTATGAGTCTTGCTTTGTTTCTAACTACGTTCCCTTGTTCATCCAGCTTGTTGTGGAAGACCCATCTTGTTCCTATGGTCTTCTGGCTTCTTGGATTTGGCACTAAGTCCCATACCTCATTCCTTCTGAACTTGTCAAGCTCCTCTTGCATTGCACCCATCCAGAACTCATCATTCTCAGCTTCTGAAAAATTCTTTGGTTCCAGAACTGAGACGAATGCTACATTGCTGAGGTATCTCCTAAGTTGATTTCTTGTCATCAGGGTGTTCTCAGCAGCATCGAGAATGTGGCTTTCAGAATGTCCTCTTGGGATTCTGACTTCTTTCGGTAGTGTAATGTCTTGAGCATGTTGTGTTTCAACAATTTCTGCAGGTTTAGATTGGTCAGTGAAAACAATTTGAGTTTCGTTTTTACCTTTGGCCAGCCCTTGGGGTAGTGACTCAGCGGCTGTACTTTGGTCAGCGGGTGCTGAGTTCAGATCATCCTCAGTTGATTGATTGACCTTCCATGCAGGGTTAGTTTCATCGAACTTAATGTGTACAGACTCTTCTAAGACCTGAGTTCGTTTATTGAAAACTATAGATGCTTTGCTGTTTGTTGAGTAGCCTAAAAAGATAGCTTCATCAGCTTTTGAATCAAATTAGCAAGGTTGTCTTTAGTATTTAGAATAAAACATTTGCAACCGAAAGCACGAAAATATCCTATGTTGGGTTTTCGTCCTTTCCAAAGTTCATATATATAGGTCTGATTAGAGCCCTATTGAGTATGTAGCAAGCTGTGTTAACAGCTTCTCCCCAAAAGTACTTTGGAAGCCTATTCTCACTCAGCATTGTCCTGGCTATTTCAACCAAGGTTCTGTTCTTCCTCTCAACTACCCCATTCTGTTGAGGAGTTCTAGGAGTAGAAAAGTTATGGTCAATGCCGCTGGCTTCACAGAATTCAACAAACTGTTGATTTTTGAATTCTCCACCATTATCACTTCGGATGTGAGCTAACTTTAGGTCTTTATCATTTTCAAGTTTTCTAACCAGTGTTGAAAACATCTCAAAAGTTTCATCCTTGCTACTCAGCAAGATGATCTAATTGTACCGAGAAAAGTCATCTACAATGACCAAGGAAAATCTCCTACCACCCAAGCTCAACGGCTGGACTGGTCCGAAGAGATCCAGGTGTAGCAACTCTAATGGACGCTTGGTTGAGACTATGTTTTTACTTTGAAAAGATTTCTTAGTTTGTTTTCCATACTGACAAGCATTGCATAATTGATCCTTTTCGAACTTAAGTTCGGGCAATCCCTCAACTAATTGCTTTCTTGCTAGTTTGGCCAGGAGGTCCATGCTTACATGACCAAGTCTCCTGTGCCATAGCCAGGAATTTTCTTCCTTTGACACTAAGCATATATTTTTTGAAAATTTCTTTTCCAAATTCAGCATAAAGACATTGTCAGCACGAGGGGCAGTTAAAATCAATTCATTTGTTTTGCCCTCGAGTATTTTACATCCAGTGGCATCGAATATAAACTTCCTACCATTGTCACACAGCTGAACTACACTCAGTAGGTTATATTCAAGTCCTCTGACTAGGGAGATTGACTCAATAGTAGGATTGCCACTAACGGTTCCTGAACCTACTATCTTACCCTTTTTTTTGTCTCCAAAACTTACGCTTCCTCCTCATTTACGCACAAGTGTGATGAACTGAGTTTCATCACCAGTCATATGCCTCGAGCATGTGCTGTCAATGTACCACAACTTTGACTTCTCAGCACACCTCAGGCCTACCTGCAATATAACTAGTTATCTTTAGGTACCCAAGTCTTTTTGGGTCCTCGTTTGTTAGGCTCAGCATGTGATACATCATATTTAATCTTATGATGGCACACTCTGGTAGTGTGGCCATTCTTCCCACAGAAGTCACAATGAACCTTCCTTTGGGGATTCTTTATTTGCTGGTCAACACCATTATGCTGAGCATGCCAACACACCTTTGTGGTGTGTCCTTTCTTCCCACAAAAGTCACATTGGACATTTCGTTGGGGAGTCCATTTCCACTGACTAGTACCTGAGTACTCAGCATACTGATGGAAATTTTTCTTATTCGGAACCTTCAACTGGTTCTGAATAGATGTGATATCCTTCCTCAGTTTCTTAGAATCTGATTGGACCTCAGTGACATACCTATGCATGATTTTTAGATTTTCATCTTGCCTGGTATTGTCCTGGAGAAGATGACAAAGGTCACTGAGTTTGACCTCCTCAATCTCATCACATCGCCTGCTGAGTGCCCGTAATTTCTTGTTATACTTTTTTACAAGTGTGTAGAGATCACTCAGGGCATTAATCATTTTATTTCTGAGCAAAGGTAGAGTCATTACCTCAGTTGATTGTTCCTCATTATCAGATGCACATGAGGGGCCAGCTTGCTCAGAAGGGCAGGGGTCAGCGAACTCATCGGCCATGAAGCAGATGTTCGCTGACTCAGTGGCTTCAACTCCTGATGAGGATGATTCATTGCTATCGCTCCATGTGGCCACCATTGCCTTTCTACTGTTCTTCTTGTCCTTCTTCAGAATAGGACATCTTGACTTGATATGGCCAGTTTGATGACATTCAAAGCATGTAGTGGGCTTTGAGCTTTCCTTCTTATACTTGATGTCACTTGACTTAGCTTTGTACTTGTCATTTCTCTTGAATGGCTTCATGCTGTACTTGTCATTCTTGCGAAACAACTTCTTCATCTTTTTGGTAAACATGGCCATTTCTTCATCGTTTGATGAGTCACCATCAGTTGAGTAAGCTTTCATGACAAGAGACTTTTGCTTCTTGTCCTCAGCCTTTTCCTTCACCTCGAAGTTCTTCATTGAGATCTCATGGGTCAGCAGAGATCCAATGAGCTCATCGTACTTATAGATGGTTAAGTCCTGAGCTTCCTCAATGGTAGTCTTCTTCTCTTGCCAGCTTTGGGGAAGACTCCTCAGTATCTTCTTCACTTGTTCTTCCTCACTGAAGTTCTTACCGCTTGTTGATTATGTTGGTGAACCTTGAGTTCATTTCAGAAATTCCTTCACCATTATTCATCTCGAACAGCTCGTACAGCCTCATGTGTTGGTTCACCTTTGATTCCTTGACCTTGCTGGTTCCTTTATAGGTGACCTCCAGCTTCTTCCAAATCTCCTGTGCTGACTCGCAACCTGAGATTTTATTGTACTCTGAAAGCATCTAGCGCACAGTGAAGCATGTTTATAGCCGAGGCATGGTTTTGCAGTTTCTTGAGGTCATCCTCTGACCACTTAGCCTCTTCCTTGATGAGATTTTGCCTGTCAACAGTTTCATAGGGAACAAATGGGCCTTGGACTATAGACAGCCATGCACTTATATTTGTTGCCTGAATGAAATTTTTCATCCTGTTCTTCCAGAAGGTATAGTTAGACCCAAATAACAGGGGAGGCCTAGAGATAGATAATCCCTCAGGGAGTATCTGAGTTGTCTGATTTCCAGGATGGAAACGAGTGCTGTTCTTAACCATTACAGGGATCAGCTCAAGATAGTTTTATCTTGTTCAGTGAGCTTGTTAAGCTCTGATACCACTTGTGGGTCCCGTGTAACGTGACAATATTAGTTCCAAGGGGGGGGGGGGGGGGTTAGGAACTATTTAAAATTTTTGCCACTAAGACTGACTTGTTTTTAGCGTAAGACTTTAACTTAGCCTTTTAGCACAGCGGTACTGAGTAAATTCCAGACACAAGCTTAGCCAACAGGTAGCTAAGTCTGCTTCTGTCCTTGAGTCAGGAAATAGCACTTAAGTCTATAACTGAACTCAGCTTCTCAGTTCACTCAACTCAGCGTATGTTCTTTTTAGTGTTTTACTAGGCAGTATTTAAGCAAGCAATGTATAAAGGAGTTAAGGGTTAGAAAGATGTTACTCAGCAGACGTATCCTGGTTCGGCCTCTCTGCCTACATCCAGTCCCCAGAATTCCTTCCGAGCTTTTCAGAATCCTCTACTGAGCTCTTTAAAGGTAGAGCACAAACCTTTTACAATAGCAACTGAGTATACAAGAGTACCTTCCTATATTCCTCTACTCAATCCTATTTCTACCGCTGAGTACTATAACCGAGTACTCAGCTTCTCCTTTCTATACTTCTAGAAATGATAAGTGTTTTTGTTCTAAACAACAATGGCTAAGAACACTTTAGATGAAATAAGATCACTCAGACTTTTACATAAAGATTGGAATTGGTGTAAGATTTGCTTTGCTTTTCTAATACAGAACTTCGAATATCAATTTGGTCAGCGTTTCGACTTGATGAAGATCTGCATCGAATGAAGCGTTTGAAAGGCCTATTTATAGTGACACTTGAGGCACCGGTCATTTCGAATTTCGAAATAACCGTTGGAGGGAAACGGCTTCCTGTCGCTTTCACTCAGTCTGTGCACAGCGTCTTCGGCCAATGAAATTCTTGTATCTTCTGTCTTCGATAATGCTCAGATGCTTTTCGTCAGGCTGGTCAGAGTGTCTCTACATTTTTGGCAAAGTCTCCAGACAGCTTCCTGCGTCTTTTGAACTCTGCCCAAAGTAGAAATACTTTGTCTCCAAGTTTGTTTAGGTCAGCTGCTGACCTGACTTCCTTGTCGCACAACTCAGCAGCTTCGTCTTGAAGCTTTAGACAAAGGCTTCTCGATCCTTCTCTTGGTTGGGCTTGCATTTCGTTCAGCTTGAGCTGCATTTTGATCTGCTTGGGCCGTGTGGCTTTCAAACGTTGACTTGGGCTTGACTTTCTCTTGTGGGCTTTTGGGCCTTACACTTTTTAATGTCTTTAATCTTATAATTCAATTTACTCAACATTGAACAAACACATTAGTACAAATAAATCAAAGCATTTAAATTTAATGTGTTAGAATATTTTTATCATGGAGATTTAATTCTACTTAAATAATTTTGTCAAATCAAAATCATGTGGAAAGGTGTTTCAACACTTCTTTCGTCACAATCTGAACTCCATATACAGGGAGTGAACTAAATGAGGAAAGTTGGATGGAACTACTTAAGCGAGTCATTATTATGTTTGTTCCATGCTTACCGTACCAATTCGATGTGGTTATATCCTCAAAAAGCCCACTTGGAGAACTATAATTGGATAAAAATAAGGTTAGAGGGCTGTCGCCCGGCTAACCCGCTCTGATGCTTAGTCAGTTTGAGGTAGGACTCGAGAATGAATACAACAATAAATCAAAGTTATAGCGTAAGCTTAATGAATGAATGAAGTAGTGTACCTTGAACAGAGCTTACTCTATTTATTATACTGTGATTAGACTGTAAAAGGTGATTCTGAGTTAAGGAGTATTGATAAGTGAACGTGCTTCCAAATATTGCTCAAGCCCACTAGGCCCGAGATTCATAAGATCGGGCATGATTGTTGTAACAGATGGATCATTAATTGGGTCTTTTGAGATTTTTCAAATCGAAATCTCTAATACAAAATCGTATTGTCCAATTTGACTATGGAGGCGCCACATGTTTCCTTTCGAATGCTAGTTCGGGTCTCTTAAGCGCCACATGGCGAGTTTATATTAACATGATATCACCAGGCCAACTAAATAATAGATTAATCTCTTTTTGTTTTTATGAAAGTTTAATTTTTTTAGAGTAAATAATTTATTAGTTTTCTCATTTTTACCTAACACATTGTTCAGTCCTTTCATTTTGAAAAACACATTATACTCTATCATTTGTTAATGTTAATCTTTTGGCCATTATGTATATTTTTTTTTCAGATTTTTAACCGTTATATTCGACATAAACAAGTAGATAGAAAATAACAGAATAACATGTGTCATTTTGTATCGCATTATGACTGCTCTGAAAGCAAATATATATTTAATTAAAAATTAAAAAAATAGACAAAAAGATCAAATGATTAATCGTGAAAAAAAATATAAAGACCTTATAATATATTTTTCAAAATAAAAGAATTAATTAGTAGGGATAGGTGCAAAAACACCCCTAGCGTTTACAACCAGGAGCAATTTTACCCATAACGTCTAAAATGATACAATTTTACCCCTAACGTTAACCGCCAAGAGCAATTTTACCCCTAATGCTGGTAAATTGGATCAATTTCAGATATTATTGTAAAACACAAATATTTTGTTTCTTATTCTACACTAATTGAATATCAGTTCATTTTAAAAAAATTCATATTTTCTGTGATTTAATAATAGAATCGGAATTTAATATTTATTAATTCGGCGAAATATTTTGAATTTTTTTTCCAACTCGTAAAACAGACAGTATATTTTTTTTCACGTCTAAGCATATATTTATCTGTCACTAATAAGTGATACAATGACTCACATGTGAAGTTTAGACAACAAGATTCATGACCGAGAAAACAGTTGATGAATTGTTTTTAAAATTGACCAAACTTAACAACGTTAGAGGTAAAATTATTCTTGACTGCCAATATTAGAAGTAAATTGTACCATTTTAGACGTTAGAGATAAAATTGCTCATGGTCGTAAAGTTAAAGATATTTTTACACCTTATCCCTAATTATACCTCTATATAGGAATAACCTCTATTTTGTTATAAAAAAATTTGATCCCAACTTGGTAATAACCTCTATTATCAAACTCTATTTAGTAATAACTTTCCAATTGTTATACAAATAATCCGGTCCCAAATATATTCCTATATAGTGGTTCTACAGTAGTATATTTCATTAAAAAAAAAAAAAACTACTAAATTATTTACCCTTACCCTTCTCATGAAGTTTAGTGATCCTCATTTTCTTTACGGAAGCTAAGCGGTCCTCAATACTTTTAACATTTTTTAAATAGATCCAGCCAGCACCGAGACAGTCCAAAACTGTTTTTATTTTTTCTCCGTTTCCAATAAACTCCAAAAAAATCAGAAAATATATATTTTAATTTATAATTTTATGTAGATGAAGATTTATTTGTTTATCTAAAAACTCGAAGCTGTGACTTCTCACACTTCTCTGCAACAAAGAGGGGAGATTAAGATATTAATTTTCCAGTTTAGGCAATTCCGATAATCAATTTCTTTCCAGTTTAGGAAAATCCGATAATCAATTCCTCTCGGAAAAACCTTACTGTTTTTGTCACTTTTAGGGTTTGCTGGTTATTTCTAATTTGTGTGGATAATACTGCTCTTTGCTTCTGTTTGGTGCAGTAGTCGGTGGTTCATTCTTCCATTCAGGTACAGAAATTTTGTTATGCTCAGTTTTTCTTTTCATTTGGATTAATGTATTGTCTTCATCTTTGCATTTGTTGTTCAATTAGTTTTTGTTGGAACAGAGGTAAATTTGTGGACAGAAATGAGATAAGTTATAATTATTGAGGGTTGTAGCGGAAGTAAATACTAGGTTAAACTTTTGTTGGCCAATAGTTTCTGGGTTTTCATTTGAACTTTTTGAATTCTGGTTTGGTGTTACAATAAGCTCTTTAGAATATTTTAGTTTTGAGAGTTTGGTTATTGCTTGCTTTTTAATGTGAGTATTATTATTTTGTTGTTGCTCAATTATCTGCATTTAATGCTGTGAAATTCCTTTTGAATTAATGTTGAATGTGTTCGATTTTAGATGGAAGCATATAAGTAGGAGGCTGTTTTGATGCTATGGACCAAGGATTAGGTGATGAAATGGCTCCACTCGATGTGCCTGAAGGCGGACACTTACATAACAAAGAGAATGAGTATCCCTTGAAACCGCCTGAGAGCTCTAATCTCTTGGAGTATCGTCAGATTGTTATGCCTAAAGAGGGTGAGTATGCTGGCGGTTCTTTCCATGTTATTACTGATCTTTTGGATGCCAAGGATGTAACTGGAAATGTAAACTCTGTGGATGCATCGGAACACTTGCGTAATGGCCCTCACTGTATGGATGATTATGGGAACATAGTTGAAGAATTAACAGTTCAGAATTATGACAGTTCAAACTTGCCTATAGTTGGAACGTCGAACAACCGGGAAAGACTGCAAACTCGGGAGAGTCAGCGGCTCCATGGTTATCAACTTGGAGCTGCATCAGGAATCGGAATCGGGAGTTCATGTAATACAGCTTTGAACAGAGACAATGATCCGGGAATTTCAAGTGTAAGAGAGAATTTGAACGGTGCACCATCCCCTGCATTTTTGGGCCACAAAGCGGCAAGTTGTAGTAGAAATGAAGCTATGGAGCAATCAACAGATGCTGAAAATAAAGCGGTTCCACCCAACATGTTCACTCATTCTGGTATTCGCACGAAGATGTTATCAAAATCAGGGTTCGCTGAGTTTTTTGTGAAAAACACATTGAATGGCAAGGGGATTACTTTTCGAGCTCCACCCGACAAACCAGTAAAAATCATGCCAAACGATGCTAATACTGGAAAGGCTGCTTCTGTTACTTTAGCAGCTTCTAATTCTTCACCAAAGATTGGAATGCCTTCTTCTGCCGGTACTCCTGGACTAAAGCCTACAAGTTCTAATCATGACGGAGTTAGCCTACGGCAATGGCTGAATGCACGAAAGCGTAAAATGAAGAAAGTTGAGTCCTTGTATATATTTAGACAAATTGTTGATCTGGTGGATTATTCTCATTCTCAAGGACTTGTCTTGCGTGACCTGAGGCCTTCTTGCTTCAGGTTGTTGATTTCGAATCAGGTTAAATATATCGGTTGTACTGTCCAAAGAGATACGCCGGGGAATGCCGCAGATCAAGATAACAGTTGCTTAGAGAATAACATGGTTAGGAGGCAGCCAGCAGAGCAGGGCACGTTGCCCTTTGTTGGATCATATGCAAAGAAGCAAAAGTTGAGTGAGAACAATACTTCTAGTAGACAGTGGCCTCAGTTAACTGCAAAATACACCTTCAAATGTGAAACTGCTAATGACGGTGATATCAACCTAGCCGGCACCCGAGGTTCTGTTAACAAATTTACTGCAGTAGAAGATTATTCAAATGCGGAATATGGGATCCAGGGTAAGAGCAGTCATCTGCTGTCTAAAACAGCTCAACAGCAGTTGACATCTGTCAATGTCGGGTTGGAAGATAAGTGGTATGCAAGTCCTGAGGAGCTGAATGAAGGAATCTGCACAATATCCTCAAATACATATAGTCTAGGTGTTCTGCTATTTGAGGTACAAGTACAAAATTCTGTTTCTGCTTGTCCTGTCAAGTTCCTTTGATTTTAGGAAATAATGCTACGTTATTGCTAAGGTTCCGTTTGCTTCAAGGAAAATATTTTTTTTCTTATTTTCTAATGTTTGGACCTCTATTAGAAGTAAGCTGAAAATAATCTGAAATCGAAGAAAAACAACTTCCCCTTTTGAGAATGAAAAGTTTTTCCATCCTTTGAATCAAAGGAATTATTATGGAGCATTGAATAATTTTTAATCCTTGAATTAACACATATGTAATACATATTGAAGCCAAACAACAAAAATTATTTTCCGTAAAGCAAATGGATCCTAATATAAAACGTTACATTTGTTGACTCTATATGGATATAATCCTTTTTAAGTGGTTCAAGATGTTACCTTTTCTGATGAATGATGCTCTCGTTGTTGCTTTGCGGGTAAAATTTTAATATTTAGCATGATTTCTCTGTTATTGAATCTGATACTTTGTGGCAATTTATGGGATCTTATCTATTTACTTACATAAAGCTCTGTCTCTTACATGGATCAGGCATATTGTTGTATTGGTGCACTGTGGATTTTAAATATGCCACTAAATATGCCTCTTTTTTGTGGCATTATTTTAAGTTGTCCTTGTAAGTTGATTGGTATTCCGTAGCCTATGCTGCTATGCATAATGTTATTTTATAGATTAGGTTTATGAATATATATATATATATATATATATATATATATTAAATGAGAAATGATAAAGCGCAGTAAGAATTTCTTCAGTATGTAATCAATTAAATCTTGAGTCACATTCATAAATTAATTTATTGACAAAATGTACTAGCTTCATTAAAAACTGAATTCATGTCCAAATCCCATCGAAACTCTGCCCAACATAAAATAATTATATTTTGTTGGACTTCCAAATATATCAGGTGTTTTTGGTTGTTGAAGAAGCAAATTCTAGTTTTCCCTTATTTATTCTCTCATAAGTGTCATTCTTGGTTCATCTCTTAAACACTGGGCATAAAGTCAATGTCACATCTATACCATATAATACTTTAGAATCTGGAGTTTTTCCAAACTTGAAGGAGAGTTTTCAATGGAGTTGATTTTTTTGTTCTTAGGTGAATAAATTATAAAAGAATCGTATATACTTCTGTAACAAATAACTTCCAATTCAATCTCATTGCAGTTGAACTGCAAAAGTTGATAAGACCTGATCCTATTTTCCCATTTTATCTTTATAAGAGTTGCCTTCACCCGCAGAACGACTGCTTATTTAATAGATTCTTTAGTTGAAGCCCCTTATAGAGTAACAACATGTCATTGTTTGAAGTACCTTATAGAGTAACAACATGTCATTGTTTGAAGCACCTTATAGAGTAACAACCTGTCGTTGTTTGAGGCATCTTATAGAGTAACATGTCATTATTCTTGCTGGTGAGCCAATGGTGTTGCATAACCTTTCAATGCTTCATTCCCCCTCACATTTTGCAATGCTACTCATGAATATCACTCTGTTCGAATTTGGTTACTAATAAGACTCGTAGGCACAATGACTTGAGAAAATTCATTTTCATATAGGGGAGCACTTGCAATTGATGAAATTTCTGATACCCCTTAGTCTTAGCTAAGTGTGATGCCAATTGTTCTTTTGGCTTATTCTACCTTTTCTTGTTAGGTTGAAGAAGTTGAAAAAAAAACATCCTTCTTTAGCTGATGAATTTATGCTGATTCTTTCAGTTGCTTGGTCATTTTGATGCTGGAAGAGGACTTGATATGGCAATGTCAGACTTGCGTCACAGGATTCTTCCTGCTCAATTTTTATCTGAAAGTCCAAAGGAAGCTGGATTCTGCCTTTGGCTGCTTCATCCTGTACCTTCATCACGGCCAACAACGAGGTAATGCTCATGCCTTTTTTAATATGTAAGATTTTGAATGGTAGAGGAGACAAAAGTTGTATGATCATCACTTTTGACTTGAGCATGCTGTTATTTATAGAAACAACTAGCATCACAGATTGAAGGATTTGGAAACATTAATTTTTCCCTAAATGTTTGTTTTTTTTAGCTTTTAAAAGAGTCAAGATCGAACATGCTCTCTTGTTATCAATTAGATGGATACATTGCATTAAGGATCATCTTTTTCATTTTCAAAATAGTTTCAAAATTCACTACTATAAAGTATAGCGATAGATAAAGTTTTAATGGTTAATATTCTTGGCTTAACTTTAATTTGGCCCTCACTTTTTTTTCTTTTTCTTTTTAGTGATGTCCATGTCTCTTAAGTGACTCCATATGTGGACTTCGTTTCTTTATCTGCCTCTTCGTTTGTGCACTAAGATATTCCAGCAATGATACTACTGCATGCACAAGTGAAGTTCGGATTAAAGCCTGAATTGATGCCTTTTCACCAACTTCTTGTTTTCCTTACTGTATTTAATTTTTTCCATCAGAACGTTTATATTTAGTTGATACCTAGGAAGCACCGACACTTTTAAGAGGTTAACCTACGAGTGTCGGACACCCAGGACACTCCGTTTACACACACCCGACACTCCAAAATAAGTGTCCCCTCTTTTTGTGTTTTTTTTTTTTTTAATGTGAAGTAGAATATAGTGTTTTTTTAGTAATTTTACAAAAAAAGAGGGTTGATATATATAAAAAAGCAAAACAAAAAAAAACCCTAATAATAAAAGAAATCAAAATCTAAATAAAAGAATATAGCAGCTGCTCCTTTTTGGTAATTTAAATAGTTTGAAGTATTAAATGTTTCTTTTTGATGAATTAGTGACTTATTATGGATATTATTTATGATTTATAATGACTTATGAATGTTATTTATGATATTTCTCTCTCTCTCCCTCTCTCTCTCTCTCTATCTATATATATATATATATATATGTAAATATAAATTTGGCGTGTCCCCGCCATACCCGTGTCTCATATTTTTAAAAAATGCGTTTGACGCACCCGCATCTGCACCCGCACCGTACAAGTACCCGTGTCGGTGCTAACTAGGTTGATACAGAATGCAAACAGGAATCACTAGTAATTTTGATAAAACCACAACTCCTTGCCAGTTCCATGTGTTCAGTTTGATACCTTAACAATTTTGAGTGCATTGATTTTGACTTCTTCTCAGCAACAGTCATTTCTTATTCCTCTGTCATTTCATTGCATCTTCTTCCTGTATATTGTTAACTAATTTTGTTAGTCGAAGAGTTTGATGGGTAACTGCATTTTTATGAGCTTCTTTTATATCCAAGTTGTCATTTGCTTGTTTGCGTTTTCATCTTATACTCTTCCATGTGTGACATTCTTCTTTCATTGGTGTCCGACAGGGAAATTCTGCAATGTGAAGTGCTTAGTGGGTTGCAGAAGGTGTCTACAGAAGAATTATCATCTTCCATTGACCATGATGATGCGGAATCAGAACTATTATTCCATTTCCTTATTACATTAAATGAGCATAAGCAGAAGTATGCTGCTAAGTTGGAAAGCGATCTTAGGTGCATTGAAGCAGATATTGAAGAGGTTGAGAAGAGGTATCGTTCAAAGAATACCTCAGAGACTCAATTGTCGCAAATTTCTAATTCAAAGGAAGTGAGGTTGAAAAGCAATTTCAGTCAGCTTGAAAGTGCTTACTTCTCTATAAGGTCCAAAATTCCAGAGATGAATGCTACCCAATTCCAAGATAAGGATTTATTGAGGGCCCGTGAGAATTATTATTCGGCTTTGGTGGGTGAAGGAAAGCAGAATCCAACTGATCGTCTTGGATCCTTTTTTGAAGGTTTGTGCAAGTATGCTCGTTATAGTAAGTTTGAAGTACGTGGGCTTCTAAGAACTGGGGATTTTAACAACTCTGCAAATGTAATTTGCTCTTTGAGTTTTAACCGGGACTTGGACTATTTTTCTACTGCTGGGGTATCAAAGAAAGTAAAGATATTTGAATTTAATCCACTCTTGGACGATTCTTTCGATATTCATCATCCAGTTATTGAATTGCCAAATAAATCAAAGCTTAGTTGTGTTTGTTGGAACAACTATATCAAGAATTATCTGGCTTCAACTGACTATGATGGCGTTGTGAAGGTATGTTAATTTCCTTGTTTCTCTAGTCACCTTTTCATAATTATGACACAGATAGATTCCGTACTACTTTATCTATAGTTAAGTGGATTTTAATTTTACATTCTTCTTCTGTTTATGCTACGAATTTTCATATCATGTCATCTTCATATGATGTATGTCTGTTGAACCGAAGTTGAGTTTTGGTTTGCTAATCAAGTTTGATGTTTGTGTTTTGTTCACAAGTCATGACATATTTACTTGAATCAATTCCAGCTGTGGGATGCAAATACAGGTCAGGACGTTTTTCAATATAGTGAGCATGAAAGGAGGGCATGGTCTGTTGACTTTTCTCGAGTTTATCCGACAAAATTAGCCAGTGGAAGTGATGATTGTACTGTGAAGTTGTGGAGCATTAACGAGGTATGTTCTCCCCTATTCATATTTTTCAAATGCAATAGTACATGATTCATAGTAAAATAGACTTGGAATATTTTCATTCGAACTTCGGTCCAATATTACTGGACTGCTCATTATGTGCTTACATGGAATTTGACCTTCATGATTCAGCCTAATCATTGTGTCAAATGATCTTTCCTTGTTTTTCCATGCTTATGGCTCTTTAAGCTTTAGGTGCTAATTGTAGGGGTGTAAAAATGGGTTGTCGTGTCATATACATCTATATACTCCACACGATTATATGTAATAAAAATGATAATTGTGTCAAATAGGTCATGCTAGCCATGTTGTCTGGTCAGAAATCAACAGCACTAGCTAATTGAAGCTTCCAGTATTCTGTTGTAATTTGCTAAAAGCTCACGTATTGCATGCTTTTTCTGCAGAAAAAAAGTTTAGGGACTATCAGGAACATTGCAAACGTATGCTGTGTTCAGTTCTCTTCTTACTCTACTCATTTGTTGGCATTTGGGTCTGCGGACTACAGAACCTATTGCTATGACATGCGAAACGTAAGAGCACCGTGGTGTGTATTGGCTGGTCATGATAAAGCTGTGAGCTATGTGAAATTCTTGGACCCTGAAACTCTGGTTACTGCGTCGACTGACAACTCCTTAAGACTTTGGGATCTTACTAAGGCTAGTGCTTCTGGACTGTCGACCAATGCTTGCAGTCTAACCCTTAGTGGGCATACTAATGAGAAGGTATGCGTTTACATGCTAAATTTATGCTTGTAATGCTATTTGAAAGAAACAACCGAGTTGTTGCTAATTGTTACGATGTTGTTCATTTCTTTCCCTTTCAGAACTTTGTAGGTTTATCTGTATCTGATGGTTATATATCATGCGGTTCAGAAACAAATGAGGTATGGTTTCATTTCATGCTTTGTGTTGGATAATTAACAATGCAGGTTGATTTATTGTTTTGAAATGATAACATTCACCGCACGAAAAGAGGGGAAAGCGTTGAAGAGTAATCTCTTTTTCCGGTTTTGATGTGCGATCTCTCGATATTAATTAAAAGACAACCTATGTTGCACAAAAACTTCAAATTCAAAGCGTTTCATGTTTGGGAAACCGAAACTTTCTGAAACGTTTCGAGTCATGTTTGACGTTTCCATAATTTAAAGAACTTGAAAAACTCGTTTCTTAGGATGTAATCTGTTTTCAGAAGTGGATCGAGGCTAATCACATGTTCAATAAATCCCTAATAATTGCTAGATCATCTTCTACAAACTTTCGAAATGAAAATCTCTCTTTTCCCTCTATTATGCGAGTTTTGTACATCTTTTTTTAATGTAGATACATATAAAAATTAAACATGCATTCTTATTAAAAAAAATTAAATTATAGATGTATCTATATGTTTTTATTATCTACACATTTGCCCCACGCTCCCTTTTCCTATATGTTTCCCGGTTTTCGTTTCCATGTAACATAGAAGACACCTAATGTCCTGATATTGTCTTATTTCAGGTTTATGCTTACCATAGATCTCTACCAATGCCAATTACCTCACACAAGTTCGGTTCAATTGATCCTATTTCCGGGAAACAGACAGATGATGATGGCGGACAGTTCGTTTCTAGTGTCTGCTGGAGAGGGAATTCAGACATGGTTCTTGCTGCTAATTCCACCGGGTGTATAAAAGTGTTGCAGATGGTGTGAAGAGTAGGTAACCTCCGAGGCCAATAAGAAACAGGAACCTCTTCTTTTTGAGATAGGAAATGGAGAACCTGTTTTTCTGGAGGCCTATTTTGTGTTGGAACTTCTACGAAGCTCAGAAAATTGAGGCACTGTGCTTATTCATTTGGATAGATAACTGGACAATTAGCTGCACTTCAACGTTTCAGTCTCTTGGGATCCATATCGTATTAGAGTTGCTGCGCCCTCTCAGATGATTGCTTGCAGCAAGAGCACCGGCGTCTTTAATTTTTTTTTTCTTCTTAAGAATGAGCTGAAGAGGCTTCTTGTGAATATAATGCAAAGAGAGTCATCTATATAGCATTCATATGCGGACAAAAGCGGATCCTGGATAAAGAGCCGGGACTGTAATGCTAGGTGCGCTTGCTCTACAGAGAATGTGGAATCAGCATGAAGTTCTTTCATGTTTTTAGCAGAGGACTTGCAATTCTAGACAAGTACTTTGTTCGTAACTCTAAGGATAGCTTTGATGCACTGTCAAATGAAATTGTTATATATGATCGAAAAGATTGAATATATATATATATAGATTGTTGAGTTGTATCTAGATATAGGATTTTCTTAGTGCCCTGCTGCTGTAAATTTTTCGCCTAAAAAGATGAGTATATGATAGTGACGTTTCACGACGTCATTTTGCAATTGTATTTTCTATCGTTACTTGTATGCTGTTTTCTTATGCTAACGACTATGGTCATTGTCCTGCAATTTCGAGAACTTGTTGCAGGTTACTTCCGATGCCGGAGAATTTGAAGTTAGTTGGATTACTGAAATAGGGAAAATGCAAATAGAAGGTTTCTTCAAGGAACGGAAAAAGCACATTAAGGTAAGAACTTTAACATCTGCAGTTATATTGGGTAAATTACATTCATGGTCCCTGGATTATAGTCCTATTAACATTATGTCCATTATTAAACTTCATTTTTTGACATAAGTCCATTAAATTATGGTAAAATACCTATATCCAAGTCATCATTTCGTTTATTTTTTTAATGGATTTTGGTTGATTTGGAGCTTTTATTACATTATTACGAACCGATTATCTAGACAAGTTTGACTATATCATTGACCTTTTTCTTTTTGTCCACATAAATTATGGTAAAATACCCATGTCCAAGTCATCTTTCGTTTATTTTTTAACGGATTTTTGTTGAAGTTTAGGAGTCGTCATGTTGTAGCACTATAGTTCAGGCACACGAAGATAATTTACCCATTATATTTATAAACTTATCTATTTCATTTGAAGTATATGGCATCACAGCGAAAAAGTTTTAAACAACAAAGCTTGGCTATGAGAAATAGGAAAAACTTCAAACCTAACACAAAAGAATTCTAAACAAATGTATGCAAGTTTCTACTTTGTGCAAAACAAACTTCTAGAAAGATTTAGGCGCAGCCGAAAACTATGATTTTTCAAGGACTACGGCTTGTCCATTTGATCTGAGCTTGCCCGGACTTAGAGATCTTGAAGCTAATAGTTTTTCCCGACCAGCTTTCGTACCGTGTCCTGGTGGATTCCATCCTGATGACTTTCCTGGTGTTCGTGTCTTCGTGTTAACTGTTTCACATATATTGATTCAATCAAAATGTGGATTGAGGAGAATAAATTTGAAAATTTATAAGTTTAGAGGTCAAAATCTACCTGGATTTTTTCTGCTTCTGAAATTAACCGTCTTCTTTTTCTGCACAATTTTCTTGTCTTGAGTCTCGGTCCGAGCAGACCAAAAATCGGATGGCAATTTCCTGTCTGATTCCTCTGTGCCATTTGATTTTAGATCGTAGCAAATTGGCTTTATGTCGGGAGACATCGAACCCAGTGTTATTGGATCCTCCATTACCGAAGTATTCTCGTCCCAGCTTTTTAAAGTGCCCCCATTTGTTATTTCAGTGTGCTTACTTCTAAAGCTTGAAGAAATCTTCTCTCTCTCAGCTAGCTTGTAAACGAACATCTGAAATGGAATTTGCGACACGGTGTTCTTCTCCGTCCGATGACTCTTTAAAAACCCTGCTTCCAGATCGGAATAATCTACCGGTGGGGACTGCATAATGAGCTGACCTTCAATAGGAGGATCCATCACTAGGAATTTCTTGATGTATCTCAGTACCCTGCAAATAGATGAGAAACTAGGACGATGATTCGGGTCGCTGTGCCAGCATTTTTTGGTCAAGTTAACAAGGTATTTCGGCGAAAGCGATGGGAACAGTGGCCTTTCTCCTGCTCTTATGTTTTTTGTCATCTGGTCTCCTTGAAGATGCCCATCCTCGAACGGAAGTTTACCAGTCAGAAGCCCCGAACAGAGCATCCCGAAGCTGTAAACATCTGCTTTCTCTGAGTATTTGCGAGGTGAAGTCTTTGATGTTGGTTCTTGTTCTGCCAGAACTTCCGGGGCATGCCAAATACAGGGACTGGATGCATTTTGCTCCGCTGGTGAGTAGTATCGAGAAGATGGATTTTCAATCGAAGATAAACCAAACCCCGAAACTTTGACGTGAAAATAACCTTCAGTTGACTTTCTGGGTTTGAGAAAAACATTAGCAGGAGTCAAGTCGCCGACGTAGATTTTCTGCGAGTGGAGATATTCCATACCTCTTGCTATCTGAAGCATGATATCCACAACAACCGGAAGCGGAAACAAGACTTGTCGCCTCGAACCGCTGTTCTCTTTCATGTATGTGAAAAGATCCTTGTTCATTAACTCCATTATAAGAAAACATTCCTTCTTCTCCTCGTCGTAAAATCCGCAGAGGTACTGCACAATGTTGGGATGTGAAAGCGACAGCAAAGTAGCGATTTCAGAACTCAACGGCTTGATATCCTCGTAGAAATGTCTCAAAGCGAAACTCTCCCCGAGCCATTGAATTTCCTTATACTGTCCTCCAGCATCTAGTCTTCGCCTCACTTGATAATCTTCCGCCCCTAACAAAATCGAACTCGACGGAAGCTTACCATTAACTACCTGCTGCCGATTTAGCTTCTTAATGAATAAATCCCCGAGTCGTTGCTCGTTCTTCGTGACTGATTCCGACTTAATCTTTTCCTGCATCGTTCCGACAAGCAACCAACCATCTTCTTTAATTGAACTCTCTACTAGACTACAGATTTCACTACAAACTAAGTACTGCTTCCCAAATCTCCATTGAAAAAGCTTGGAATCATTCCAACTCCGATCATACTTCCTCGCAAGCATTACCCTCTTCTTCCGCATCTCCTCCTGGTCTAAACCGGAGATTTCGCTAACATTTTCAACCGCCTCAATAACCGCCGAAAAGCATGTAAGCAGATTATGAACATGAAACTCAACTGAATCTCTGTTTTGATGGAGACTAACAACTTTACCCCACCAATCCCGGCTATCCAAACACCGCCGAATATAAACTTCGCCTTCCTTAAAAATCCGGTAAAGCTCTCTCAACGGCTCTTCCAGCGGTTTCCACTTCACAGTTCTTTCTTCCAGTTTGAGATTCAGCTTAATTTCCTCCGCAATTATGTTGAAAGCAGAAGTAAATATATGAAGAAGCAAACAACACTGTCTCTGATTAATCCGTATATCATCTTGTAATATCATCAACGCCTTCAAACTCCCTAATACCTCCCCTATCTGCCGGAATTGCTCCATTACACCGGCGAAATTCCGAAATTCGTCCGTACAAATCAAATTTCTGCAAAAAATTCAAAATCCAGCAGATCATTTAGAAAACATCGAAGAATTGATATGATCATTATAAAATTAACACACAGAATTAAAAAAATTCAGGAATTCGAGGATGAAATTGAAGAAACTGACCGATTAATTCATCTTCTCGATCGAGGAACAGAAAAGCTCTGAAAAACAACAGAGATGATCGATAACTTCAAAGCTGTATAAATATAAAATTTCCGATTCTATTTTTCTAACAAAATATATTTGAAATTCTGTAATTTTTTATTTGTCAGGTAGCTTCGAATTTTTTCATTTTTTTTAAATTTTTTTAAATTTTCTCGGAAAGGGAAAGAAATGGAAAGACGCCTGACCGTTGAATGAGTCACTCAGTCCCGGGAGTTTCGTTTCCATGGCTTTCCCTACCGTTACTTCGTTGTAACTGTATTTAGTGCCGGCGATGTTTGGACGACGTCGTTTTGGTTACTTGGAACGGTGACGTTTGGTTACAAAAATCACTAAACCTTCGTCCTCCACGTGGCGTATTCTGATTGATCACGTTTTTTAGCAGTTTGACGCACCTGGAGGAGGTGGAGGCGAGTCGTGACGGCGTTACACATGGCTTCCCTATCATTTAGCGCCGGCAAGGTCTACACGCTGTCGTGTTGGTTATTTGGAACGGTGACGTTTCATTGACTTTGAATCACTGAACTTTTTGTCCTCCACGTGGCGTATTATGATTGATCACGTTTTCGGCAGTTTGACGCAACTGGAGGAGGTGACGGCGTGACACATGGCCTCTCTACCGTTACTTCGTTCTTCTAACTGTATTTAGCGCCGGCAAGGTCTACACGCTGCCGTTTTGGTTACTTGGAACGTTGACTTTTCGCATACTTTGAATTACTGAACTCCCGTTCTCCACGTGGCGTGTTCTGATTGATTGAGACCAAGCACGTTTTTCAGCAGTTTGGAGGAGGTGAAGGCGAGACGTGACGGCGTGACACCCACGATTTTAATTAGTGCTATAAATGGGATTTGATTTTAATTAATTATTACTTGAAGTATTACTAATAAATTCTGTATTCAATGGTCCAAACTCGACCTTTATTAGTAGTTTTTAATTTTTTTATGTGACGTGTCATGTTGGATTGCGGAAGATTTGGGTTAAAGAAAAGTCTAATACTACTAGTATTTTACTTCTTATACTATTATAATTTTTTTTAATGGCCTTTAAATTTGTAACTTTTTTTCATTTAGCCATTTAAATTTAGAGTGTTCCCATTTAGCCATTTAAACTCAACAAATGAGACACATTTAGTCTGCCTACATGGCACTTACGTGTCATTTGTTGTCTTTCCAAACATTAGGAGGCACGTAGGATATTAAATTTCTATTCCTCTAGGTTTTATAACGGTAAAATTTCACCTAAAGTATCATGGAAACCCTCCAATCCGGGAAGATTATTTTATGGATGTCCAATAACTTAATTGGTTGTGATGAATTAACAACTGCATTTGACGAATTGTTAATTTTTTAAATTTTGATTTGGGAAAAGAGGCAAAAGAGTTACAATATTTGAGTTTAAGTGGTTAAATGAGAAAATCTAAAGTTAAAGTGGCTAAATGAAAAAAAGTTACAAGTTTAAGGGGTTAGGAAGAGGTTAGACCTTGAGTTTAAGTGGCTAAATGGGAAGACCTAAAATTAAAGTGGCTAAATGAAAAAAGTTACAAGTTTAAAGGGCTGGGAAATGGTTAGACCTTTTTTTATTATAATTTATACGAGAATCACCATATACTTTTAATGGATTCTTTTCCAATTAATTCTAATTTAAGCGATTTGAGTGTTTTAACCACTCAATCCAAATTTAATTGGTTTTGTTACTATTAGTTAATAGTCTTGTTTAAGAACAAAGCCGCCTAGATGCTTAAAAGCGGGATTTCCTTTCGATTTTTCCTGCATAGGTCCTTTGGTCGTTCTTTTACCTCCAACCGTTTTTTAGCTGCTTGGAAGTTGCCATGGCAATCAAAACGAAAAAAATTTCATTATTATAATTCACTTATCAACGCTATCACATCGTTTTCAGTTATTTTTATTTAATTGTGTTCTCGTACTTGTTTTCTTAATATGGAGTCTCAGTCCTCACATTATTGGTAAATATAACAACAATTAATAATTTTAATGATAAAATAATAAATAAAGAGTGAATATAAGGAGTATTGTTGGAGATGATGTCTTAGTCACTCTTAAATCACTAAGTCAATTATTTATATTATTTTTAAAGAGTGCACTAAGAGTCTCTTGGAGATGCTCTTATATTTGTCTAATATCACACGTTTTTAAGAATATATGTTATACAGTAAAACCTCTATATAGGAATACATTTGGGATCAGACTATTTGTATAACAATTAAGAGGTTATTACTAAATAGAGTTTGGTAATAGAGGTTATTATCAAGTTGGGACCAAGTTTTTTTTATAACAAAATACAGGTTATTCCTATATAGAGTATTCCTATATAGAGGTTTTACTGTATATAGTATAAGACATATTTTAATTGCACTTATATAAAAAAAATATAAAAATATAAATTCGATTAATTTTCAAGGTCTGTGACTGTCCGACTACTCTCAACATTTTTTTTTGAAATTGCTCTCAACATTTTTTACAACCTTTGTTAATAGTAATTTATTTGTAATATCATAAATAATATAAAAAAGTTTGATATTAATAAATTGAATCAATTTCATATCAATAAAAAAATTCAACTAATTAAGGTTAGTTTGAGTCGTTAAGAGTCTCAAATCGTTTAAACTAAATCTCGAGTTCGAGTTCTAGCGTACGTAAAATCTTAATTACGAGAGAATCCATCTAAAGGGTAGCTTCGAACCGACAAATCGGATAAACTAAAAAAAAAAATCAAATTTAACAAGTGCCGTACATGAGATTAGAAGTAAAATTATTGTTGTAAAGTTCCCAACATTAAAAGAAACACAAGAAGTAATAAGATTTTGGACGCAAATAACAAAGACACAAATAACGCTTCACATCAAAAGGGAATCAATAAAAAAATTAAAAGTCATAAACCAATGACATATACTTTCTTAAATCATCTATCATTTACCCATGTAGTTCATTAAATATAACCAAAATACCCAAGTTACAGGACTAACAATATTACCCGTCCCATTTAATTCATGGGTACCGCGGGTACTCTTACCCGTTAAGAATCAATAAATAAAACAAAAAATATTACAAATTTAATAAACCATCCATCTAAAAATTGAACAAATTGAACCTTAATCGATAAAAATAAAGTAGTTTAGTGGTATCACTTAATGTTCGAAGAACAAAATGTTGGTGTTCAAATCTCACATCTTACATCTAAAAACACAATAATATTTTTGAATATATATAAAACTTATGACGGGTAACGGGTATCATGTGGTCTTCCCATACCCGTCCCATTACCCTAACGGATAATGATTTTTATCTCATACCCTAGGCTATAGGTAGTCCCATTAGGATCGGATAGTACCGGGTACCCGCAGGTAGAATACCCGTTGCCATCCCTCCCCACTCGGCCGGTTTGAGAAAGAAATCACTCCCGTGACACTTTTCTAGAGGCTATTCCCGTCTCCCAAATCAAGCCATTGTGTGAAAGCACTGGTGTTTTTTTTAACTTTAAACTAGTTCTAGTTATTTTACATAATGTATAATTAGAATAAGAATAAAGTTTATTATTTGTGTGTTTCAATTAGCCGATTTTTGTGTGTTTCAATTAACACTATGTTCAATTCATTCAGATCACGATAGAGTCTACACCAACCCGGCTTAGAGCGGGCGGATGGACCAAAAAATAGAAACTTGGAGCTGCAGGGAATCGAACCCTGTGCCTCTCGCATGCAAAGCGAGCGCTCTACCATATGAGCTACAACCCCTTGTTGTTATGAGGATTATTCATATATCGATAGGTGTTATATGCGGGAATACAAAATTTGTTTCCATAGTAAATGTGTGCTAAGGACATCTCCAACCCATTACGCTATTTCTATCTCCATTTTCTATTTTCTATACATCAAATCCTATTTTTTCTCCAACCCACTATACCATTTATTACATCAAAAAGAATATTCTTTACTTTATTCCATCATACCTAACACTTTTATTAATATTTTATTATTTTTTACATATATTATTATTATTATTATAATTATCATTATCAATAATCTATAATAAAAATTAATTCGAGAGATAATTAAAAATAATAATAATAAAAAAAATAATAATAAAAAATACCATAACAAGGTTATTAATTTTAAACTGGGTGTTTGGTTCAAACTTTGGAATCGGAATCGGAATCGGAATGATAAGGAATCGGAATCGGAATCACAATTTAACAATTTTGTTTGGTTTAATCCGTAATCGGAATGTAATATTTATTTATTTATTAAATTAATTAGACTAATAATAATTTTGATAAATATAATTTTACTAAAATAGAGTATAATATATTATTTATTATTTTATAATAATAATAATAATTAACAAAATTAATAACAATGATAATAACAATAATAAAATCATTATTAAATTATCAAACTTTTATTTTATTTGTTTTGCAGGGTTAGTAAGTTTCATAGTTCCAATTAAGCTAGTTTATTTTTTTATATGAGTTCATAAAAACAGTATTATGTTTTATCTGATTTGAATTCAAAGATTTGTACAATTTTTTATTATTATTTTCTATCGATGCAGTGATATTTTTTAAGTAATGGAGGTAAAATTTGAAGAAGTTGGGTTTAAATTAGCAAATAGTACCATTAATGGAACATGGTGGAGTGATATTTTAAGATAAACAGTTTTTTGTTTTGATTGAGAGGAATGGAAAATGATTACCGTCTATTTAGAAGGGAATCATGATTCCATTGTTGGTGGGAATGGGATTCCTATTCCACTGCTATTTTACTTTAACCAAACATTAGGAAACGGGATATTTTATTCCCATTCCGATTCCTACGTGATTTTTTCTTGAACCAAACACCTCCTAATACTACTTATTTAAATTTATTTAAATAATTAAATATAGTTAAATTTCTAGATTAGCTAAAATTAATATTGCAAAAGCCTAAAATAGAACGAAGATAATGAATTAAAATCATAACGGATTACATAATATAAGAAAATTGGCATACAAATAAAATGCTACTTAGCGTATGCCATATACTGAAAATAATACAATACGAGTACATGGAATGCATAAAAGTAATTGTTGAACCAACTCGATCGTTCTAATTCATCGAATCAGAATATACCTTCCAAAGATGCTCTATTAATTCATTGCGAAGATCAAAATGTGCATTTTCATCTCTAATTTGTCGATGTCGCATAGGAAATCATGGAATTGAGTATCATGATTTATTGGAGTTTTTCGATTTGAGGATGCTGTAAGTGGATCCTGAATGGGTAATGATAGATCACATTCATCCTCAATTATCATATTGTGTAGGATAATGCACGTTCGCATAATATCATGAAGTATGTTTTTCCTCCAAAATCGTGCTGGGTTAGTAATTAATAATGGCAAACCTCGCCTTTAAAACTCCAAAAGCACGCTCCACATCTTTTCTGCATGATTCTTGTACCTTTGCAAAATGTCTTCACTTTGGACCTTGTGGGTTACGAATCGTTTGAACTAGGGTAGACCATTTAGGATAAATACCATCAACTAAATAATAACCTGTATTGTATTCTTTTTCATTAATATTATAGTGCGTTGGAGTTGCAATACCATTAGCAAGATCAGATAATAGATTAGATGAATCTAACACATTAATATCATTATTGGTTCCAAGCATATACCAAAATATGCATGCCATATCCATAGATCATAGTCTGCCACTGCTTCTAGAATAATTGTCGGTGAACCAAAACGTCCGCTATATTGTCCTTGTCAAGCTGTCGGACAATTCTTCCATTCCCAATGCATGCAATCCAAACTACCCAACATACCAGGAAAACCACGAGATTCTCCGATATGAAGCAATCTAGCAATATCATTTGCATTTGGCCTTCTAAGATATTGCTCGGAGAAAATTTCCACACTAGCCCGACAAAAAAAATTCAAGCTCTCTATTGTTGTTGACTCGACAATTTTACAGTATTCATCAATAGCATCACCCGAACTCCATATGCCAAAATTCATAAGGCAACTATTACTTTCTGTATAGATGACAATCTCATTCTACCAACCGCATCATGACGTTGTTGAAAGTAAACATCATGCACTTTGACTGCATCTATGATACGGATACAAAGATCACGAGACATTCTGAACCTTCTTCGAATAGTCTTAGCATCGAATCGTGGATTACTACTAAAGTAATCCTCGTTTATATTTTCATCTGCTTCTTCACAGTTATGATAGATAACTCGATGACCTTTGACTGAGCCAACATGAGATGAGCCGCTACTCTGACTACCATGTTCTTTATATTTTTTATATCGAGATAATAACTTCATTGTGATTTCATGATCAATGCCATCGTCTGAAGATGAATCACTAGTAAGAGATAAACTCATTTCGAAATGGATCAAATTTGATTACGAATAAAATGTAATAAAGAAGTGTGAATAAAATGAGTTGAAGTGGTGTCTAGTATTTATATACAATTAAAATAAGGTAAGTTCTGGAATATTATCATTTGCTTTATGGAAAAAAGAAATTGGGGCACACTCATTACATTTTCGAAAGAAATATACAAGAATGTCATCATTTGTTTTTATTGAAAAATGGAGTGATGCACAGTAAGTATATATTGAAACAGACATGTCCATGAAAAATATTGAAAAGGATGTCATCATTTGCTTTAATGGGCAGAGTTAGAATCTAGGGAAAATGAATATTTTTTCTTCGATGAAGCTTTGGGCACATATATCAGAAAGATTTGGGCACAGTTAGTACATCGGGAAGAGTTAGTATATTGGGAAAAGAAATTTTCTTCTTCTATAAATACCTTAATCGTTAGATTTAAATTGCATTCACTTCATTCAAAACACTTATTCTTACATATAGTTTTACATAATGACTCGTGGAAATGGATTCACTCATGCAGAAGGCGAGCTTTTATGCTCTGCTTATATGGAGATTACACAAGATCCAATTACGGGGACAAATCAAAATAGACAAGAAATGTGGAAATGAGTAGAAATTGCATACAATGGAAGGAAACAAATGAGTTGGGAGGAGAGAAACTGGAGATCATTGGAGTCTCGAGTAGGAAAAATTGAGAAGGCTATAAGAAAGTTCATAGGATGCATCCAACATATTAAATGGATGAGGATAAGTGGTGCATCTCCTCAAGATATAGTTAGTATTTCTTATTTGGCCTAATGCTTCCCCAACCCCTTTAACTTGTCCAAATTAGTCATTTTACCCCCTCAACTCATTGAATGTTCTATTTACCCCCTTAACTTCATAAAAGTGGTATTTCTCACCCCCTCAACTTGTCCATTTATCTCCCCAACTCATAGAATGTTCTATTTACCCCCTTAACTCCATAAAAGTGGTATTTTTCAGCCCTTACAATCCGATATCGAAGCCTAAATTGATAACTTTTTTTAAACGTTAAATCTATATTTATGCTATTTTATAAGTGGAACCTAAATTAATAAATCATAGGCCTATTTTGGTACATTATCCCTACATATAATGTATTTAACTTGTTTATATTAATGTTCTTGTTATTTGTATTTTTTATTCGTTCTTTCTCTTTTCAACTTTTTTGACTACTATAAAGGGATAAGAAATACCATTTTTATGGAGTTAAGAGGGTAAATAAGATCATAAGTGGTGAGAAATACCACTTTTATGGAGTTAATGGGGTAAATAGGATATTCGATGAGTTGAGAAGGGGTAAAATGACAAATTTGGACAAGTTAAGGGGGTGAGAAATACCATTTTTATGAAGTTAAGAGGGTAAATAGGACATTCGATGAGTTGGAGGGGTAAAATGACCAATTTGAACAAGTTAAGGGGGTTGGAGAAGCATTAAGCCTTCTTATTTCTTTAATCTCGTTGCTTAAATTTGTAGGCATGATGAATCTTTCATAATAGTTTTTAATTTATTTCAGATGGAAAGAGCAAGAACACTAATGAAGACAGATATCAAATGGAAAACGGGGTTCAAATTTGATCATGTTAGGACTATGATGAAAGATTTGTCAAAATTTAATGATAATGTCCAAAAGAAAGAAATTGAGAAAGTCACATTCTTCATTCTTATCGTCGGAGTCCGAGACTCCAACTTCTGAATTTCCAACACAACAATCACCAGGCCTGTCTGATTTTAGTATTAACATCAATGAGAATAATTCCACATCAGGATCGGAAAGACTATTAGAAGTTAAAAACGCAAAACTTAAAAAGAAAAAAGAAACTTGATCAAAAGCAATAATGGAATGCACGAATGAAGAAGATCTAAAATTTTATGATTTGGTAGAAAGATCAATTCAATCTCGTGACAAAGCAAATCAAATTCGTAAAAAGAAAATGGAATTCTACATAATGTCAAAGGATATCAATGCAATTGAAGATTCAGTTGAACGTGAATACTGGAAGCTAGAAAAACAAAAGCTAGGATTGCAGTCTGAACCGCCTCCGCCATCCAACATGAACAACTTTAGTTATTTGAACAATCTTCAACTACCAAGCCATGAGTTACCAGATTATAATTTTTTCATGGAATAAATTAGTGTTTCAATAGTCATGTCGTTATTTTATTTAAATTGTGTCTCTAGTATTATTGTTGTAACATATTCCAATAGTCATGACGTTTTGTTTTAATCGTGCCGTATTTATCTTTCTATTATTATTGTTGTTTTAAATTATGTGTTTGTAGTGTTATTATTGTTAGTTTTATTATATGATTTTTAAATATATTATTTAATTTAATCATTTGCAATTTTATCCAAAATATACATTAATTTATAAAAAAACATATACTACACAATATAATTATGGGTTAAGGTGTAAAAATACCCCTAGCGTTTTGGGTCAGGTACAATTTTATCCCTAACGTCTAAAATGGTGCAATTTTACCCCTAAAGTTTTAGCCACGAGCAATTTTACTCCTAATGTTGATGATTTAGGTCAATTTGAGAAATAATTTGATCCCAAATTATCAATGTTAGGGGTAAAATTACTCTTGACTATAAATGTTAGGGATAAAATTGCATCATTTTAAATGTTAGAGATAAAATTACTCCTGACCCAAAACGTTAGGGGTATTTTTGCACCTTAGCCCTATAATTTTTAATAACATATAACTAAAAAAATTAGAGTTGCCCTAAACAACTTTAATTCTTGATATTTTTTATTTTGAGGTTATTAATGATAATTTTTATGTTAAAAAAATGATAATTTTTATAGTATCAAACTAAAACATCATCTTTTTTAATTCATGATTAATCATATTTAATTAAACATTACTTTGTGAATTTTCACTATTAAATTAATTTTATCTTTCATCATCTAATGGTAAAAACATACGAATAATAGGAACAAACATACCTAAAACATAATATAGCCTAACCCTATATTTATAATATATATATAACCTAATTAATTAGTCTCCTCCTCAGGCCAAAGAAATGCTCCCATAGCAAACTTCCTCTTCTGATTGACATCTCCGACGACGGGCAGTCCATAAGCTTTAAGCAGCCAGTCCAGCTTCCATTCCGGCATCGTTTCATAATCGTTTTTCTTGAATCTTGGATAGTGAAGTGGCATCTGAAAAAAGCTGCTGCTGCTGCCGGAGAAATTATCCGGCGGGCTCATATTCTTCCTTATTTCTTGATTATTATAACCATTTGTAGACATAATAGCATAAGATGTGTTTGAGCAACTAATTATTATTCCACTCATTTTGATGATCATGTAATTGGGTACCCAAGTTTGCCTTTTATATGCATAATAATAGAGCTATCTAGAAGATGTTTGAATTTACTAGAAGAAAAAAAAAAGACATCCTTAGGCCCTCAATGTTTTTTGTTTTTCTTGATTAAGTCTTGGATCTTTCAATTTGATACATTATGATATTACACTGTTAATTATAAGGATATGGTACCAAAATAGGTCTATGGTTTTTGAAGAAGTACCAATTTAGACTCCACGTACAAAATAGCATCAATATAAGTTTAACGTTTAAAAAATAGTATTAATTTAGGACTCCATAAAGGAACGTGATATATCATTCATATTATTCCGTTAAGTTTGGTCAATTGTACATAGAAAGAGAAATCATAACTTAACGGAGTCAGGCCCGACCCTGGGCATAGATCGAGAGTGCGGCCTCGCAGGATCCAGGCCAAAAGGATCCTAATTTATTTATTTTTACATTTTTTTTATTATAAATTTACTTATAAATACCCATTCAGGTCTACAAATGATCAAATAATATGATATTTTAGGCTCAAATGGGTCCAAATTCTATTTTAAACTTTTAAGTACAATTTTTTTATTATTATTAAAGGCCATTTATCTCTTATTTCGCTTAGGGCTCATAAAATGTCAGGACCAGCCCTGAACGGAGTAATATGAATAACATGTCAGGTTCCGTTCTCGAGGCCTAAATTGATACCCTTTTTTTAAACGTTGAACCTATATTAGTGTTATTTTATACGTGGAACCTAAATTGATACTTTCTCAAAAACCATAAACCTATTTTGGTACCTTATCCCTTAATTATATTACACGTGGATCATTGAGGCATCCAATAACGGATCCAGGATTCATTAATATAGGGTGTTTGGGACAGTCTCTCATGATTTATGTGTGCTAAATATGATTTTTTTTTTTAATGTTTTTACATAGAAAATTCAAACTCCGTACGTAGTTTTTATGGAATTTTCGGCAATCAGTAAGTACTCAATCCTCCCCAGCTCCCTTAGATCCGTCCCCTTGCCTAAAAGAAACCACCGAAACCACGTGAACCACTCAAAAGAGATTTCAAGATCATTTACATTAATACCCGTGTTCGACATCGTGATTCACGGAACCACAAGTACAACCGTTAAAACTATTTCTGATTGACAATAAACTCTCACTATGACTCCACCACATGGACCTCGACTCTCATTTATGGTTCATAATCTGATTCACCTATAAATATGAGGTACGAGTACACTAAAAGGTACTCAAATCATTTCACTTGCTCATCTAAGTTTAAAACTACACAGTACCTTTTTTTAGGGTTAAGGTACAAAAATACCTCTAACGTTTTGGGTCAGGAGCAATTTTATATATAACGTCTAAAATGGTGCAATTTTACCCCTAATATTGGAAGTCAAGAGCAATTTTACCCCTAACGTTGATAAATTGGGTCAATTTGAGAAATAATTCATCAAACTGTCTTCTCGGTCATGAATTTTGTCATCTACACTTCACATGTATGTCATTTTATCTGTAACAAATCACAAATATATGTTGGGATGTGAAAAAAAAATAAAAAAATATATTGTCTTTTTGTACGAATTAGACAAAAAAAAATCAAAAAATTCACAAAATTTATAAATATTAATCTCCAATTCTATTATTAAATTATAACAAACATGAAATCCTTTTTTTAGAACGAATTGTTATGCAATTGGTGCAGAATAAGGAACAAAAATATCTGTGTTTTATAATAATGTTTGGAATTGATCCAGATTACTCTTGACTTCCGACGTTAGAGGTAAAATTGCACCATTTTAAACGTTAAAGGTAAAATTGCTCCTGACCCAAAACGTTGGAAGTATTTTTGCACATTAACCATTTTTTTTATCATTTTTTTGTCTTATTTGACGCACTTAAAGAGTCTCAATAAGCTCAATAGAGTTTATATTACATCACATTAGTTGTCAGTTAATTTGAATTATACATATTTAGAATTAGTTGTGCACATTAAATTCCATTAAAAATATCGAATGACAGATCCAAGTGGGCTTAAAAGGGCCTGGGCATTCTCTCATTATCGGAAAAATCCATAGAAACTATGTATGAATCTGTAATTTTTTCCTTCAAAAACACATACAAAAAAATATCAATTGAGCACTCATATAGATCATTAAAGAGCACCCTAAAGATCTCTATCAGTGAATCATAAATTCATACACTGAAAATGCACGAGTCACGTGTCAGCATCTTAACTAGTAGTAATGGCTCATGTCGAACCGACTAAGACAGATAGTTAATTGCCAATCCAAGACTGCTCCATCGAGAGGATTAATTTTACACCTACATATATAATTTTCTTTTTTGCACTATATAAAATCTAACTACACATTTCCAAACAAAAAAAATTTCAATCTCATTTGAGGGGCCATCTTGCACCCCCCAACTCCCAATCTTTTGGAGGCAAGGAGTCAGAACCAATTTTGATATGTGGTGGTTCCGTAGACCGGAGAAATTTGATGTTTACAACATCTAATTTCTATCATGACTAAATGTGTGCTACTATAACTGTAACGACCTAGTTCGGGTTGGGTGGCGCCGGGGTAGAAAGCCTGAGCAAGAAACAACCTTAAGGGATGATGATAAGTACATGAATGAACTGAATCCCACATCGGAAATGAAGAGAGAGAGTGACCAGAGCTTATTAGTAAGGTGCAAATCTAATACATCCAGACGTATTTTAAAGCCGTGGGACCTAACGTGTTGAATTTGAGTTAAAACGAATAATATCTACATGGTATTGGATAAGGATGTTACAATCACTCAGCGAAAAGATCACGGACCTCAAGATGTCTTTTCTTTACTAGAATAAGACAAGAAAATGAACCATCTACAACTAGGTAATTTGTGATTGTGATGGTTGTTAGCTTTTTTCATTGAGTTTTAATGTTATGGATTTAGGGCCAATTTATCTTTGCTTATATTGGAGGCTATATCTATATGTATTTATCCAAATTAAATGACCAAAGAATTATGTGGTTGGGAATTCATTTAATGGCCATGCTATATCATTGGCCTATATCTACCATATCAAAAATTCTAAATATGTTTCTATCTAGTTACATATCAAGTACGACATTGTCATTTATTATGGGGTTGCTGTTTACTGTCGCCGTTTTACTTATCACCGTCCTTTATTGACAGTTTTGCCCTTCTCATTTTATTTTGACCAAAAACTGAACATTCTTTCTCTCACCCGAGCAAAACCGAAATTCTAAAAACAATAGAGCCGAGAGATTCCGGAAATGGACGATTTAAGAAAAAAAAAATTTGGATGGGGGATTTGGTTGGACAATGAAAATTGATCTTCGGTCTAGGTCCGCTAAAGCCTTTCTAATTTTTTGGCGGGTTTGGGATTAATAAAAACAGTACGGGTTGGTCCAGCCCAATCCGTCTATTAATATTAATTAATAAATTTATATATTAAATATTTTTTTTTTGGTAAGAATATATATTAAATATTTACTGTTAAGTACAATTTTTTTATTTTTTTATAATTAAAGATTATGTATATATTTTCAGGTGAGCTTATATGGATTGGGTTTGTGATTTGATTTTTAAATCCGAACCCGTCTAAATTAATATCAGATTGTACTGAGTTTGACTGAATATTTTTGAATAAAATCTCGTTAGACTCGGTCTAGCCCATGTACAGATCTACTCCAAACATACAAACCAAATAATTTTTTAATCAAGTGAGCTCTCTCAATTTATAAATTTACATATTAATTATAGAATCTTAGGAAATTTACATGGAAATTCATTTTTTAAAAATTATTTACAATTATATCAAGTAAGAAATTCAATTATATCAAACTAAGGGGTCTAAGATTTATTTTTAGGTTTTAGGATTTATGAATTGGGGTTTAAAATTTTTAAATTATGATATAAAATCATACTTTATTTATGGTATATAGGAAAGAGTGACATATTTTAAATTAATTTTTATAATATGATTTTCATGTAAAAAAAACTCTTTATCTTATCATTGATAACAAGCTCAATATTCCCAGTATGTCCATTCCTGACGTGACACTACGTCACCATTACTTATCTAACACGCTCGATTAAATTGAAAATCATATTTTATATTCATCCATTCTATTATATAAGTCATTTTAGGGTATTTCACACAAGTTAAGAAATACAATTAATATAGAGTCAAATTAATGAATTTATATTAGTTAACTAAAAAAACAATACTCTCTTATGTAATGGTTGGGAAATAAACCGTGGAATGTCCAAAAATAAAATAAAAAATTTGACGTTTGGACCGAAAAACTAAACTAAAAATTCTTGGAAAACTATAACGACTTATATTTTGGTAAAAAACTAATTTGCTAGAATATGGAATGAAGAGAGTAGTAAAGATACAGTTATTCATTCCGAATCGGTATTTACATATGAAAATTGATCCTCCCAAACAAGGGGTTGTAGCTCATATGGTAGAGCGCTCGCTTTGCATGCGAGAGGCACAGGGTTCGATTCCCTGCAGCTCCATAATTTTTGTTTTTAATTTAGAAAAAATATAGTGTGGTATAAAATAAAAATTCGTTTTGAAATCGTTAACAGTTATCTTACGCAATGTTATAAAACTCGAACTGGGGTCGAACCAGGAACAGGTGCAACTCCGGGTTTTTTTTTTTTGGCAATTTATTAAAAAAAATTGTATTAAATCTGTTTTAAAACGGTTTTTTGGCTACAAAAAAAAAGTACTAGAGATTATAAGTCTGTGTTTTTTTGCTAAATATTTTTAATTAAAACTACAAAAAAAAATAGAGATTATACATATTCCAACAAAAGTAAGTCAGTCCAATGGACCTCATTTCAATACGGTATTCGCATTGCTCACGTTGTATAAGTGTGTCTCTAATCCGATGGTGCGTCAACTATACCCCATGAGATGTATTTTCCAAAAAACGATAAGGAAAATTTAGAGCGTATCCCGTCGAATAAATCTTGGGAAGGAAACAAATATAGTTTACTAGAATGAATGCATGAGAGTATTTATTATTTTACCGATATTACATAATTTTTGCAGTCCTAAAAGCTTGAATGTGATTTGATTTATGTGGTGGATCTTTTTCGGAATCGCTAATTGGATCGATCTGGTTGACGTTATCCAGTTCAACCAATTTGAGTTAACCAATTGATTAATGTCATTGGATCGATTCGATTAATGTCATACTATATTATTTATGACGTCATCCAATTCCAAATTACCGATGATATTTATTTATTTTTCCGAGCTTCTAGCGGTGAAGTTGAGACTATTTAGCGATGCTTGCAAATCTATGAAAAGACATTAGGACAAAGTATCAATTTTCAGAAACCTTCACTTCTGTTTAGTAACAATATACAAGAGAGCGATAGAGTGAGTGTTAAGGATCTTAAAATGGAAATGTTAAAGAATTAAAGTTTTTTATAACCACAATTTCTAAGTTTTTTCTCTCTAAAAATTCACTTTCTCTCTCCTAACCAAACAACATCTAAATAACTTTAAAACAAAAATATTAAAGAATTAAAGTTGCTTAGAATATTATCAATTCTTGGAATTTTTTATTTTGAGTCGTCAAAAGTCTTTTGAGCCGATGATTGAAATTTAGAAGTCATGATGTTAGAAATTGTAAAGTTGAGTGACTTTTATGTTACGTTTTGAAGTTTAATGGTCATACCTTGAAAATGAGTAAAGTTTAGTGGCTATGGATGTAATTATTCTTTTATTTTTTTTCTTAGGCACTAGTTGAGAAGATATGACACATATGACACTTGAGAATTAATCTAATCCAGGACCAATCAGATCTGTATTTTATATTTGTTAATTAACAAATTCTCATATAAATTCAATTAAATATGTATTATATTATTTTAAAAATTACAAGGTAAAATTATTTAATATAGAAAAACAAGTATATTTGTAACCTATATCTCTAAAAATGTGTAAACATCAACATTTCAACAATAATATCACTGAAACAACTCAAACAAATAAAATATAATATTCACAAGTAATATAATTTACCAAAATATAATGTCCATAAATTCTTAATCCATATCATTAAAGCAAATAGAGAACGCAATTAAATAAAAATATATCTGAAAATAATAAACACAATTCACGAATAACCATCAACAATGTTCAAAAGTTAATTATAATAAAGCCAAAAAAAAAATCTCGGTTCGCTTAAGCGGCGTTAGACGGAACTCAGAAGGCTAAAAATCACATAGGGGTCAAAAAAGCCCAGAATGACTAATCGGAAAAAATCAGGACGGATTCTCGATTTCAAGCGCCTAACAAGACCAACTCGTTGACACCGTGTGGCGCTTACTTTTCCTTTTGAAGGTAAGCCAACACAGAATTATACCTCACAATATCTGTAAGAGGCACATATATGGATTAGGAACAATTTATAAACCGTGCTAAATAGCATTCACATTAATCGCATACAGACAATCCACATCAATCACACATATCAACAAACAACAACAATACAAAAAAGGACATGAGATATGCATAATGCACAAATGATTTTATTAACATAAAGATACCAATAATACACCCTCCAATGCCCCCCATCAGTAGTAGTAGGGGGGCCACTACTAAAGATGGTAAGAACTTTGGCCAATCCTAGTGACAAGTCTCGAGGAGACTAGTCACACCTCCCTATAGTATTTCTACGCCAACTTGAGACCCAGGGGCAGTAGACGTTACAATATCTTATTCGCCACTGCCTCGATTGCCTAAATTACACTCTCCCCCCACTTTACATCCATACTCTCCTCGTTACATATGTTCACTCTCTCCCATTACAAAGCTTGATATTACGGTAGTGCCTAAACGATGCAGACCGCCATAGTATTAATAAATGACAATGTCGTACTTGATATGTAACTAGATAGAACATATTTAGAATTGAGGAAATTACATCAAAGATCAAATTTTAATTTTTATTTACAATTATGAAAATCGTTTTTATGTATTTTATCATTATATGATTTTAAATTTTAAAATATCAGAATATCATAATTTTGTTTTTGTCAAATTTTCAGTTGATCAGTTGCAGGAAAAAAAAAAACAGTTTTAAAAAACCCACCAGATTTGACATTTAAATAAATTTGTTTAACAATTTGAAGCACTTGTAAATAATTTGTTAATCTTGACTATTGTGTAATTTACCCTTTAGAATTTTTGGTATGGTAGATATAGGCCAATGATATAGCATGGCCATTAAATAAATTCCCAACCACATAATTCTTTTGTCATTTAATTTGGATTAAGACATATAGCCTCCAATATAAGCAAGATGCATTGGCCCTAAATCCTTAACATTAAAACTCAATGAAAAAACACAAAAATCATCACAGTCACAAATAACTTAGTTGTAAATGGTTCATTTTCATGACATTAATAGTATCTCCATATTCTTGTCTTATATATTCTAGTAAAGAAAAAACATCTTGAGGTCCATAATCTTTTCGATAAGTTATGATAGCACGCATTTAGTTACGATAGAAATTGGACGTTGTAAACATCAAATTGCCTGATAGGAGGTGGTTTGAGGCCCCTGTCTCTGAAAGATTGGGAGTTCGGGGTGTAAGATGGTCTCTCAAATCTATCTAACGAGAAAATTTTGGTTAAGAAATGTGTAAAATTAGTCATAGATCAGTCTTAGATTCACAATTAACTATATGTGTATGTGTATTTGTAGGATATATGGTATTGGTCGGTTCGACATGAGCCATCACTAGTTAATATGCTAACAAAGTGGATCGTGCATTTTCAGTTACGAATCGATGATTCACTGATAGAATTGTTTACGGTGCTCCTAATGATTTATGTGAGTGCTCAATTAAAAAAAATTGGTGTTTTTGAAGGAAAAAATTAAAGATTCTTACGTGGTTTCCATGGATTTTTTTGATACAGATCGGTTTCCACTGAAAGTTTTAATCGTAAACTTACAAAGATATTTCTTCTCTAACTAAACTAGAAGGAGTGAATCCCGGGTTTTATGGACTAAATCCATAGGAAATAAGAATTCCCCATTGTTGAAGGTGAAAACCTTAACAAGCTTCTTGAAGAAGATTTAATATTGATTGATAAAAAAGGTAAGAACAATTACAAGAAAGAGATGTATTTATATCATCTCAAACCCTAAAACAAAATTACATAAAAGGCTAACTTACATAATTAATTAAAGAGTAAGGTTAGGGGGTAAAATGGGGCAATAATAAGGAGGTGGCATGGGTGTAAATATAGGAGTGGTAGGGTTGTAATTAGGGAGTGACAAATGTGTAAATAAGGAGTGGCAGGATTGTAAATAAGGAGGAAGCTGGAGTAAGGAGCAAGTTCCTTAAAATGAAGGTACGCGGTGCGTGCCTAATTCTACGCGGTGCGTATGTGAGCTTCTGGACTTCTCTCTGGATCAGTACTCATTTTACGCGGAGCATACCCAAATCTACGCGGGGCGTAGTTTGGCTGGTGAACTCTTCTCCGGGTCACTTTCCTTCACGCGGAGCGTACTTTAATCCACGTGGAGCGTGTCTGAGCTGCTGGTGTGTTGTGTGGCACTGTTTTGGCTTCCTTACTCGCTTGTTGCTCGTGCTTGGTTCTTCCTCCGACTTCCCTCGTCCGGACCCGATCCTAGGGAGAGATGCCCCACATCATTTTTTTGACAACAAGAAGGCCCTTTTGATCCCACTTGATCCGTCATTCGACATTTTTAACCGAATTTAATGTTGATAACTAATTTTCAATATGTAGAATTCAAATTAACCGACAACTAATGTGATGTTATATAAACTCTATTGAGCTTGTTGAGACCCTTTAAGTGAAATAAGACAGAAAAATGATAAAATGGTACTTAGTAGTTTTAAACTTAGACGAGCAAGTGAAATGAATTGAGTACCTTTTAGAGGACTTGTACTCATATTTATAGGAAGATCAGGTTGTGAGCCTAAATAAGAGCCAAAATCCACATGGTGGTCAGTCAATTGTGAGTTTGTTGTCAACCAGAAACAGTTGTAACGGGTTCCATGAATCACGACGTTGGATGCGGGTATTAATATGCATGACCTTGAAGTCTATTTTGACTGATCAACGTGGTTTCAACGGTTTCTTTTGAGGAAGAGGGCAGATCCAAGGGAACTAGGGAGGTTTGACCGCTTACTGGTTGCCGGAAAACATTGGAAATTCCACGAAAAAATGTGTATGAAGTTTTAATTTTCTATGTAAAAGCATTCAAAAAAAAATATTAATTTAGTACTCATAAATCACGAGAGACCACCAAAAATACTTTATGTCCGTGAATCCTAAATCTGTCAATGGACGCCTCATTAGTTCATATGTAATATAATTAATTATGCAATATCATAATGCATCAAATTGAAAGATCCAAGACTTAATCAAGAAATTGGAAAAGCATAAGGACCTAAGGGTGTATTTTTCCTTCTGTAAATTCAGACATCTTCTAGTCTCTTATGCATATAAAAGGCTAACTTGGGTACGCAATTGAGAGGTCCACATGATCATCATAATGTATCATAATTACTTCGGTTTGGTTTTTGAACAGTCCTTATTTAGAGTTCGTATCGGTTTAAAAACCGAATCAAACCGAATCAGAAAAACTAAATTACCAAAATAATAGCCACTGACATCAAATCAAATGTTATGTAAAACCAAAATATTCGGTTATGATCGATTTTAAACAGAATTAATTAAAAAATAAAAAAATAACAAATAAAAATCTTTGTATTTTTTTATTAAATTTACCTCAACAGTTTTTTTTTGGAACAGAAGGAAGGGCCTAGGCCCCGGAAACAAACAAACCAAAAACTAATCTAGATTCCGAGCTCTCCTGAGGATGCCCGAACCAGAATTTTCTGAATCAATGATGTCCATTAAGGCTGCAAGGGGATTCTCACACTCGTGATACCCTAAACACCTTTCGCCTGCGAAATTTGCCATAAAATCCGCTGCTCTATTCCCTTCACGAAGGACATGAACAACTTTGACATCCCAATTCGAACCAATCTGTTTCCGACATTCCTCAAGAAGCCAATCATACCGATGTACCCGATACCCTTTTGTCCTGATAAGCTCCACCGTTGATTGAGAATCGAGCTCAAAAATTACCTTCTTCCACCCATTTCTCCTGGCAAGTTCCAACCCATAATAGAGGCCCCAAATCTCCGCCAGATCCACGGAGCAGTTACCCAACCTGCAGAAAAATCCCCCTAACCAGCTTCCGTTACTGTCCCGGGCGAGCTCACCGCAAGTCGCGCGACCTGAAATGTTACTCCGAGCCCCATCGCAGTTGAACTTGATCCATCCCTCCGCCGGTGGCAACCACTGAACCAGACGATCCCGCGTATGCGGCGGCGCAGCACACGCGTTCCGACAGATCCTCACCGCCTCAGCTTGCTCCGACGCGGCGCGAATAACAGTGTCAATCTTTTCCGTCAGCCCCCGACTGACGCCTTCAAACACCAATTCATTCCTCCATTTCCAAAATAACCAGCAGCAGGTTCCAAAAACAATTGCCTAAGAAATACCATTCCACTTCCCTCTATCCTGTAAGTTACACAGCATCCACGGTTTAACCTCCCCTGAGAAGAACTCCGCCTGCCGATTCAAAGGAATGAAGAAAGTCTAGATTCTCCTTGCTTCACTACAATCCCGGAGAAGATGAATTAGATCTTCTCTAGATCCACAGATCCCGCAATCCTCATCACTGCTGATATGCCTCCTGACCCGGTCAGCATTGGTAAGAACAGCCTCATGCCCCATAGTCTAGAGAAACATTTTAATTCTCTCGGTTACCTTAGCTTCCCAGATACACATCCAATCTGCAGCCGACCAACTCGTTTCAGTAGCAGCAGATTGGTTGAATTGGAGCGCATAAGCCGTTTTCATCGAGAAGCTGTCTGTTTTGCTCGGTTCCTAACTCCAACTGTCCATGTTATCGTCATTACTGAACAGGACTATAGAGGCAAGATTGTGAAGCTCGTCCTGAGGAAGCACACTATGTAATCTGTCCCAATCCCAGCCATGCCCTTCAACCCAGTAATCTGCCACATTCTGACTCATCTCCTCCTCCGACAAGGGGGCAAGAGCTTTGTCAATAAGTTTACCAGCCTGAAGCCAGTTATCTGACCAGAACCGAGTGTTCCGCCCATTTCTAACAAGATGGCAAATGCCTTTTTTCAGAATATCCGCTCCTAGGACAATTCCCTTCCAAACTGCGCTTTGCGGGTTCCATTTTTTGAACATATCCAGCCCGCCCTTGTTCCCCCCATAAATACCTTTGAACACTTTGGCCCAGACGCAGTCATGTTCAGTGAGCATCCTCCAGCCTAATTTCGTAATATTCGCGAGATTGGCTTCTCTGACCTGGCGAACACCGAGACCCCCTTGATCCTTAGTTTTGCATACCACCTCCCATTTAACCAGGTGAGTCTTCCTCCTACTACTCTCATTCCCCCAGATAAATCTTCTGTTAATGCTGTCCAAAGAACAAAGAGATAAGGAGACAGCGGATCCCCTTTCTCAAAAGACCGAAGTTTGCATTGCATAAATGGGCAGGGCGGACAGTACTGCCTTAACCAGCGTAGTTCTCCTTGCAAGTGACAGACTCTTCTCGCTTACTGGATGTTGCTTAGGCAAGGGGATCCGCTGTCTCGCTTACTGGAAAGACCGAAGTTTGCATTGCATAAATGGGCAGGGCGGACAGTACTGCCTTAACCAGCGTAGTTCTCCCTGCAAGTGACAGACTCTTCTCCTTCCAACCGGTGAGGCGATTCTGAACTCTATCAATCACATAGTCAAAAGAATGTTTGTTGACCCTCTCATGAGCAAGATAAATGCCTAGATACTTTCCAAGGTTCCTGGTGCTTTTGATCCCTAGGGCCCCTGATATCCGGTTCTTAAGCTGGTCCTGAACGCCATTGGAAAAAAAACAACAGGATTTTTCAAGACTAACCTTTTGGCCCGATCCATCACAAAACAACCCCAGGATGTTTTTAATGACCTCCGCTTGCTTCACGTACGCTTCAGACATCAAGACAATATCATCGACGAAGAAACAATGAGACAGTTTAGGCCCATTCTTTGACAGAGTGACTGGGACCCACTCCCCTGCTTCCACCGCATCCTGGATGAGGTGATTCAGCCTTTCAAGACAGAGAACAAAGAGATAAGGAGACAGCGGATCCCCTTGCCTAAGCCCCCTAGACGGCTTGAACCCATCCCCTTTCTCTCCATTCCAAAGAACATGTATGGTCGGGGTAGTAACACAGCTCATGATCACAGAAATTAGCCCTGGGGGAAGGCCAAGCCTGTTCAGGGTATCTTGTAAGAAATTCTAGTTAATCCGATCATAAGCCTTTTCAAGGTCAAGCTTCAAGAGCATTTGCTTCTTCTTGTTCTTCTTACGTTGGAAGGAGAAGATAGTTTCCTGCATTAGAACCACATTATCTGAAATCTGACGACCCGGGACGAAGCTGCTCTGCATAGGACCAACCACCTCAGGTAAGATAGTTTTGAGTCTGTTCGTAATACATTTTATGATAAGCTTGTAGCTAACATTGCATAAGCTGATTGGTCTGAATTTCGTGAGGCTGTCAGGATCCTTGACTTTTGGGATAAGAGAGATAAGGGTACTGTTCATTCCCTCCTCGAGGACCCCGGTGTTCAACCCACGAAGAACACACCCCATGGTGCTTGTTCCAACCATGTCCCAGAACCGCTGAAAGAACCCTGCTTGGAACCCATCCGGCCCAGGAGCTTTCCAGGGGGCCATACTAAGGAGAGCATTCTTCACCTCTTCCATTATAAATGGTTGGTTCAGCTCTATGTAACTCGAGCTAGTGATCTCAGGAAAACCATGAGCCGAATGGATGGGGACCCTGTTAGGCATCTCATCTGAATACAGCTGGAAGAAGAAGCTATCAGCCATAGAGCGCAAAACCCGTGCATCCCAGATCCAATTACCTTCGTTACTCCGCAGCCCCATCTTCCAGTTTCGACGATTTCTAATGACCGTTGATAAATGAAAACACTTGGTATTCCTGTCCCCCTCCTTGAGCCACTGCACACGAGATCGCTGCGCCCAGAAGAGTTCCTCCTGCTTAAGGATGGTATTTAGCTCTTGCCTAACTTTATTTTCAAGCCGGAGCATCCCATTAGTGCACTGAATAGCCAACTTCTGAGCAAAAGCTCTCTTTTTGCGGTTAACAAGGTTTCCAAAATCCGTCTTGTGCCACTCCAGGAGCCTTTTCGCCAAGCTACTCAGAGCGCTTCCAAGGGGGGCCGTATCATTCCAGTGGTGGTTAATCAAATCTTTCACGGCAGTACCTTCCAGCCAGGCGTTCATAAAGCGAAAGGGGCTTTTGATACTATGAGAATTATTCAGAACATCAATCAAAATCGGAGTATGGTCAGACTGTGATCTCGGTAGATTTCTCACTACTGCGGAAGGGAACCGAAGCCGCCATTCAGAGTTACACAAACCCCTATCAAGTCTGCAGGCTACACGGGTTCTTGGGGTTGAGCCCCTGTACCAAGTAAATTTTGGCCCCTCGTACCCCAAATCCACAAGCTCAAGGTCATTAATCCAAGAGATGAAGGGATTACACCTGTTCAGCGTTCTGATCGACCCTCCCTGCTTCTCACTTCCATCCTTAATACAATTGAAATCCCCGTAAAGAAGCCAGGGACCCGTAGTGTGTCTGCTGAGCTGACAAGTATCCTCAAAGAATTTTCTTTTATGCACCAGCTGAGGTCTAACGTAAACCGCCGTCAAGTCAAAAAACTGGTCCTTCCATTCCCCTTCTTTTAACGCAACAGTACAGTGAATAAACTGATAGTTCTTCTCCTTCACATTAACTTGAACCTGGGCTTCATCCCAGAACAGCCAAACTCCTCCACTAAAACCCTCCGCTTCCACTATTTCGCATCTATTGAACCCCATCTTCCTACCCATAACCAGCGCCCGAGAAGCCGGGATCCGAGTTTCAAGGAGGCCAACAATATCGGGCTTATGAACCTTTACCATGTGTCTTAAAGATCTCTGAAAATTAGTGCCACCGGCACCAAAGCAGTTCCAGATGATAATATTCATAATCAAGGAGATAACAGGAACGGGGTGCCCAAGGCAGATCAATTCAGATTCCGGCCTGGAGGCTGATCCTCCAATCTTACCGATTTACCCAAACTTTGCACTACAGATCTCTCTCTTAGCTTCTGAATCAACCTATCATTCCCTTTGAAACAAGCTCTTCTTGTTGCACATTAGCGTTGAGAGAAATGAGTGGTTCTCTGTGGTCCAAAGAAAACCTGGATCTCTTCCCTCTCCTAACCACAGCATCCGACGATTCATTCTCCCGAAATTCGTCAATAAACACACTACCTTCTTTTTCGATGTCCATCGAGACATTGCCCAGGGTTGCAAACTTGTTTGGGTGAATATCCAACCCTTGTCCCTTATTTTCCTTCTGTTTACTAGCAAGCTTACCCGTCCCCTTGTGTTTCTGCTTTTGGGTGATCTTGCCTCTTGTAATCTCCTTCTCACTTCTATCTGTCACCAAAGCACTGAATCCAGTGAATTTTCCTTTGCTTGTGCTTCCCTGTTCTAGACCCTGCTTCCCTGCGAATGGATTTGGATTTGCTTCATTCCCACTATCAGGTTTCCCTTTATTAGCATATCCCTGCATCGAGTTTCTGGCAGGATACTTCTGTCTAGGCACAAGCATCCAGGGGCCATACACCTCCGAACCTGCATCCTGGTTATCAATTCTGGAATCAGGCATCGCTGGGAACTCCGTGGCACGAGGTTCACCATCAGTTCTCTGCTCCGTCTCTCCCACAACCATATCGCAAGCCTCGACGGGATTCTTTACAGGGACTGCACTTTGCCAGCAACATTCTGTTCTAAGATGGCCGTATCTACCACAGAAGGTACAAGCCGTATGGAGGCCTTCGTATTCCACCCTCTGAATTTCCCCATCTAACTCAAACTGAGCAATCAAAGGCTTCAAGAGATCTATTTCCACACATACTCTAGCAAACCACCCTCTAGTTTTCTTGGCTGTATTCTCATCCACATGCACTGGTTTTCCAATGGTGGAAGCAATTCCCAATAACACATCCACATCATAAAATAAAAGAGGAAGTTGAGGAAAGCGTACCCAGACCATAGATTTCTCCACACTTGCTTCAGTTGGGCTGAACGTTGCAGACCAGGTTCAGACAGTCAAATAGTGCCCCTGTATCATCCAAGGGCCATCATTAATCATGTGGCTTCTATCCAGCTCATTATCAAATTGAACCAAGTGGAAGCCCTCTCCCAAATCCATCATGCTTACTCCTGCTATTGGTTTCCAAAGCTCCATGGTTCTGCGTTGTAGAGCTACATAGCCCAGGCTCCGTCCCAGAATTTTGATGATTAGTGCATTAGCCCAGGGCACCGCTAACCTCTTTTTCAGCTCGGGATCAATTGTGACAATCGGGATCAGGGGGTCAGCAGAATTGGGGCTAATTCGGATTAGACCTTCAGCGCAGAGATCCTTTCGGGGCCGAGGGGGGATGGAATCAGAGCTAGCAGCGGCGATGTCCTTCCAGGACAGCTTTGGTGGCGGCGGGTCGGTCGCAAACAGGGGAGAGTGGCCGTCCGGAGGGACGAACACGGTGTGGCGGAAGGAGTCCGGCAAGGAAGGCCCTAGGGCAGACGCGGGTTCGGTCATCGCGAATTTTACCTCAACAGTTAAAAAAATTAAAATCCTTTGAAAATATATCTATATTAGCTCAACATAATAAAAAGAAAAAACTTAACTTTGAAAATCAAAATGTGTATATACATATATAATAATGTTCTAATTCAATGTGGTTTTTTAGGGTTAAAGTATAAAAATAGGCTTAAAGCGTTTTTTGGCCCCTGACCTATCCAAAATTTGTGCATTTGGCCACTGACCTATTATTTGGTCATATTTGGCCCCTAACCTATCAAATTAGATAAATCCAACCCATATTGAATGAAAAATTAACTCTGTTGGAAAATTAACGGCAGTAACCAATACAAAAATGACACCTGACACATAAATAAAATTAATTTTCACTCTATCGGAACACTAGAAAAAGTTTTTAGGATTTTCTTACCGTGTAAAATAGTTACTTTGGCCATCTCCAGTTGAAAATTAAGTTTTATTTATGTGTCATGCATTAGAAGCGACAATGGTGGAGAATTCAAAAACCAACAGTTTGATGAATTCTGTGAAACCAGTGGTATTGACCACAATTTCTCTGCTCCTAGAACACCTCAACAAAATGAGGTTGTTGAAAGGAAGAACATAATAATTGTCGAAATAGCTAGGACAATGCTGAGTGAAAATAGGCTTCCAAAGTATTTCTGGGGTGAAGCTGTCCACACAGCATGCTATATTCTAAACAGGGCACTTGTTAGACCTATTCTCAAGAAAACCCCATATGAACTTTAGAAAGGACGAAAGCCCAACATTGGCTACTTTCGTGCCTTTGGGTGTAAATGTTTTATACTCAACACAAAGGATAACCTTGCAAAATTTGACGCTAAAGCTGACGAAGCGATCTTTTTGGGATACTCAACAAACAGTAAAACATATAGAGTATATAATAAACGAACTCAAATTGTAGAAGAGTCTGTCCATATTGAGTTCGATGAAGCTGACCCTGCTGGGAAGTCAACTCAGCTCGAAGAAGACGAACTAAGCTCAGCTTCCGGTGACCAAAATGGAGCTCCTGAGTCATCAATACAAGGGCTGACCAAAGGTAAACAAGAAGTTGAGATTACCTTTGCTGACCAATCTACTCCTGCAGAAATTGTAGAAACACCTGTTCCAAATAACTCAGCATTACCCAAAGAAATAAGAATTCCAAGAGGACATTCAGAAAAATCCATTCTTGATGCTGCTGAAAACAAGGTAATGACAAGAGATCAGCTTCGGAAGTATCTAAGCAATGTGGCTTTTGTCTCAATACATGAGCCAAAGAACTTCAACGATGCTGAGCACGATGAGTACTGGATCAATACCATGCAAGAAGAACTCGATCAATTCACAAGAAACGAGGTATGGGATTTAGTGCCTAAACCTAGGAATCAAAAGACCATAGGAACTAAATGGGTATTTAGAAATAAGCTAGATGAGCAAGGAAACGTAGTTAGAAATAAAGCCCGACTTGTAGCCCAAGGCTATAGTCAGCAAGAGGGTATTGACTATGGAGAAACCTTTGCACCCGTTGCTAGGCTAGAAGCTATACGTATACTGTGTGCATATGCCAGCTTTATGAATTTCAAATTATATCAAATGGATGTTAAAAATGCATTTCTTAATGGTTTTATAAACGAAGAGGTATATGTTAATCAACCTTCTGGGTTTGAAGATCCGAAATTTCCAAACCATGTTTATAAACTCAAGAAGGCCTTATATGGCCTAAAGCAAGCTCCACGAGCTTGGTATGAAAGGTTGACCAGCTTCCTGCTGACCAGGAATTATGTCAGAGGCAAAGTTGACACAACCTTGTTCATTAAGAAAAATGGTAAACATACCCTACTTGCACAAATTTACGTAGATGACATAATTTTTGGTGCTACTAATGATTCCATGTGCAAAGAATTTAGTAAACAGATGCAAACTAAGTTCGAAATGTCTATGATGGGCGAACTCAACTTCTTCCTTGGACTACAAATCAAGCAAAGTAAGAATGGAATTTTCATTAGTTAGTCTAAGTATGCCAAAGAAATGCTAAAGAAATTCGATATGGAAGAATGTAAACCCATATCAACCCCAATGGGTACTGATACGGTCCTTTGTGCTGATGAAAAAGGTAAGTCTGTAGATAGCAAACTATACCAAGGTATGATAGGCTCTCTACTTTATCTAACTGCTAGCAGACCTGATATTCAGTACTCAGTATGTTATTGTGCAAGATATCAAGCTGACCCCAGAGAATCTCACTTAATAGCTGTAAAAAGAATTTTCAGATATTTGCAGAGCTCAGTTAATGCAGGTCTATGGTATCCAAATACAAGTGACTTCACACTGATTGGATATACTGATGCTGACTATGGACGAGACAAGCTAGAACGAAAAAGCACTTTAGGAGGATGTCACTTCCTAGGAAGCTGTCTTGTATCTTGGTTCAGCAAGAAGCAGTCATCTGTGGCCCTGTCTACAACTGAAGCTGAGTACATTGCTGCTGGAAACTGTGTGGCACAAGTCCTATGGATTAAGCAATAGCTTGAGGATTATGGTGTCAAGACAGAAACAATAGAAGTCATGTGTGACAACAAAAGCGCCATTGACTTATCGAAGAATCCAATCCAACACAGCAGGATGAAGCATGTGGGCATAAGACATCACTTCATCAGGGATCATGTACTCAAGGGTGAGATCAAGCTGACCTATGTACCAACAAATGATCAGCTTGCGGATATCTTCACAAAGCCCTTGGCTCGTGAGCAATTCAACATACTGAGGGAAGCTATCGGTATGTCTAATCCTCTTCAGTAAATTCTATGCGCTAAATTGAATGTTGAGTGATTGCCATGCTGAGTGATTTGTGAAAACTTAGTAACTACTGCATGCTGAGTTAAGAATAACATGAAATCACCCTAAGCTGAGTAGACATACATGCTGAGTGATTCTCCCTAAGCTGAGTTACTAAAATCCAAAACTATCCTACGTAAAACTAACTACTCAGAAATCACAAAACGTTTGACATTCTCTATACTGAGTAAATCTCATTGAAAATAGTAAATGCTAGCATGCGCATTAATGGCCACCTAGGATAACGTAAGCAATAATGATAAATCCCATGCGCCGAACGTGTCATAAATGACAGAATCCCTGTCGGTTGATAATCTCGAGGGTAAAACGGCTAGTTCAACGTTTAGGATTTATTAGCACCTCTATAAAGTGGAAGTTTTCCCACTTATCACTCTTTACAGATGAAAACCCCTGGCATTCGAATCTCTCTCTGAATCTCAAAATCCTTTCAAAAGTTCATAACAATGGCGAAAACCCAAAATCCTTCCGGCGATGGTAACAACACCGACCACAACAATGAAAACCCTAAGTCACCGCCTCAACTAGGTCAGCACGACTTAACTCCAAACAGAAACCCCCAAACCGACCTAGCGACCTCGTCAACAAAGAAGAAGAAGGCTAAGCAGCCAAGTGAGAAATTCTTCATCAAAGTATACCCAAGTGTGAAGAATCATGAAGTTCTCAGATGTAGGTGGTTCTCTCCAAGCTTCATAACCCATGAGCAACCCTTTTGTGAATGGATTGCGAAAAACGGATGGGCTGGACTCTTTTCGCTTCTTGGAAAAACCTACCCTAGGCTAGTACGTGAATTCTACTCCAACCTCTGTGTTGATGGAAGTGATGCTGACCATCTCGTCACTCACGTTAAAGGTAAAAAGCTCACCATTACTCCTTCCTATCTCGCAACCTTGCTCAATCTTCCAAACACCGGAAAGGAATTCAGGACCACCAAAGAAAAACTGGACCACACAGTTACCTTCTGTAAACCCGAGGGACACAAAGGGGAAATACACAGCACATGCATGGGACAAAACTAGAAGATGGCGCACTATATACTGACCAACTTCATCTTCCCGAAGTTCAACTCAGCATCATCCGCTTCAAACTTTGAGCAGTGCTTCATATGGCACATGCTGACCTACAGCCCCCTCAACATGCCTGTATTTCTGGTAGGTGCACTCCAACGAAGCACTATCAAGCTCAGACTGGGTTCCCTTATTTCACGAATTCTCAAAGACCACCAAATTGACGTGACAACTGAAGTAGAAACCATGGGAACTGAAATTACTGCTGCATTATTATTTGGGCTAGTGTACAACCAACCCATCAAACCCAAGAAGGGAGAAGGGGTAGTCGAGGGAGCTCAGGGGGAAGCTGAGCAGGAAGGTCAGGAGGAAGGGGATGCTGAGCTACCTCAGGATGAGGATATAGCTGCAGTCGAAGCTGGCGTCCACACTAAGCAAGAAAAGAAACGAAAGGCAATTCAGACCAGCTCAAAGGATGTTGATGCTGTCCCTAAGAAAATTCGGGTTGTCTCTAAAGGGAAGAAAATTGATGCTGATCAAGGTAAGTCAGCAGAGAAAAGAAAAAGGGAAGATGAGCCTGAGGAGAGAGAAAGTGAAGAAACTCCTCTGAAGAAGAAAATGAAAAATGCTGAGCTGAGTCCAGTTGAAGCTGTTCCTCTTGGATTTGCTGTCCCTGATGATGCTCACTTCATCACAAGTCAAGGGATTGACCTTGAGCAAACTCCAGCTGATCAAGAAGAAGAAGAAGAGGAACAAAGTGACAATGAAGGTCAGCATGAACATAATGAGGATGTTGAGCAACATCAAGAAACTTATGCTGAGCAAGAACAAACAGAGCATGCTGACGAAGTTGAAAGTCCAGCTGAACCGAATATGACAAATGATGCTGAGCTCGCAGAGCAAGAAATAGTCAGGGAAGGGCTCAATGCTGATCTTGGAATTGAATCATCACTTGATTCTATTCCTGCTGACTCACCTCCTACAAAGGCAAGAAAGCTAAGAAGGCTCAAAAAGAAGGCCAACAAAACTCCCACTATTGATCTCTTGGATGACTCGCCTCCAATGAATGAAATCACGGACCTTACCACCACTCACTTTAAATTCTTCTCATCCTATGCTGAGCCCTCCATACAGGAAAACCAAGCCTCTATTACTCATACTGAGCAACATGCCAAGACTCCAGAAAATCCAAACCAAGCCGAGCAAGAACTCGAGGTCCTAGCTGATCCAGAAAACAGGCAAGCTAAGGAAAACCTTGCTCAACCTGAAGTGCCTCCTCCTGCACCAACTAACGTTCATGTTGAGCAGGTAACTATCTCTGCAGATCCACCAATTTCTTCACATCCTGTTTTGCAGAACATTGAGCAGTTAGCTCATGCTGTTCATCCACATCAAAATTCCGATGCTGACCACACCGGCACCTCAATTCAAGGGCAACATCAAACACCTCCTTAATCTGATGGAACTAGAATTTCGGCCCCTGAGGTACATCCTGAGGCACAATTTGCCTATCTTAATGCAACTGAGTCCGGACGTCGCATCATCGACTCAGCTCAACATCTCCTACAGGATATAAACACATCTCATGCCGATGCTGCTGGGACTGCACATGCTGAGTCACAAGAATTGTCATCTATCACTCAGCTTCTCAATGAGATCAAGCATCTCAAAGATTTAGTCAGCGTCATGACTTCTGTCCAACTCCAGCAACCCAAGCAAGAATCCTTTGTTAAGCTAACTGAGCTAATATTGATGATAGTGAACCACATGAATTCACTCCAAAGATAGATCAATGCCTTACCTACCATCACCACGGGTTATGCCACCTCTGCTGAGTTAGATCACTGCTTTAACAAGCTGTCTTCTAAGCTAACTAGTGCTCGTGATCTTCTCTCTTCATCTTCCTAATGTACCATGGACGAAATCAGTGAAGCGGTCCGCCTCCTGAATCTGAGCAAAGAGGAGATGGAAACTGATGTGGTCAAAACCAATACTATCCTTCAGACCACTCAAAGTATACTTCGGCATGTACGTTACACAACTGAACAGCGTGAGATCTACGACAAGGCTGTGCTTAAAATGTACCATCAATCGTATGCCCAGTTCACAGAAGCCATATCCTGGCTAACTAAGGCACACGAATACATGCTCAGCATGATCAGCGCAACCCTTCGTGCTCCTCGAGCTGTTCTTGATGATGGAGTCCCTGTCCTTGATGGCCTATTTGAAAGCACCAAGCGCCTCAAAGCCTATTCTGTAAAGCTGACTCGTGCTGCTCTCAATGAAACCTTCATCGCTCCTCAGCCTGATGATGGCAAAACGGGGGAGAACAGCCAAGAGGATGAAACTCAGCAAGACACAAGGGCTTCAGGAAGTAAGCAGCGGAAAGGCAAGGGAAAATTGTATCAAGCTGCCCATAAAAAGTAATAGCTTAGTCAACCTAGTACTTAGCTAATTCTATTTTTGTGCTTGTATACTTGTGCCTGAATATATATATTAAGCATCTTTTCATTCAAATTGACTTAGCTGTATGAGATACTTATTAAAAATGCTGACCTGTCTAAAAATTGAACAAACACAAATTCTCAGTACTTACTAATCATGTATCAAACTGAGTAAACATTGAACTCCTCTGAAAATTGACTTAAGATCGCCAAAACAAGATCTCAGTAAATCTAGGATTAAACTAAGACTGTATACACTTGTCTTCTCTAAGGTTTAGACAATACATGCAACCCTTACGGGGGAGTAATTTCAGAAAGATAAACGGTACTTCGATCATGGGAATACTGAGTTCCATAAATTAAATATTTTGCCAACATCAAAATGGGGGAGTTTGTTGAAACACCTTTCCACAAGATTTTGATTTGACAAAATCATTTAAGTTTAATCCATGATTAAGAGACAATTAAATTTAAGTGATTTGATTTAATTGTACTAATCCATTTGTTCAATATTGAGTATAAAGTACAAAAAAAGAAATAAAGAATAAGACAGGATCAAGTCAGCATGAGAACACAAGCTGAGTGAAGGGCAACTCGACATAAGAAAAGATAAAGTCATCCTTAGAACAATAGCTGAAGAATGAAGCTGGTCAAAGAAGATGAGTAGAATAGAACTCAGCATGAAAGAAGTAAAGTCTGCTTCAGAACAAAGCTGACCCTTGAAAGCTGAGTAAGAAGAACTCAGTATGGGAATTGGCCGACAATAAATCATCGGAGTAAAGCTGAGTGATTCACAAGTGTTCCGTTAGCTAAAAGACAAATCCAACAACTGTCTGCACCAATAATAGAAATCTCGGAATTATGCAAAAGTCAATTTCAAGAAACATGGGACAACTGAATTTGGCTAAAAGACAAACTGTCACAAGAAGACAACATTTGCATCAAGAAGACAAATCTGACGTCTGAAGAAATCAGAAGATAGGATTGGCCTGACACCTGAAGCTGACCAGAAGTTGTCTCCCAAAAGAGCCGTTTTGGACTCAACGGACAAATCAATTTCAAATGATTTGTTCCTCACAATTCATCTATAAAAGGAACAAAGATTTCATTTGGAAGATTGCCGATTTACAGAAAATTACAAGTGAGAAAGATACAAATTCAAAGCACTCAAAACAAAAGAGAAAGCTTACACCAAATCTTCCATTCTCTGTGTAAATGCTAGATTGATTAGTTGTAATCATCTAAAGTGTTCCTTGTCTTAAAAGGAACAAGTGTGTGATCAATTGTAATATTGAGAGTGTGCGTGCTGAGTACTCGGTATTTAGTACTTAGTAGTAGAGAAATCTAAGTGTTGGGTTGTAGCACTTAGTAGGAGTTGAGTAGACGAATAGAGGAAGGTACTTTTGCATATTCAACTGCCTGTAATCGGTTTGTGCTCTACCCTTAAAGAGCTCAGTATTGGATTTTAAAAGCCCGAAGGACTCTAGGGACTAGGCGTAGGCAGAGAGACCGAATCAGGATAAGTGATACTGAGTAATTTCTAACTCTCTCAAATATATATATATATATATATATATATATATATATGTGCTTGTGTTGATTGTTATATTTACGCAGGATACAAACTGTGAGAAGCTGACACTGAGTAAATTGGAGTGCTGAGTTGAAAACTGACCACACGAGTGTCAATTCCCAACTCTCAAGTAAAACAGTCTTAGTCAGCATCTGACTAAAGCTGTCTTACGCTAAGTTCGGCCAAGCTGACCAAAGCTGAGTTAATCAACTTATTGAAATAATTAAGTCAGCAAGATTAATTAGCGAAAAAGTTATATTAGTTCCTAACCCCCCTTGGAATTAATCACACGGGACCAACACCTACCTCCATCATACTCATAGATATCTTCGTTGTAGTTCCGTTCAACATCCTCCAACTCATCATCACAATAGAATCTACCTTCATTATTTTCATAAGGAGCCCCGTGTCGATCCCACTCAACACACTGACGCCCATTCTCATCATAGTAGACCCCATCTTCGTCTTCCTCATGAGCGGCCCCATATTGGTTCCACTCAATGCTTCGATGTTCATCCTCCCCATGGTAAACTCTACCATTTTTATCATAATCAAACTCATATGCACTATGACAAAGTTCACCATCTTCACATATTTCATCTTCGGAAGTGTGCTCTCTCTCTTCAACCTCATCCTCGAATTCGCCTTCATAATAATCACATTCCTCATTTCTTACTAGCTCATTCTCGGATTGGTTCTTCTCTTCATCAATCTCCTCTTCTAACCCCTCTTCTTCATGGTTGTATTCAAATTCATTTCCATCTTCATCCATGATCCGTCTTTTCCCATGACCTCTCGTTTCCTCCCACTTCTCTCCATAACTCGAACCGACTAATTCACGTGCCAAGTCGTCCGACTCAAAAGACATGCTACAACCCAATATGGTAGAACCACCAACATCTCTCCCATCACCATAGCCATCAATCTCCACATATAAACTAATTTCATCTTCCCCCTTAAAGAGATTAATAAGCCCAAACTCCTTCTCCCCCTCTTCAAGACAAATCTCCTTAATGTCCTTAAGCATACATATGTAGCTATGCCTAAAGGGCATTTCATCAAACACTTGGGGAGTACCCTTCTCAACATGGGTTTCTTCAAAATTTCCACCTCTCAATCCCCACTCCTCCTCATTCACACATGCATTTAAATTCTCATCAACAATTTCTTTAACAATAAATCCACAATGAGAACTTAAATCTACTTCAACATCACAAACAACCAAATCATCACTAATAATAGGCATACCCACAACCTCCACATCAAGAATTGAAAGCTTTGGATTTACCTCCTCCTTGTGTAAAATGGGACAGATTTGGGGTGAATCTCTAGGAGGTGAAATAGTGGTTTCTGCATCTCTTTTCCGTTGGGCTCGACGTTGTCATCTCCGGCTATTTCGGGTTCCCCTTTGGAGTCTTTCCATTTCTTCTTGCTCCAAGTTATCTCTTGTCTTTCTTATCATCTCAACATATTGGAGCTTCATCTCCATTGTCTCGGCTTCAAGACGTTCCTTTAAGGCTTGTGAATAACTCGGTTGAATCATTGTGAAAGAAGTCTCCGTTCAAGGAAAACGATCGGCTCTGATACCAACTGATACAGATTAATTTCGGAATGTGTTAGTTTTAATCGTAAACTAACAAAGATGTTCTTCTCTAGCTAAACTAGAAGGAGTGAATCCCGGGTTTCATGGACTAAATCCATAGGAATAGTGAAATCCCCATTGTTGAAGGTGAAAACCTTAACAAACTTCAATGAAGAAGAAGATATATTTTGTATTGATAAAAGTTAAAGATTACAATAGAAAGAGATGTATTTATACCATCTCAAAAACCCTAATTGGCAAATTACATAAAGGGCAAATTACATAATTAAGTAAAACATAAAGATAAGGGGTAAATGGGTAATTATAAAGGGGTTGCATGGATGGTAAATAGGGAGTGACATGGTTGTAATAAGGGAGTGGCAGGATTGTAAATAGGGAAGAAGCTGGAGTGTCTTGGCTGTTGAACTCTTCTCCGGATCAGTACTCATTATACGCGGGGCGTGCCTTGGCTGTTGAACTCTTCTCCGGATCAGTACTCATTATACGCGGAGCGTGTTTTAACTCTACACGGAGCGTGCCTGATCCAAGCCCCGCGTGGATGACCTCCTGGACTTTCTCTAGATCAAACCCTCAAGTACACGGAGCGTGTAATAGACAACGCGGAGCGTGCCCCACTTATTGTGTGGCACAGTTTTGGCCTCCTTACTCGCTTGTTGCTCGTGCTTGATTCTTCCTCCGACTTCCCTCGTCCAGATCCGATCCTAGGGAAAGATGCCCCGCATCACATAAACTATTAATCTTTTCCTTTAGAAAAAAACTATTAATATTCATCACTTAATTAAGTAATTAAAGGAAATTAATTCATGATGAACAATATTTAATCATACTTACAAACATAATATATTTATATATTATATAAAAGCTAATTAATTAGTCTCCTCCTCAGGCCAAAGAAATGCTCCCATGGCAAACTTCCTCTTCTGATTAACATCTCCGACCAAGGGCAGTCCATAGGCTTTAAGCAGCCAGTCCAGCTTCCACTCCGGCACCGTTTCATAATCGTTTTTCTTGAATCGCCGGTAGTGAAGTGGCATCTGAAAGTTGCTGCGGCTGCCGGAGCAGTTCTCCGGCGGCATCTTCTTCTTCATTTCTTGATGATGGTAACCATAAGCTGTGTTTGAGCAACTAGTTATTCCACTCATTTTGATGATCATGTGCACTTCTCAATTGGGTACCTAAGTTAGCCTTTTATATGCATAAGGGTTCGGGTGTACATCGATTCGGTTTTACAATGGTTTTAGGTTTATGTGCATTTCGGTATCCGAGTTTAGTAAAACTATAAAAAAACCTTAGGGGTTAAGCCGCAAAAATACTCAATTTTGGGTCAGGAGCAATTTTATTTTTAACGTCTAAAATGGTGTGCAATTTTACTCCTAATGTTAGAAGCTAAGAGTAATTTTACCCTTAACGTTGATAAATTGGATCAATTTGAGAAATAATTCATCAAACTGTCTTCTCGGTCATGAATGTTATCATCTACACTTCACACGTGCGTCATTTTATCAGTAACAAATCACAAACATATGTTGGAATGTGAAAATAATAAATAAAAAGAAATATATACCGTCTTTTGGTACGAATTAGATAAAAAATTCAAAAAAAATCACCGAATTTATAAATATTAATCTCTAATTCTATTATTAAACTATAAAAAAATATGAAATCCTTTTTTTAGAGCCATTTGTTATGCAATTGGTGCAGAATAAGGAACAAAAATATATATGTTTTATAATAGTGTCTCAAATTGACCTAATTTATCAATGTTAGGGGTAAAATTGCTTTTACCTTCCAATGTTGGGGATAAAATTGCACCATTTTAGAGGTTAAGGGTAAAATTACTCCAGACCCAAAACGTTAGGGGTATTTTTGTACTTTAACCCAAAAACTTAACCACATTGAATTATGGGTTAAGGTGCAAAAATACCCCTAATGTTTTGGGTTAGGAGCAATTTTACCCCTAACGTCTAAAATGGTGCAATTTTACCCCTAACGTTTGTAGCCAAGAGCAATTTTACCTCTAACGTTGATAAATTGGGTCAATTTCAGAAATAATTCATCAAACTGTCTTCTCGGTAATGAATCTTATCATCTACACTTCACATGTGCGTCATTTTATCAATAACAAATCATAAACATATATTGGGATGTGAAAAAAAATAAAAACATATACTGTCTTTTATACGAATTAGACAAAAAAATTCAAAAAATTCACCGAATTTATAAATATTAATCTCAAATTCTATTATTAAATTACAAAAGACATGAAATAATTTTCTTAGAATGAATTGATATGCAATTGGTGCAAAATAATGAACAAAAATATCTGTGTTTTATAATAGTGTCGGAAATTGACCCAAATTACCAACGTTAGGGGTAAAATTGCTCTTGGCTACAAACGTTAGGGGCAAAATTGCACCATTTTAGACGTTAGGGGTAAAATTGCTCCTGATCCAAAATGTTTGGGGTATTTTTGCACCTTAACCCTTGAATTATATATATTCTACAATATTATTATATATGTATATACACATTTTGATTTTCCAAGTTTAGTTTTTTTTATTATGTCGATATAATATATTTTTGGAATTTTCTTTTATTGTTGTTGAGATAAATTTAATAAGAAAATATAATGATTTTTATTTATTTTTTATTTTTAATTAATTCGGTTTAAACCCAAACATAATTAAATATTTCAGTTTTACATAATATTTGATTCGATGTTAGTGACTATCATTTTGGTAATTTAGTTTTTATGGTTTGGTTCGGTTTTTAAACCGATACACACTCTAAATAAAGGCTGTTCAAAAACCGAACCGAAATAATTATGATACATTATGATGATCATGTGACCTCTCAATTGCGTACCCAAGTTAGCCTTTTATATGCATAAGAGAGCTAGAAGATGTCTGAATTTACTAGAAGAAAAAATACACCCTTAGGTCCTTATGTTTTTCGAATTTCTTAATTAAGTCTTGGATCTTTCAATTTAATGCATTATGATATTGCACAATTAATTGTATTATATATGAACTAATGAGGCGTCCAATGACAGATTCAGGATTCTCTCGCATATGGTGTTTGTGGTGGTCTCTCATGATTTATTGATGTTAAATTCATGTTTTTTAGATGCTTTTCCGTAGAAAATTAAAACTTAGTGCACATTTTTCATGGAATTTTCGATGTTTTCTGGCAACTAGTAAGTGATCAAGCCTCCCTAGCTCGCCTGGATTTGTCCTCTTCCTCAAAAGAAACCGTTGAAACTACGTGGACCAGTTAAAAGAGTCTTTAAGGTCTTGTACCACGTCCAACGTCGTGATTCAAGGGACCCGTTACAACTGTTTCTAGTTGACAACAAGGTTTCACAATTGACTGACCACCACATGGACCTCGACTTTCATTTAGAGCTAAGTTTAAAACTACTTTGTATCCTTTTATTATTTTTCTGTCTTATCAAGCTCAATAGAGTTTATATTACATCACATTAGTTGCCGTTTAATTTGAATTATACACATTGAGAATTAATTGTGAATGTTAAATTCGGTTAAAAATATTGAATGATAGATCCAAGGGGGGTCAAGAGGGTTTGAGAACCCTCTCATTGTCGGAAAAATCTATTGAAACCGTGTACGAAGTTTTAATTTTTTCCTTCAAAAACACCAAAAAAAAAATATCAATTGAGTACTTACATAAATCATCAGAAAGCACTCTAAATATCCCTATTAGTGAATCATGGATTCGTAACTGAAAATGCACGATTCACTTCATCAGCATCTTAACTAGTGATGGTTCATGTCGAACCGACTAATACCATAATGACTACAAACCCAATGCACATTGTTTGGCTCTTTCGTAGGAAAATGCGGACGTGCCAGAGAATTATAGTATTCTCAAACTATGGAGTGAAATTGAGTCCGGTTTCTGACTTCTACGTAACAAATGAAATTACGTCTAACTAATCTTCTAATTATCAAACGATTGTATGGAATCAAGAGACCGTAAAATTCTAAAAATTCGATTATCAAAACGATACCGATCTTACAAAAATGATTGAACAACAAATAAAATAAAAATTGTACTGAAAAAGATGAATGAACTTTAGATCTGAAAATTGAAACTAAAGGAATTACTGTGAATTGTAAAGATGCTAAACAATTGCTCTCCACAAGCATTGATTTGAGGGAAGAAAGTTTATGCTTGATCCCCTAACAACAATCATTTAGGCTTCGTAAACAAAAATTACAAGACATAAACGAAAAATTAAATTACTTTAATAGACACATGTAGTTAGACTAAAAAAATAAAAAATAAATAAAAACACTACTTACCTAGTCTTCCACATAAATCAAAATTCTTAACAAAAAAATAGATAAAATAAATAAAAACTAATAAAATAAAATATAAAATAAACTAATCCCAATCTAAAGACAAAACAAGAAGAGCTTGACGGCTACAAGAAGAAAAAAAAACTATTTTAATGAATTTGAGTTATGAGTTATTGAGACCTAACAAAATAAATAAATAAATAAATAATCCAAGCGAAAGAGTTCCGGATATATCGGATATAGAGGGTTAAAAGAGATCAGAACAAACAAGAATTACACCCTTTCGTAACCAATACGACAACTCTTGTTGCAGATGCGAAACTCTTATCGCATTTGTGATGAATTCGTCACAAATACGACATCACATCAGTTCAATTGTTAGATTCTTTTCTTATTTTTTGAGCTTTCCATCCTAATCATCTTCCGCAGACACTAATTCTTCAAAGGTTGAACGAAACATACTCTCTTCTCTCTATAAACCACCGTCTTTTCTTCGGTTTGGGATGGCGAAGAAGATGTTGAGAGTCTGAGGAAGAAGGTGAATTGAAATAAGGGTATTCTTGTCCAAAGTAGATGAAAGTGTCTAATTTGGTGAGGTGGAAGTAAAGTGAGTCAAATATATTAATGGACTCCTTTAAATAGGCTAGATTAGTAATTAGCGTTACTATTAATGTTATGAATATGAACCATCTAAAACTAGGTTATTCCCGCCGTCTTGTCCAAAGTAGATGAAAGTGTCTAATTTGGTGAGGTGGAAGTAAAGTGAGTCAAATATATTAATGGACTCCTTTAAATAGGCTAGATTAGTAATTAGCGTTACTATTAATGTCATGAATATGAACCATCTAAAACTAGGTTATTCCGGCCGTCCTGGCCAATTTTCTCCGTGCGATTTTCGTGCTTTTACTGTTATTTTGGTGCTTACGTAACAATCATGGGAGAGGAACTGGAAGCTGCATATCGGCGACTACGTCTCAATGAAGAGGATGAACCGGAGGTGGTGATCGACGAGGATGAGCTGGTATACGATCCTACAATAAAACTGAAGTTACTAGGCAGATTAATATCCACAAAACCGTTGAACCTGCGATCAATGGCAAATGCTTTCTCATCAATTTGGAGAACAAATAAGGGGTTTAAGGTGAATGAATGGGGGTAGCGGAATGTTTATGGTAGAGTTTGAATCAGAGAGAGATAAAACTAGAGTCCTGGAAGAATCACCTTGGCACTATGACAGACAGCTAGTCATCCTAGCAAGTTTCGATGGTATTGCGCAACCCTCTGAAATTGACCTCAACTGCTGTGACTTCTGGATGAGGCTAAGCGAAGTGTCGTTCCAGTGCAGGGGAGCCAAAACAATCGAAAAGATTGCTACATCAGCAGGAAAGGTGGTGAGGGTAGACGAAGAAAGCCTGCAAAAATGGGCGAGCTATGTACGAGTTCGTGTTAACATGGATATCAGAAGGCCAATTAAACGCTTTATCAAAATCAGGAGTGGAGGAGGGGATCTCGGTTGGATCAAATGTCAGTATGAGAAGCTCCCAAACTATTGTTACCTCTGTGGAGTCATTGGCCACGTAAAAGATGATTGTGATCAGGAGAACGAGATAAGTGAAGGGGAGGATTGGCCGTACGGCCCGTCTCTACGAGCTACACCTGTGAAACTTAAATCTTTTAATTATGGGTACATAGAGAAAAAACGCAGGGAGGAGCAGTACAGCAGGTCAGAATCAGGAGAGAATAGCAGTTCTACAGCTAGGAGACAACTCTTTGCAAAACTTGCTGTTGCTACAGCCATACAAGCACAAACTGATTCTGCTAGCAGGGTTCAGGAGAGCACGGGGGAGGGAGGAGGTGTGGTTGAAAAACAAAATGAAGTCCCAGAATTGCTTGTAGGAAAGATCAGAAAGGAGATACAACCCACATCACAAATAAAATTTACTATGGGAAGCTCGGAGGGAATCCAGGGAGACGGGAAAAGAAAACAGAGAAAGTTCCGGCTTAAGAAGATGGCAAGGGGTATTAACGCTGCCCAAAATCTAGCTGTGATACAGGGGGAGGAACTACAGCCTAGACAGAAATGACCTCTGGATGAGGATATTGAAATGACTCTAATTGATGAAGGGAAAAAACAGAAGATGCACAGTGATGAAACAGAAGAAAGGGTGGAGGCTGAAAGGCCCCACCCCGTATTATGAAAATCTTTAGCTGGAATGTGTGGGGCCTGGGTAACCCTCACGCATTCCGTGCCCTCAAGCAACAACTGAGGGAAACAGACCCAGACGTCTTCTTCTTAATGGAGACAAAACTCTTTGATTATGAATTAACAGGGTTGAAGAGGATGTGCTCACAGTATGAGGTGTTCAGTGTATCGCCATATGGAAGGAGGGGTGGATTACTACTGGCATAGAGGAAGGGGGTTAATATTGAGATTAAAAACTATGGAGATCACTGTATTTACTTTCTTGTGCGTAACCATGATAATATTGTGAATTGGAGAGGCATTGGGTGATATGGATGGCCCGAAGACGGAAATAAATACCGAACATGGGAGTTCCTCAGGCATTTGTCAGAACTCCATGATTACCCGCTGCTTATGTTCGGTGATTTGAACGAAATCTTGTACCCTTCCGAGAAAAGCGGGGGGCGTGAAAGAGAATGGCAAAGAATGGAAGCTTTCTCTGAGTGCTTAACTGACTATCATCTCCAAGAGTTGGCCTTTGTGGGACCAAAATTCACATGGACCAATGGTAGACAGCATGGAGAGCTTATTATGGAACGGCTGGACCGCTTTACTGGCGATGAAAACTGGTTAAATCTGTTTCCACATTATCGGGTGCACCACCTTGCACGGTATGGCTCGGATCACTGTCCGATCTTTCTTAACACAGATGACAGGCGAGGGCCACCTAAGAACAGACAAAGGATTTTCCGATTCGAACGTATGTGGCTTAGGGACACGAGGTGCCAAGAAGTAGTAACGGAAGCGTGGTTTGGGGCTGGGGAGCAGACGGAACTGAATCAGAAAATTAAATGCTGCTCTTCAGCGTTTACCAGGTGGAACAGAACCGAATTTGGTAACATTCAGCGGCAAAGCCGCGAATTAACAGACATGCTACGAAACCTCCAGCAAGGTGACCAAACGGAACTTAACAGGGCAGAACAGTCACAAGTACAGCAGAAACTAGCTGAAATTCAGACCAGAGAGGAATTAATATGGAGGCAAAGGGCTAGAACATGCTGGCTTAGAGAGGGGGACAAGAACACGGGTTTCTTCCATGCCCAAGCATCGGGCAGAAGAAGATCAAATAAAATACAACGGCTAAAGGATGATGAAGGTAATTGGGTGGGTGATGAAATCGGCATTGGAGCAGTAGTTGAGGATCACTTCAAAAATTTGTTCAGTGCAGGGGAAGTAAGTGGGGTGGATGAGTTCCTAGAGGATATTCACGACACCATAACAGAAGATGATAAAGAAAGACTTAATCAGGCATTTACAAAAGAGGAAGTTAAGGCTGCAATTTTCCAAATCCACCCAGACAAAGCTCCAGGTCCTGACGGTATGCCTTCCCTTTTCTACCAATCCTATTGGGATGTTGTAGGCCCTGGGGTGACTAAAATGGCTTTAGATTTTCTGAATCATGGTCATATGCCTGAAAAATTGAACCACACTTACATTACTTTGATACCAAAAAATCAGTAACCCGACAAAGGTACAAGATTTAAGACCAATCAGTTTATGCAATGTGTTGTATAAAGCCTTATCAAAAGTTATTGCAAATAGACTGAAAGGAACCTTGAATGGAGTAATATGTGAAAACCAAAGTGCCTTTGTCCCGGGAAGGGCCATTACTGATAACACCTTGATTGCGTTTGAATTGTTCCATTCTATGAAAAAACGCATAAAGGGAAAGAAAATGGCATTTGCTTTTAAACTCGACATGAGTAAAGCATATGACGGAATCAAATGGGTTTTTCTCGAAAGAGTACTGCTCAAAATGGGGTAGCCTGAGCGATTTGTGGGACTAATAATGAGATGCGTTAACTCAACGACACTATCCTTCCTGGTTAATGGTTACCTGGTGGGACTAGTGAAGCCAAGCAGGGGGGCTTCGACAGGGAGACCCTCTATCCCCTTACCTTTTTGTTTTATGTGCTGAAGGCCCCTCGGCTAGAATAAACAGGGAAGCACGGAGGGGTAAAATACACGGAATAAAGGCTGGCAGAGCATGTCCGGAAATCAGCCATCTATTATTCGCAGATGACTGTATTATCTTTGGTAGAGCAACAATAGAGGAAAGTGGGGTTGTGAGGCGAATTCCCGAGGACTATGAGAAGGCTTCTGGGCAAATGGTCAACTTCAATAAGTCCGATATAACCTTCAGCCAGAGTGTGCCTAATGACAGGAAAGAGCAAATCACACAAGTGCTAGAAGTTCAGGAAGTGGGTCATTTTCCAAAAAAATTGGGTATGCCAACGGTCATTGGGAGATCAAAAAAGGCAGTATTCCAGTTTCTCCTCGAAAGGCTTAGCAAAACAATTCAAGGATGGGGCTTTCGCCTATTATCCAGTGGAGGGAAAGAGGTCCTGATTAAGGCAGTTGCGCAAGCAATCCCACAATACCTACTCTCATGCTTCATTGTCCCACATTCTTTCTGCAGAGATGTACAAAGCTTGATTGGGCGTTTCTGGTGGGGCGGAACTGTTGAAAAAAGAGCAATACATTGGCTGACATGGGATATTCTATGTAAGTCCAAAAGAGAGGGAGGGCTGGGCTTCCACTGGTTCGAGTCGTTTAACAGTGCAATGGTGGCAAAACAAGCCTGGAAGCTACTAACCCAACCCCAAATTCTATATGTCAGACTCTTCAAAGGCAAATATTTCCCCCAAACTGAATTTATGAATGCAAAACTGGGAAGAACGGATAGCTACGCATGGAGAGGCTTGATAAAGGCTCGCGAAGTAATCAGGAAAGGCATGTGCTGGAAGATTGGGAATGGTAGGAAAGCTGAGATATGGCAATCAAACTGGGTCTATACGCTGAATGCAAAGAGACCATTGACAAAAATGGAGCCAGTTGAATTCACAAAGGTAAACAATCTAATTGACGAAGAGACGAGAGCATGGAACAGACCTGTAATAAGGGCGACTTTTTGTAAGGAGGAGGCCGATGAAATATTGAAGATTCCTCTCAACCGACGGCTGCCGAACGATGAATTGTTCTGGCCGAGCACAAGGAATGGCAATTTCTCCGTGAAATCTTCCTACCACGTCGCTAAAGGAATTCGAATAAGTGCTGAAAGAAGAGCATGGAGCTCTAACCCGCAGGGCGATGAATGGAATTGGTTATGGAAGCTAAATGTTCCCCAAAAGTTGCGAATTTTTCTATGGCGGTGCTGTAGGAATATCCTACCGACGTACAGTAAATTAAAGGGAAGAGGGGTTGATTCACCTATGACATGCCCACGGTGCAGATGTGAAGATGAGACACAGGAACACGCCTTACTCAATTTTCTAGAGGTGAAAAAAATCTGGAAAGAGTTTTTTGGATATGACAGGAGATGGAAACAGGAAGTCTGAAATATGAGTGATTGGTTCAGGAGGATGAAGGGGGACGGGCCAAAAGACCGAATTGAGAAAATAGCTGTGATGGCCTGGCTCATTTGGTACGATCGTAATAAAATCGTCCATGGAGGGGAGACGATGTTGGGGACGATGAAGGAAAAAGCGGAACAGTTAATCGAGGAATGGAGGGGTGGAGAGAGAATAGGTTTCACGGCAGAGGTGCCGGAGCAGGTGGCTGGGGAAATAGCTGCTAATACCGCAGTATGGAAGGCGCAGGCGAGGAGGATGGTCAAAATCAACGTAGACGCATCGTGGATTGAAGGGAGGGAGGGTGGTACTGGAGTGGTAATTCGGGATGAGGCGGGCGAAGTCCTACTTGCAGCTGCTAGAACAAACCCAGCGGTGCTGAATGCGGAATTGGCAGAAGCTCAAGCTGCAATATGGGGTCTTGAATTAGCACGGGATGGGGGATGGACCAGAATAATACTCGAAACGGACAACGCCTCACTGGCTGATGCATTAAATGGAAACAGACCAGGATCGGGAGTTGGATCAATGCTAATTGAAGACGTTAAACAGATTGCGGCAGATTTTCAGAGAGTAGAATTTTCTCACACCAGACGGAACGGCAACATTGTTGCACATGAACTAGCTCAGTGGGGTAGGCGTAGTGGAGCATCACTAATCCTCACAGAGGAGGTCCCTGATGAAATCGCTATTTTTTGCTACAATGATCAATGTAATTTAGCCCCGTGATTAATGCAAATGCAATTTTCAATCAAAAAAAAAAATTAGGCTATTTGTGATTACGATGGATGTTGCTATTTTCATTGAGTTTTAATGTTAAGGATTTAGGGCCAATGTATCTTGCTTATATTGGAGGCTAAATGTCTTAATCCAAATTAAATGACAAAAGAATTATGTGGCTGGGAATTAATTTAATGGCCATGCTATATCATTGGCCTATATATCTACCATACTAAAAATTCTAAATATATTCTATCTAGTTAGATATCAAGTATGACATTGTCATTTATTATTAATACTAGTCGAAAACTCGTGCGATGTACGAGATACGAAACTTTTATATAATTTAGATAAATAAATAAATAAATTGACATATTTACTTTTAAGTAATTTTATATTATGCTATGAGAAATTTGTATATTATGTATATTTGAAATTAATATATATTTTTTATTGATAATTCAAATCAAATCAAATTAATTTTAAAAATAATTGATTAATTTTTTTTTATAGAATTTTAACTAAAGGTGAATGATTCATTTATTTTTACAAAATTCAATGATTTATACTTTTTAGTAATTTTAATATATTTTTATATTTTCTTATAACTGGAATTCTATGAAGCAATAATAATAAAATAGGAGATTAATTAAGAAATATATTAAAATATAATAAAAAACCAAAAATTGAATTAGACTACAATTAAAATTAAATATGATATCTATGGTACAAAAGAATTACAATCTATGTTAAACAAAAATCGAATGAAACTACAATCAAAATTTAATATTATATCTACGATACAAAAGAATTACAATCTATGTTCAAATGGAAGCAAATGATGATCTTACAAATGAGCTAAGGCTTCCTTATATAGGAAAAACCTTAGGAACAAGACAAAATAAAAAGATAAGAATAACATCTTATCTTATCTTACACACCACTCATCACACCATTATCTTTTTGAAAGATAAGATAAGAATCTTACCTTTCTTACACACCACACCATTATCTTTAAGAAAGATAAGAATCTTATCTTTCTTATTACACATCACATCACACTAGATTATTATTACAAGAAAAATACAAACTTGATACTTAAACCACAACTTTCTGGACAAGTGGCACTTATGTCTTCTGGATATTTTCATATGTAATGACTAGGAGAGAGATTGAAGTTCTTCCAGTCTTCATCATCCGAATCAATGTCGCCATACAGTGATTCGTACCATGGTCCTTTCCTTACTCGTGGGTCCGGATAAGGGTCTTGGGAATCTTGGAAGTAATGAGGTGGAACTTGAGGTTCTTGAGTTGGCACTTGAGTTGCTTGGGGTGGCATTTGCGGTGGCACTTGAGTTGCTTGAGGTGGCACTTGAGGTGGCACTTGAGTTGCTTGAGGTGGCACTTGAGGTGGTCTTGATCTGGAAGAAGATGCTTGTCCTGGTTCTGGTTGTTGTTGTGAAGCCATAAATGGAGTCCGATTTGACACTAAGTGAATGTTGACTGGCTTGGCAGGGTACAGTGTTGTACTAAGAATTTGGTTAGTATTGAGATCATAACCATTAAGGCAACAAAGATAATTTTTGAGTGCCATTTTTTCATTGCCTTTGGTTTCCTGTATTGGAGTTAAGAAAGTATTCCACTCATAAGCTTCATTTTGAGTCCAAAATTTCCCTTGCATGTCTTGGAAGTATGGCCTGTGGATGATAAAGACTGCACTGGTTGATAAATGGGACGTTGCACTATCCCAGAGCTTGAGTCTTTCAATTATTTTCTGGAGTTCCTTTCGCCACCACGAAAGGGGGGCATACCAGTCCATTAAAGTCCATAATAGAGAATCACATTGCTGTTCTTCATGGAGGTGATGAAACATTTCCAAGACTGGTATTTCAATGGCAATGGAATAGAGGACCGTTAAGCACCAAATGCACCATAATTCGGAAGAGAGGAGATCTTGTGTGGGTTTCAGACGGAAAAGGATAAGGAAAGGGCAATCTTGGTAAAATTCATCAGGTTTAGGGAGGTTCCTTGCAGTGAGGAAGTCTTTGAAGTGAACAAACAGGTGGGTTTTGGCATAGCACTGAATTTCAAAAATATTTTTGAAATTAGTTCTAGGAGGAAAGGGGCGAAGGGCTACATGATTCTTAGGAGTAGAGGATGCCATGAAGATGAAAGGTAGGGAGGCTATAGAGGTGATAAGTGAAGGTTGTGGTCTGGAAAGCAAGTCTGGGATGAGGTTCTGATGTCCTTTTATATGCTCCACATGGAAGTCATATTTTGCAAACCAGTCCTTAAGTCTCAATAATTGTTGGCTAGGGAGAGACTTATTTTTGAATTCAAGGATTTTCGGAAAAGATGAATTATCCATTCTGACAGTGAAATGATGGCCGATGAGATGGAATTCAAATTTCTTTATACCATTTTTTACCGCAAGAATCTCTTTGATCGTGGTGTGATAATGTTGCTCTGCAGCTTTGAATTGTCCACTAGCATGTCCACAGTAATGAGAAGTTCCATCAACTTCTTCAATAAGCAATGCACCCCAATGTTCATCACTAGCATCTGTTTGTAAAACACGCTTTCTAGTGCCAGGTATCTTTAATGCTGGAGGATTTTGAGCCACAACTTTAAGTTGCTGAACAGCTTTAGTTTGGACATGACTCCACGATGGTGCATTCTTTTTCAGCATTTTTGATAATTGGCTAGTGTGCTCAGAGACATGAGGGATGAATTCCCGGATGTAATTGATGATTCCCAAGAATTGCTGAATTTGCTTTACAGAAAGATTCTCATCAGGGAATTTCAATAATTCTTGAGAAATGTGGGGTCCAGGCTGATATTGGCCATCATGGAATCTCATGCCTAAAAACTCCACTGAGTCCTGTCCAATAATGCTCTTCTTTTCAGAAAGCATTATGCCATGCTGGTCTACAATGTGCTGGAATTGGGCCAAAAGACTATTATGGGCCTGGACGTCTTTTGAGAAGAGTAAGATATCATCAATGTAGATAAGAGCACTATGAAGGATGGGCTCAAAAATCTTAATCATGGCCTTTTGGAACAGAGATGGGGCTGTTTTTAGCCCAAAAGGCATAACTCTCCATTGATATTGTGCTGTAGGAATGCAAAATGCTGTCTTGTAACGATCTTCTGGATGAATCCCAAGCTGCCAAAAACCTGCTTTGAGATCAAATTTTGAAAAGATATGGGCTTCATTGAGATGGACAAATAAGGAATTAATCCTTGGAAGGGGGAATTTGTCATCTCTTAGAAATCCATTGAGGGGCTTGTAGTCAATCACAAGCCTTTTCTTTGCACGAACTATTTCTGACCGCTTCTCGACATAAAATGCTTGACAAGCCCAAGGAGATGTGGTTGGCTCTATCAAGCCTTGTTGCAACAATTGAGCACATTCTTCTTTTGCCAGGAGAAGGTCAGCAGGTGTCATGCCCGGATGCGTTGCCTTTGTAGGATTGACATCTTCATTAAGCTTGAAAGGCAATTTGATGAAGAAATCTTTATTTTTCCAAAGTGGTGAGGGATGCGAGAATTGCGAGTGGGAATCAGCACATGACTTCAAGAGAAGTTTTGTAATTTGTTGAAAATCTGGTGAGACTTCAGCTAGGGAGTACATCTTAGGGACGCACGTGTACAATTTTAATTGTCGTTTGAAACGAATCCCTTCAGGAAGAATTTGTAACCCTTTAGCTTTCTGGTAGACATCAAAACCAACTAAGATGTCTTTGTCTGGAAGTGCCGATCCAAGGACTTTGACCCAAATGATACAGTTAGGGAAAAACTGAATCCCAATGGGTTTTTTGGATCTGAGTGTAGTGGAAAATACCTTGCCATCTGCAGGCTTGAAATACTCATAGTGGGTTTCCCATGAGGTATTAGGCAAAATTGATGGATTAACCATCGTCTTTTGAGCCCCAGTATCCATAAGACCAATAACAGAAATGGGTCTGTCATATTTGGACGGCAATAGATGAATATTTACCAGGGGATAAGTGGGAGTAAGACTCTCTGATGAGCATGATTGTAGGGAATAGATGGGAAGCAAATCATCAGAAACTGGAAAATCATCATCAGAATCTTCTGAAGAAGAAGAATCTGTATAATCTTCAAGGGCGAAGATGGTTTCTGGTGTTGCTTCATCTTGCTCTGAGTACAAGGATTCAACATCTGCATCTTCAAGACTGTAGGAAAGTTGTTGGACCAATTTTTGAGCCTTTTGTGGCTGATTTGGACATTTACGAGCGTAATGCCCCTTTTGACCACAAATGTAACACCGATCAGTCTGCTTATTCCTGTTGGTCTTTTTCTTGAAAAACTTGAATCGTTTCTGCCGTCTGGACCCTTGATATGAATTAGGGAATTTAGAGAATCTAGAGAGCTTCCTGTAGTGTTTCTTCTTTGAGGGACGACAGTCACATTTGCTATCCTTGCACTTGATATGTAGGTAAGATTTGTTGCAAAATTTCTGAGCAAGATTTCTTTGGGACATGATATTGCTGAAGAGGCGTTGTTGCTCACACAATTTCTCTAGAGCAAGAAGAGTGAATTGGTGAATTTCCCCAATGCTGATGTCGGCGAAATTTCTGCCTGTAGCTGTGATGAGACGTTGTAACTCTGGTTGGAGTTCGGTTGGTAGAGAGGCAATGTAAGTGTACCGAAGATTCGGATCATTATACCCATTTAGCATGTAGTACCTCTTCACCATTCTTTGATAATGAAAGTCTAGATCTTTTTTCTTCAAAGAGCAGCATTTCATATCAAAGAATTCTTGTTTCATCTGGTTGTGATATTTTTTAGGATCGCCGATGAACTGTTGATGGATTTCTCCCAGAGCATGACTAGCAGTTGGAAGATTGAGAAAGGCGGCCATCTTGTATGGTCCAAGACTTTGGTACCATTCTCGAAGCGTGCCTGTAAACCGGGAGACAAATTCAGTTAGCACCTCATTCATGGTGACATCTTGTTTAGTCATTTGCAAATCTATCCATGCTGCCATTTCATGGAGATGGTCTCGCCATCGATGAGGAGGGAGATGATCAAATGTGAACCAAGGACCAGATGTTGGCTTGGTAGTTTTAGGTTCTTCATAGAACATAAAATCTTCATCAGCTGGTTCTTCAACTGTGGGTTCTGTCACACCAGGGGTTGGTGCAGAAGAATGTTGTTCATCAGCCATGAGTATCTGAGTAATATCAGTAATATCAGCATCAGGTTCTGAAGGAAGATCTTCAGATGTTCCTTCTGAGGAGTCTGTAGAATACTCCGGGACAGTGGTGAGATGGTTAATCATGGAAGCCATATTGGAAAACATAGGTTGTTTGTCTTTTGAGGGCCTGTGATGTTTTGGCTTCGGAGAATCTTCTTCAAATGAGCCGGAAGAAGATAAAACTTTTGTGGGTGGAGCTTGAAGTTGTTCATGGATCATCTGAAAAGGAGTATATGTTTGTGCTGGAGGTGGAAAAGGTGAAAAATGATAAGGGGATCTGGAAAAGGGATCCACAAATTCTGGAGGAGAAGTTGAAGGTTGAGATTGAACCTTTGCCAAGTCTGCTTCTACTTGAGCTAACTGATCTTTTAACCTCCTAATCTCAGCTTCTTTCTGGTTGAATTCTTGACCAAATCTTCGCTGAGAGATCAAAGTTCGAAGATTGTTGTCAACCTTTTGGATCTGCTGTGTCAGATCTTTCTGCGTTTTGAGTGCAAACTCTGTCAAAGAATCAACCTTTTGGGACATGTGTTTCTGGGAGGAAACCATATGCTCAAGCTTGTGATCAATCTTTTGAAGATAATTATTCTGGGCTATGGCATTGTCAGTCTGCCAGTTTAGCACAGACTCAAAGGGTTTAGGTTCTTCAAGATGGCCAGTGTGGGTAACAGTATGGGAAGGTATGTAAGGAAAGGATACTGTTTTAGACTGGGTGTTGGTTTGTTTTGTCAAAGGTGGGAAATCTTCTGGGGTAAAACTGGTGTTCATCATGCATGGTTGTACAAGAGGTGGTAGTTCTGGAGAATTAACAGGTGGAGAAGGATGACACCGTCTTTTTAATTTTGCAAGAAATTCAAGCTCCCTTTTGTAGATTGCAAGAGGCTTTAGATAAGCTGGGGTGACCTTAAATTGAGGGTCTGGAGTGATATCTTTTCTGGGATGGATACCGATCCAAGGTGCATCATCATCATCAGGCTTTGTCGGAGCTCTAGTTGAGGACGAGCGACATGCTCCTTTTTTGGATGGCTTTGTTGTTTTCTTGTGCAAGTAATTATCGCAAGAATCATCATCAGAATCAAGATCTTCTACACATGTGCACGATGGATCACACATCCCACTACCGGGAACATCCCAGATGAAATGACCATCTATGTGTGAAACATAGGTGTGTCGACCATCAGGCCCAAAACTATGGATGGGAATTTTCTTTTCTCTCGGAAAAGAGGCCGGAGAGATCATCATGGCTTGGTGAAAGGAGTGCCTTGGGGGCTGAAAAACTGTTTTTACCAGTCCATCTTCCCTGTTTTGAAAGGATGAAGAAGTGGTTTGGACGGGCTGAGAAATCTGGTGCAATTTCTCATATGCAGTGAGCCATTCAAGAGGCATCAACTGAGTAAGCTCTTCCCTGGAGATCTGGCGAGGGATTTGTACAATTGTTGGATTATCATCTTCCTCCGCAATTAAAAACAAGGCTTCAGATGAAGTACTCTGGGTTGGCATGTCAAGTGCATGATTCTGGAGCCGATAAATGAGTTGGTGGTGAATTGTTGCTGCAACAGCTGTTGAGATTTGTTCAGCACCAATTAGCTGTACTTGAATCTTAAAGGTGGAAGGAAGGTTTGGGTCGTGTAATGAAAGGTTGAAGTTTGGAAAAAATGTTAGAACAATACTACCGGCATTGAGTGTTTTTAAAACTGTGCCGATTCGGGTTCTCTTGGAACTTGTACATGTTCAGAAGGGTATGGACGGCTGTCTTGTTAAAACCGATATAGAGGTGGTGGTTTTAGATCTTAATCAACATGCCTTTAGGTCTTATTACGGCCTTGTTCTTGATTATTGTAGTAGGCTGATTCATTCGTTTAATGATGTTAGTATCGTTTTTGCTAGTCGTTCTGCGAATAGTGTTGCCCATGAACTTACAAGGGCTTCCTATTCTATGTCAGGACTGATGGAGTGACATACTAGTCTTGCAGATTTCTTGTTCAAACCTTGTATTCTGATTCTATTTAATGCATGGTTTTTTCTTAAAAAAAAATGTAATTATAATCTTTTGATCCTCTTTTTAGGTGGAAGCAGTCTGAAACTAATTTTCCTTAGACTTGTTTACGGATCTCGGTATTCATCCAACCTGTCGAGGGTCAAATCTAATGGATCAGGCTTAGATGAGGAAAAATGACTTTAAGCTCCATCCATTTCACACCGTCAAAGCTCGACTATATTTAGGACGGATTTATAGCCTGATCCGTCCTACTAATATTAATTATTAAATTTATATATTAAATATTAATTTTTATTATTATTATTAAAATTTATATATATATCTATATGTTTAGACGGGTTTATTTGGATTGAGTTTAAAATTTGATTTTAAACTCAAAGTCAAACGGGTTCGAACCCGCTTAAGTAACAGATCAAAATTTACATACAAACCAAGTTCAGCATCTCAAGTTCTGCAAGAAAGTTTTGAATAAAAATGAAAAAAAACCCCTCTATATTTGACTACTGCAAAACAAGACCTGTTTACGGGTTCGGGTACTTGTCCGGTACAGGTCTTTTGGGCTGGGGAATTTGGACAATGAAAATTGATCTCTGATCTAGGTCCGCTAAAGTCCGTTTAATTTTTTTGTCGGGTTTGGAATTAATAAAAATAGTACGGGTCGGTCTAGCCCGATCTGTCTATTAATATTAATTAATAAATTTATAATTAAATATTTACTTTTAAGTACAAATTTTTGTTTTTTATAATTAAAAATTATGTATATATTTTCAGGGGGTTAATACACATATTTGCCATTGTGTTTTCGCCGAAAAAAAGATTTGCCCTTAAATCAAATAAACCCACAAAACTATCCCTGAATTTTCCATAAACCTGCAATTATACCCTAATCTAACAGAGCTGCTAAATGGCGATGACATCAAACCTTCTTGTCTCTAAAAAAATTGGATGACGACAATCAAAATTCATTTGGTTTCTTATTGTTTTCTATTGCTATTGTTTTTGGATTAATTAGGAGGTTTAGACGCCGTTTTATTAGGTTGATTGAGCTTTTATGAAAATGAATTTTGACAAATCTGTTCTTCTAACTTGCTTTAAATCGAAAATGAATGTCCATATTTTTTTCTGTTTGTGATTGGTTGTTCTTTTCTGAAATTTTTCTAGAGACAAGCAGGTTTGATGTGAACGTCATTTAACAGCTCTGTTAGATTAGGGTATAATTGTAGGTTTGTGAAAAATTCAGGGATAATTTTGTGGGTTTATTTGATTTAAGGGCAAATCTGTTTTTCCGAGAAAACATAGGGGCAAATATGTGTATTAACCCATTTTCAGGTGAACTTATGTCTGCTGGGTTTGAGATTTGATTTTTAAATCTGAACCCGTCTAAATTAATAGCGGATTGTACTGAGTTTGGACTGAGTATTTTTACATAAAATTTTGTTAGACCCGACCCCAGACCATGTATAGATCTACTCCAAACATACAAACCAAATAATTTTTTTAATCAAGTGAGCTCTCTCAATATAGAATTTATCTTAGGGAAATTTACATGGAAATTCATTTTTTAAAAATTATTTACAATTATATCAAGTAAGAAATTCAATTATATCAAACTAAGTAAATCATTATTTTAATATATTTTAAGGATTAAGATTTATAAACTAGGGGTCTAAAATTTATTTTTAGGTTTTAGGATTTATGAATTGGGGTTTAAAAATTTTAATTATGGTATAAAATCATATTTTATTTATGATATATAGAAAATAATGACATATTCAAAACTAATTTTGATAATATGATTTAATTGTAATTTTTTAATTAAATATGATTTTCATGTAGAAAACTCGTTATCTTATCATTGGTAACAAGCTCAATATTCCCAACATGCCCATTCCTGACGTGACACTACGTTACCATTACTTATCTAACACGCTCGATTAAATAGAACATCATATTTTATATTCATCAATTTTATTATATATAAGTCATTTTATGGTATTTCATACAAGTTAAGAATTACAATTAATATAGAGTCAAATTAATGAATTTATATTGGTTAACTAAAAAACAATTCTCTCTTATGTAATGGTCGAAGAATAAGCATCGGAATGTTAAAAAATAAATAGAACAAGACAAAAATTTGATGTTTGGACCGAAAAACTAAACTAAAAATCTTGGAAAACTATAACTACTTATATTTTGGAAAAAAAAACTAATTTGCTAGAATGACTTATAAAATGGAATGAAGAGAGTAATAAGGATCCAATCATTAATTCCTGCATAGAATCGCTATTTAGATATGAAAATTAATTTTTCCAAACAAGGGGTTGTAGCTCATATGGTAGAGCGCTCGCTTTGCATGCGAGAGGCACAGGGTTCGATTCCCTGCAGCTCCAAATTTTTTGTTTTTAATTTAAGAAAAATATAATGTGGTATTAAATAAAAAAAAGGGTAAAGTTCAAATAAAACCCCTGTGGTTTCACTAATTTTCAGATAAAGGACTATGGTTTACTTTTTGTCAAAACGAGGATTGAGGTTTCACACTTTTAATAATGCTATGATAACATCGAGATATTATCATGAGGACCAAAAGAGATATTCGCCTTTAAGTATGCCACATAGCAAAGGAAGTCGGCTGGCGAATCTCCCTGGATTAGCTCTAGGAGATCCGATGGCGGATCTCTAAGGCGAATCTCTCCATTCACCTTGGTAACGGCTGGCCGCCGGCTCGGCCATAAAGGGTCATTAAATAGATCATTAACTATCTTACCCGCCAGGTTAAGAGTAACTTGTAACCACCATTAAATGAGCATTAATGGAGACTTTCTAGTTACCTAGAGGTTACGAACTTCTCAACTATATATAGCCTACCATTCTAGGCTATCAAGGTACTCACACTTTTCTATATTCTCTAAGCTTCGTCAATACAGTTTATTCTTCATATTCTCTACTGACTTTGGCATCGGAGTTTCCCCCGTCGAACCCAACGACGCCCCCCACAGGGACGAGCTTCGATCAGAAATTTCTCCCTTGTTATCAATTGGTGCGGTGAACGTGGAATCCTTGATCAAATAAAGGGTTTTTCGTTCACACTGAAACATCATGACCGATGGAGGACAAAATCCCTCCTCTGGGATTGAATCACCGATAATTACACCATCTAGTGCTGGTCGCACTAACACAACTGCTCCTATAACAAATATCGATGGAAATATGCCCACTGCTTCTTTCATCGATATGTGTGCTCGGGATATCGAGGCACGGTATGGGCTTGAAATTGGGAACCGCCTTCGGGCGTTCATGACTCTTCCTCCTCGTTGGAGTACGGTATCTACGTCAGCTGTCTCATCTTTACCTCCATTAAACTTTGGTCTGGGACCAGGTGCCCATAGCTCTTCATTCCTTCAAGCTCACAACATTGATTCCATGATAACTACTACGGCATCGGGTGGCGGACGACCGGTTATCAGGGAGTTATTTCCTGGTGAAGGAAGTCGAAGGAATGATACGGTCCCTCCTGGCGGATCAGAGGTTCCAAGGTTTAATCTTGATGGACCAAATGTACCTAGGCGCCCACGGACAAATTCGTCTCTTGGCGGATTTAAGGAGCCCATTCGTAAAAAGCATAAAAAGGATAAAAATAAGCGAGCAAGAATCTCCACGCCATGGCAGATCACCTCCATCTACTAGTCGTAGAAGAAGCAAAAGGCCAGAAAAAACATCTCATGTAGGCGAACCACCGCCACTTCCATCTTTAGGAACTGTTGGACACACCTCGTCTGGAGGTCAACAAGGAGGAAATGGTCCGACTCCCCCAGGCAGAGGAAGTGGTGGAGGAGATGGTGGAGGGAGAGGAGGGGGCGAACGTGGTAATGCAGGAAGACATTCGCCATCAGATCCATCGTCTGAGTCAAGTTCTTCCTCTTCTTCTTCTCCAAGCAGATCGCCACGAAGGGGTCGCCCTAGAGCAGATCCGGAGAATTTTGATGATAGAGTGAGGGCCCTAGTACTCCAAATGAACGAAGAAAATGCTAGGCACAATCCATTCGCTAATAGGGATTCGCCTTTTGCAGCTTGGATCGAGGCAGAGGAAACCGACAGAGCTTTCAAGATTCCTAATCTCGCAATATACACAGGCAAAGATAATCCAGAGGCTCATGTTCGAAAGTATCGAATCTTGGCCAGGCTCAATCGAGCCACCGAACCCGTGCTCTGCAAAATGTTTGTCACCACGCTGGGAGGTCCAGCTTATTTGTGGTTTCAATCTCTACCTCCAGGATCAATAAACAGCTTTGATCAATTAAGCAGGGAATTTTGTGCTAAATTTGCTGGTTGTATTCCTACAGTGGTGAAATCTGGAAAGCTTTTTGAATTTAAGCAGAAGGCGAATGAACCCCTCCGAGACTATGTGGACACTTTCAACCAATTGTGTATACAAATCGTTGATGTAGATATCTCCGTAGCTGTGGAGTGTTTTGTGAGAAACACTACTTGTAAAAGTTTGCAAGAGGATCTCATTCGTAAAAAGCCCACTAGCATGGCAGAGTTAATGGAGCGTTGCAAAGACTTTATAGAGGTAGATGACATCCGCCGAGGTTCGCCATCATCGCCAAAAAAGGACAGAGGCGAATCTCGTCCTCGGGACCGGGACAAGGACAAACGTCAGGATTCTTCCTCTCGAAACAAATGAAGGGATTCTCGGAACAAATCGACGTTTGTCACCTCCTTCACACCTCTCAATGCTTCTAAAAGTGACGTTCTTATGTGGATTGAGAACAGCCAGCACAAGCGGAGCATTTCATACCCCGAGCCAAAAGGGGGAGAGTACACCAATAAAGGTAAAAATCCCAAAAATTATTCTAAGTATCACAGGAAAAATGGCCATGATACATATGCTTGCTGGGAGTTAGCTCGAGAAATTGAACGACTCATTGAAAGAGGTAAATTGGATCGGTTCATCCAAGCGGAAGGAAAAGAAGATGATAGATCCAAGGAGGACCCAAAGAAGAAAGGAAAGGGTACCATCAATGTCATAGCAGGCGGGTCTGGTTATCAGCCAGCATTGAAAAAGGCGAAGACAACCGCCCTTGATAGGACATCATTAAACCGCCCTTTCTCAGACGCATGTCTTGAGATTCCACCCCATGCGGATGCACTGGTTGTCACCATGATGGTTGAAGGTTGGGAAATGAAGAGGGTAATGATTGATACGGGAAGTTCATGTAATGTCATTACCCGAGGAGCATTCGCCAAACTCAGGATTGATCCCATCCAAGTGGAGCCGATGGTGGTCGACATTTTGGGAGTAACAGGTCATACCATTCAGACGAAAGGCCAAGTTACTTTGGATTGTGAGCTTACTGACAATGATCAAGTTTGGAGAGGAGATTTGGAATTCTCGGTCTTGGATGGACAATTAGCTTACAATATTATCCTCAGACGACCTTTTATCTCCGAAGTCGCAACTCTTATCTCTATTCGCCATTTGACACTTTACATTCCCACGGTCAAGGGAGGTGTGATGGTCAAAGGTTGTCAAAAAGTGGCCCAAGAAACATATTCGGCATCCTTAATGATTCGCCCTCAATCTAAGGAAGAAGACAAAGAGGAGCGTGTCACAATGGCCTTAGGCGAAACCGAAATGTACTTTATGGCAGAGGAGAAGCAGGTGCGGATAGCTAAGGGGCTACAAGGCAAGATCAGAGATGCAATCACCAAAGTACTTTGTGAAGCTGAAGATGTCTTCGCATGGAAGGATGAAGTTCTCCCCGGAATTAGCCCGGACGTGATCACCCATAAACTCAACATCGATAAAGATGCAGTTCCTGTGGCTCAGAAGCGGAGAAACCATGGTCCGGAAAGGCAAAAGGTGATAGAGGAAGAAATCACCAAGCTCCAAAAGGCGGATGCCATTGAGGAGGTACTTTACACCCAGTAGCTGGCGAACGTCGTGCTAGTCAAGAAAGCTGGCGGATCTTACCGCATGTGCATTGACTTTACAGATCTCAATAAAGCTTGCCCCAAGGATAACTATCCTTTGCCATGCATAGACATGCTTGTAGATGGAACTGCCGATCACGCAATGTATTCCTTTACCGACGTGAAGTCAAGCTATCATCAAATCCCCATGGAACCCTCAGATAGAATCAAGACCTCGTTCGTGACGCATCAAGCTACTTATTATTTTAAAGTCATGCCCTTCGGGCTTAAGAACGCAGGTGCTACCTATCAGAGGATGATGAACAAGATATTCGCGGACAATAAGAGCGGTAATTATTCTGTCTATGTAGATGATATGATCATTAAAAGCACAACTGTAGAAAGGCATGCAGATGATATAAAGGAGGTATTGGGCGTACTTCGGCACCACAACATCAAGTTGAATCCAGAGAAATGCACTTTCGGGGCAACATATGGGAAGTTTTTAGGATTCATGATCAGCGAAAAAGGAGTTAGCCCAAATCCTGACAAGGTCAAAGCAGTCCTAGAAATGCAAGCGCCCCAGAATATCAGAGAAGTACAACGCCTCAACGGGCGTATCATAGCCTTGGGCAGGTTTATCTCTTGCTCAGCTCGTAGATGTCAGCCTTTTTTCGAAGTCATCAAGAAACAAAAAGCATTCGAGTGGAATGAGGATTGTCAAAATGCCTTCGAAGGAATCAAGCGGTTCCTCACAGAGCCACCCATGATGAACCGACCTTTGAAAGGGGAGGATCTATACATGTATGTATCGGTCACGGATAAAGCCGTATGCACGATCATGATACGAGAAGAAGATGGCCAACAATTCCCAATTTATTACGTGAACAAAGTTTTGAAAGACGCTGAAACCAGATATTCAAAACTGGATAAAATGGCACTGGCTGTTGTAACCACGGCAGTTCGCCTTAGGCCATATTTTCAGGCGCATACTGTAATAGTTCGAACCAATATACCAATGAGAAAGGTATTGCAGAAGCTGGACACTTTAGGAAGGTTGATGGAATGGGCGATTCGCCTGGGCGAATTTGATGTAAGATATGAAAGCAGATCATCTTTGAAAAGTCAGGTCCTGGCGGACTTCGTGAATGAATTCACTGACGAAGGGATATCTCATCCCAAGCCTCCGTTAGAAGAATGGTCGATGTACACTGATGGAGCTTCCTCGGCGGATGGAGCAGGTGTGGGAGTTGTGATCAAAGGTCCCCACTACATAAGATTGTGATACGCAGCAAAATTAAATTTCCATGCCACTAATAACGCTGCTGAGTACGAAGCTCTGATACTGGGATTACGTCTACTTCAAGAAATCACCCCAGAGCGGATCGTGATATATAGCGATTCAAAACTAATGGTCAACCAAGTAATCAAGAATTACGAGGTGAAAGACGAGGTTCTGGCCAAATATGTAGCAGAAGTCAAAAAGTTGCTGGATCATATTGAAGTTAAAGAAACTAAGTGGGAATTGATTCACATACCAAGGGAATCCAATACAGAGGCTGATCAATTGGCCAAACTGGCTTCTTGTGAGGAAAAATGGGCGGACCCGGATTGTCCCTTTGAAGTAAAAATGGCTCCAACATTTGCCCCTGAAGAAGTGTCCCTACTCAAAACGGTGGAAGATGATTGGAGGTCAGTCATCCGCCAATATCTGCTAAATGGAACATTACCTGAAGACAAGGAAGAGGCACGGAGGATAGTCAGGAGATCAGCTTATTTCTCCTTGATCAATGATGGTCTTTATAGAAAATCCTTTAGTCATCCTTGGCTAAAATGCATTCTACCAGAAGAAGGGCAGCAGATTCTCAAGGAGCTACACGAGGGATCTTGCGGGTCGCATGAAGCATCCGCCACGATCTTGAAGAAATCCAGGTTAGCAGGTTTCTACTGGCTCACAGCTGAATTAGATGCCCAGAGTTTGGTAGAATCTTGTCACAATTGTCAGATTCACGCAAATGAGTCACATACTATCAAACATATCCAAAAGCCAATCATTGAGGGACGTCCATTCACCCTCTAGGGAATAGACATCGTTGGCCATTTCCCTCAACTCGCCGGAAAAAGAGGTACGTAATAGTGGTAGTAGACCATTTCACCAAATGGGTAGAAGCCGAGGCTATTTCCTCTATTATAGCAGAACAGATGGTGGAGTTTGTCAAGGACAACATCGTGGGAAGATATGGCATTCCACATACCATCATCACTGACAACGGAACACAGTTTAACTGTGGCAAATTCAAGGCTTTCTGTGAGGGGTTGGGCATCCTGAACAGATTCGCCTCCGTTTATTATCCTCAGTCCAATGGAATGACCGAAGTTACCAATCGGACAATTGTTAAGGGGATAAAGAAGAGGTTGGGAGAGCATGACAAGAAGGGGGCGGATCAGCTTACAAGTGTTTTATGGGCTTATCGTACCACCCCAAGAACAGCTACAAGGGAAACACCATTCGCCCTTTCTCATGGAGTGGAGGTCGTGATCCCAGTTGAAATACAAGTCCCCAGTGATCGGGTAGCCTTTTATTGTGAAGAGGACAACAACAAACGACTAAGGGAGCGTTTGGATCAGGTTGAGGATCGCAGGAACCAATCCTATGTACGCATGGCAACATACAAACAGCGGATCGCGGCTTACCATGATAAAAATGCCAAGCTTGTAGATCTAAAGATAGGAGATCTTGTGCTTCGCAAAACTGACAAAGTCCAATCTCGAGAAGGCAAGGGCAAGTTGGGGCTCAACTGGACAGGTCCATACCAGATAGTAGACAAGGTTGGACCGGCCACATTCAAAATACAAGATATGGAGGGCAATACACTGCCACGCACGTGGAATCTCCAAAACCTCCGCAAATACTTTGTTAAAAAATGAAGTATGTTCATGGTCTTGAGTACTCTTTTAACAAGCTTTTTCCCATGTGGTTTTTCTTGTTAAAGGTTTTAACGAGGCTCATTTATAAAGACCTATTCGCTGTAATAAGGTGTTTCTCCCATTAATAAACATTGTTGGTTTTATTATCTATGTTCTTTTTATAGTTTACTACTGCAATATCAATATTCCAGTCTTAAAAAGAAGGGGGGCATCCAACGCTCTCCACATTCACAGTAGATCCGCCACTTGGCGGATCCTGATCACCGATAGAGTTAAAACGATCCTTGCACGCAAGGTCTTTACACTCTCTTATCCCTCCCAGAGAAGGATTCACAAGTCCTACGGGCGGATCATTTCACCTTAAAGATAGGTAGCAAATTGAACCCCTGGGCAGCTTTACTTCCTCCAAGAAGGAATAGAACAGCTTCAAACCTTCGCAAAGGTTCATACCATGGAGTATGGCTGGCCACCTACTCCAAACATAAATCCTAAACATGCTTATATTTAAAATACTTCTTTGCGCAAATGTAAGAGTAAAATAAATAGATAGCAGCGTAAAGGATTAACCAAATTGTACTTAGAAGGTTTTTACAAAAAAATCTCTAGCAAAAGCTAAATAATAATAGGGGCATCCTCTTTTGTGCTTCCTTCGCCTACGATGCTTGCTTGAGGATCCTTCTTCACCACAGTCACAGATCCGCCATCAGGAGATACCTCCTTATCCTTCGAAGGAACAGGACCCGGTGGAAGGACAGAATCAAGAATTGGTTCTGTACCTGCCTTGGGCGGCATCTCTTCGGAATCATCCGCCACAGCTATGGTAGAAGGTTTGGTTTCCTGCATGGGTCCCTTCATCCATCTCCGTACATAATTGCGGAGGTATTCCCTGACATCTGGCATTTTATTAAACCTCGCCACGTCTTCTGGTTTGGGGACGGCGAACTGGGGATCTATGAAGTCAACTTCAGGATAGGCCAGGGAGAAGTACGCCATAAGCATCTCGCCATAATAAAACGCATGTACACCCGCCGTGTATTCGGCTTCTCCGAGAGCATCCTCATGGCTTTTGGCATCAGAAGCCATCTTTGCCTTTAAATTTTTAATCTCCTCATCCCGAAGAACTAAAGCAGCTGTGGCGGAAGCTAGATTCGCGTTTGCTGAAGCAATGGTGGAATTGGCATTCGCTATCTCTTTTTCTAACTTTTCAATAGTTGCTCTGTCCGCCACGTTCTGAAGAAGCCCATTTTCCAAAGTACGCAGACGGGCATACAGCTATAAAAGACAAAATGATTTAGTCCAAGGGTGAAAAGGGAGTGAAGGAATTACCACTATCTACATTATTTTTTTTGAACTCACCGAAAGAAGCTCTGATTTCCCCTTGTGGACGTGAATTGGTCCAGGGATTTGGTTATAGTTCCTTTGTACCTCTCCCACCTGACCCAAGGCTTCATCCAGATCATTCAGAAGGGATTCATTCTCAAAAGAACCTTGGGCCCCCAATTTGGCGGACCAGTATCCTCCAATATCGGGCTTCGCAGTCTGCACAAACAGAAAAGAACCATATGCCGCTTTAGAATCGGATGAGCAAAAAAGGTAATCAAGAGATGGATTACCTGAACAATCTTCTCAACAGGTTTGGCGGATCGTATCGCGTCCGCCATAATCTTAGTACTACCAATAGTGTTGGGCCACCTCTTCTTCAGTGGCGGATCAACAACTGTCTCTGCAGGACGTTTGCCCGTATCAGCTTGAGGATTAGCCGCTTGACTTTTCTTGCGCGCTTCATCTTCCAAAAGCTTCCTGCGCATCTCTGCAAGAGCGTGATTGGCCTTAGATACACCCCTGCCAAAGAAGACATCAAAATAATCAAGACTCCTGAAAGTAACAGAAAGGTACCTTGATCAAACTGAGTAATTTTTGAATAAATAAATTGATCCTCTTCTCGACGAATCAATGGAATGTCACTCATCATGAAGGCTAAGGCATCCGCATAAGTCCATGCATCCGCCTTGATCTGCTTCATGAGATTCGCCACCTCTTCATCACTGTTTGTTAAGATTCGCATGTCACCCGCCATATGTAGCGGACGAGAATTCCAAACTGAAGGGAAACCTAACGGTTCATCATCCTTTATCTTCACATAGAAGAAACTCTCATCCCAGCTATGAACGTTGGACATTTTGTCGTAAAAGGGCGAGTAGACACCAAATTTGGCAAATGTAAGATAGGATTCCGACTTCCTCTTGGAAGGTTTATGAAAGGTTCTAAAGATACGACCCGTATAAACAATGCCTAAATTTGAAGCGAGATAGCAGTCTAGGGCCATGTCGAGCCAGCCATTAGGATGTAGCTGACTGACGGTAATGTCAAAGTATGAGAGAATATCCGCCATCATCTTGGGAAGAGGAAGACGAAACCCTCTCTCCATATGACTACAAAATACAGTAAGGAAGCCGTTAGGCGGATTGGAGGGACGTTGATGAGAAGCAGCGAGTTGGGTCTCGTAATTTTTGATCCACGGAAAGCGATCCGCCAGATTCGCCAGATCCACATCATTCATACGGGATGGAGTGGACTCCGCTCGAGGATTCTTTTTCCTAACAGGGAAGGAAGAAGTGGCCATTGAACCTAGAAACCGATTACGAGCACTGGCCGGAACGGCACCGGAAACAGAGGAAAAGAAAGAGGGATTTCTGGTGGAACGAGTCTGGTAATGGTTACGCGCCGAGTTATTGAACTCAGCTAAACCAGAATTAATCACACCTACAGAAGATTGGGAGTTTTCCGATGATGAAGTGGTCCAACTAAAATCTACTTCAATCTTAGGAGGAGATGTCGAGTTAAAAAGTTCAGAAGTCGACCCAGAAGATAAAAGGAAAATGCACTTACATGGAAATGTAGAAGCTTGAGTAGGATCTCTGGAAAATTTCTGGGAAAACGCTTCGAGGGCAAGAAGAGATGAAGAAATAAGGAAGAAATAGAAATTAAAAGGAAAAAAGGGTTTTCTTTTGAACCTTCCTAGGGCAGTGTGCCACCACACGTGTCGGCCATCAAATGGCGTTAAACAGAGTGCACATTAATGAGGGAGCGTATGACGGCGCGCAGAAGTCCAAAAGCCCTAAAGGACTTTAAAGGCATTTTAGGGGGGGCTTCTGATAACATCGAGATATTATCATGAGAACCAAAAGAGATATTCGCCTTTAAGTATGCCACGTAGCAAAGGAAGTCGGCTGGCGAATCTCACTGGATTAGCTCTAGGAGATCCGCTGGCGGATCTCTAAGGCGAATCTCTCCATTCACCTTGGTAACGGCTGGCCGCCGGCTCGGCCATAAAGGGTCATTAAATGGATCATTAACTGTCTTACCCGCCAGGTTAAGAGTAACTTGTAACCGCCATTAAATGAGCATTAATGGAGACTTTCTAGTTACCTAGAGGTTACGAACTTCTCAACTATATATAGCCTACCATTCTAGGCTATCAAGGTACTCACACTTTTCTATATTCTCTAAGCTTCGTCAATACAGTTTATTCTTCATATTCTCTACTGACTTTGGCATCGGAGTTTCCCCCGTCGAACCCAACGACGCCCCCCACAGGGACGAGCTCCGATCAGAAATTTCTCCCTTGTTATCATGCTATTAAAACTATCTTTAACAATCTGAAAATGAAAATTTTCAAGAATTAAAGTTGTTCAATGCCATATTTTCTATGGAACTACATTTTCGATTTTAGAAAATCATCTTTTTTGGAACTTTCTCTCTCTAAACATTAACTTTCTCTCTCTTTACCAAATATCATCTAAATAATCTCGAAATAAAAAAGTTGAAGAATTAAAGTTGCTTAGAATATTAGTAGTTTTTAAAATATGTCATTTTTGAAGTCATCAATGGTGATTTTAATAGTATCAATCGAAAAAGTCTTTATTTTGCTAAATTTGAAAATCTCAGTCATTGTTTTGACAAAAAGTAAACCACAGTCCTTTATTTAAAAATTAGTGAAACCACATGGGTTTTATTTGAACTTTACCCTAAAAAAAATTACGGTGATATTAAATAATGTTATAAAACTCGAATTGGGATTGAACCGGGGACCGGAGGTCGGACCGGGAACTAGTGCAACTCCGGGTTTTTTGGCAATTTATTAAAAAAATGGTATTAAATATGTTTTAAAACGGTTTTTTGGTTCCCTGCAGCTCCAAAATTTTTGTTTTTAATTTAAGAAAACTATAATGTGGTATTAAATAAAAAAAATTTACAGCGATATTAAATAATGTTATAAAACTCGAATTGGGGTTGAACCGGGGACCGGAGGTCAGACCAGGAACTAGTGCAACTCCGGGTTTTTTGGCAATTTATTAAAAAAATTTGTATTAAATATGTTTTAAAACGGTTTTTTTTTTTGGGTAAAAAAATTAATTAAAACTACCAAGAAAAAAGTACTAGAGATTATAAATCTGTTTCTTTTAGCTAATTTTTTTTAATTAACACTACAAAAAAATAAAATTAGAGATTATACATATTCTAGTTAGGGCTGGGCACGGATCCTGGAGATACTGGACCGGACCGAATATTCGAGGAAAAAACTCTGGAATTGGACCGGACCGTTGACTTTTTTTGAAGAACCGAACTGGATTGGACCGTTGACTTTTCGTCAAAGAACTGGACCGAACTGGACCGAAATTTATCCAGGACCGGACCGATAACCGGATTGGATTGGATTGGATTGGACCGAACTAAAATAACCGAAAGTTTAGCAATAATAAATGGGTTCTTTACATAAAACTCATTAATCTTATTAAATAATACATAAGACTCATAACATGAAAACTAATTCCAATTGTGTCAAATACTGATAAACTATTATTGAAATAACATTTTCCTACTTTGTAGGAAACTTATTCCTTAAAAAAAATAGAAAACCCTCCATTGAAAGAAAACCTGCAACTCCAATAGAAATAGAAAATGAAAATATTAGATAATAATTCGTAAATCCTCATCTAATATTTAAGATTTAATAGCATTAGAAAACTTGTTATTTATTTCTATGACTGTAAAAATTTAATTCTGAAACTTATTCAAAACTTCCATATTTTAGCATTCGATTTTTTAAAATTTAATTCATGATCAGTTTATTTTTTTTTATGGAACAGTTTACTTTTATTAATAACTGTTAAATGTGACAAAAGAATAAAAAAAAATTGGGGTTTTGATATTTTGATTAATAGAAAATAAAGGATTGATATAACAAAAGATCAACCTTAATTATAAAATATATCTAATATATGACTAATGGTGTAATTTCCTCATAATAAATTTATATTTCATATATTAACTTTATATAAAGAGAAATATTATATAATATATAGTTATATATTTTGTAAGGTTTGGTAAACTAATTACAATAATATAAATTTATAATTTATTAATAAGGTATAACATTATTATATAGTCAAAAAAATTATCCCGATTAGTTCCCGTTTATAAAATGAAATAAAAAATATTTACCTAAAATGTAGACATGGAGAATCGAACACCTAATCAAATGGAAATCGCCTTAACCATCTGAACCAATTCTACTTCTTGTTAACCATTTAATTAAGTAACAAATATTAGAAGTTTTAAATATTAAATTTTTTAAACATTTTATAAAATAGAATCTCGTGCTTCTTTACCCCATTCTCTCTACTTCGATTTTTTTCTAGGGTTCTATCTCCTCCACTGCACTCCATCGTCGCTGCCATCGCTGCTACCACCTCGCACGCCGCCACCCCCACCTTGCACACCGCCACCTCCACCTCCACCTTTTACCGATCTAAACTCTGGTAAGTTTTCTAAACTCTGAACTTTTATATTTCAATTTCTAAACTCTGTGTTGCGTACATTGTGTAGATTTGAAGTTTTATATGTTCTGTGTTATATTTGAAGTTTTATATGTTAGGGTATTAGATATAGTTCTTAATTAATTCATAGAAGCTTCCTCTCATGAAAAATCAATTAGGAAAATTTTCTTCACCTGGTTTTTCAGCCATGGAAAATTTTCTAGACAGCCACTCCCACCTTTCCCATCTCATCACCTCTTATTCAATCAGGTATTATGGGGTCTTATAGCTAAGCAATAAACTTCAAACGTTACCTACACTTTCTAATATAAACATCAATATAAGGGACCTGTAAAGCTACAAAAAATGGAGGAAATCTTCGTGAAATTATGCATATAAGAGAAGGGAGATATCAGTCACTTGAAGAATGTTTGGTGTAAGGGGCTGTATGTGATGTTTTTAGAGAGTTGAGGGGGTTGAGAGGTTGTCCCCTAAGTTGAGGCTGTATATCATTTATTTCAAGTTATGTAAGATAATAAAATTTTATATTTTATTATCTTGTAAATTAAATTTTTAATTTATTTTTTAGGACTTAAACTATTAGATATTTATCCGAATCACCGAAAAATTATATTGGATTGGACCGGAACTGAATCTCCGAATCCCCGAACTGGACTGGACTGAAATTTTGGGGCAATTCAATTCTGGAGATATATTCTTTCAATCCAATCCTGGAGATTTCATTTTATTAATCTCCGAATTTCAATCCAATACTGGAGATTCATGAATCCCCGACTTGGACCGAACTGTGCCCAGCCCTAATTCTAGTAAAAGTAAGTCAGTCCAATGTACCTCATTTCAATACGGTATTTGCATTGCTCACGTTGTGTAAGTGTATCCATAATCCAATGGCGCGTCAACTACAACCAATGAGATGTATTTCCCAAAAAACGATAGGAAAAATTTAGAGCTTATCCCGTCAAATAAATCTTGGGAAGGAAACAAGTATAGTTTACTGGAATGAATCCATAAGATGTATTTATTATTTTACCGATATTACATAATTTTTGTAGTCCAAAAAGCTTGGGAGAATACTCTGCGCAATCTATGGCTTAAATGTGATTCGATTAATGTGGTGGATCTCTTTTACAATCACTAATTGGATCGATTTGGTTGACATCATCTGGTTCAACCAATTTGAATTAACCAATTGATTAATGTCATTGGACCGGTTCGATTAATGTCATATTATATTATTTATAACGTTTTTCGATTCCAAATTACCGATGATAGTTATTTATTTTTCCGTGCTTCTAGCAGTGAAGTTGAGACTATTTAGCGATGCTTGCAAATCTATGAAAAGACATTATGACAAAGTATCAATTTTCAGAAACCTTCACTTCTGTTTAGTAACAATACACAAGAGAGGGATAGAGTGAGTGTTAACGATCTTAAAATGGAAATGTTAAAGAATTAAAGTTTTTTATAACGACATTTACTATGAAATCAAATTTTTTATTTTCCAAAACCACAATTTCTGGAGCTTTTTCTCTCTACAAATTCACTTTCTCTCTTCTAACCAAACAACATCTAAATAACTTTAAAAAAAAATATTAAAGAATTAAAGTTGCTTAAAATATTATCAATTCTTGGAATTTTTTATTTTGTGTCGTCAAAAGTCTTTTCAGCCGATGATTGAAATTTAGTAGTAATGATGTTTGAAATTATAAAGTTGAGTGACTTTTATGTTATATTTGAAGTTTAATGGTCATACCGTGAAAATGTGTAAAATTTAGTGGCCACAGATCGATGTAATTACTCTTTTACTTTTTTTCTAATAAGTCGAGCGGACATAACACTTGAGGATTAATTATGGATTAGTCGATGATTAATCGGATTTGTATTTTTGCATTTTTTATAATATAAAATTATTTATTATAGAAAAACACGTATATTTGTAACATATATCTCTAAAAATATGCAAACACATCAACATTTCAACAATAATATCATTGAAACAACTCAAACAAATAAAATATAATGTTCACAAGTAATCAAGGTTATCAAACCCGGACCGGTCCGGCCGGTCCAACCCGGTTCGACCAGAATCAGTCACAATTAAATATAAATTTTTTGACAAAGGTAGGATTCAAACCTTGGACTTTTGGTCTATAGAGTCTAATACTCACAACTACACTACCATTTCACTTATGTCTATTATTAACTATTTAAGAATAAATAATAATGTTATAACTTAAATAATTAAAATATAATTTAGTATTATTTTTTTCTATTTAGATAAATATCATTAAAAAACTATTATATTTTCTCAATATTAATACAGTTTAATTAGCATTTAGATTTTAAATATATACAAATAAATTTTAAAAATCTAATAAATTTAAATTTAAGTTGAATTATAAAATACATATCCTATTAGCATATTTACATGTTGATTATTAATAAAAAATAATCACTATTAATTTTAAAAGTATATATATTCTTTAATTTTTATATTTATTTGTCATGTTAAATTTATTAATTTGATATCATGTTTTGATATCATGTTTTGATACTAAATAAATGTTATTATATTAGTATAATTTTTATGAATATAGTTGATATTATACTATGTTATAAGATTAAAATATGAATAAAAATATAATTTGCACATGATTTTTGAATACCGGTTGAACCCTGGTTGGATCCCGGTTAAACCTCAAACCCTTGACCCTTTGTCTTTTCCGGTTGTTTGACCGGTCCGGTTTTGACAACCATGCAAGTAATAGAATTCACCAAAATATAATGTTCTTAAAGTCTTAATACATATCATTAAAACAAATAGAGAACGCAATTAAACAAAAATATATCCAAAAATAATAAACACAATACACAAATAATCATGCAACAGTCAAAAGTTAATTATATTAAAATAAAAAAAGCTTTTGCTCATCGTCGCTTAAGCGGTGTCTAGGCGGAGCGCACAAGGCTAAAAAAACGCCCAAAGGAACTAATCGGAGAAAATCAAGGCGGATTCTCGATTTCAAACGCCTAATGGGGTAACTCGTTGACACCGTGTGGCGCTTACTTTTTCCCCTGGAGGTAAGCCAACACAAAATTATACCTCACAATATCTGCAAGAGGCACATATATGGATTATGGACAATTTATAAGCTAGGCTAAATATTTTGGGTCTGTGGTGGGGGTGCCAGCATAGCTGGGATGTCCGCCGCTTACCCTTCCTCGCTAACCAATCTTTAATAAAAAAAAAAATAAGCTAGGCTAAATAAGGGGCAAACATTCATATTAATAACATACAAACAATCCACACCAATCACACATATCAACAAGCAACAGCAACACAGAAAGGGGCACGAGATATACATAATGCACGGATGATTTTATTAACATAAAGATACCAATAATACACCCTCCAATGCCCCTATCAGTAGTAGTAGGGGGGACACTACTAAAGATGGAGAGAACTTTGACCAATCCTAGTAACAAGTTCCGGATAGACTAGCCACCCCTTATAGTATTTCTTAAGCCAACTCGAGACTCGGAGACAGTAAACTTTACAATATTTTATTCGTCGTTGCCCCGATTATCTGGACACTCTCCCCACTTTACATTCACCCCACTTTACATTCACGTTCTTCCCGGGGGCGTCCAGACTCTTTAATCCCACTTGGATCTGTCATTCGATATTTTTAACAGAATTTAATGTGCACAACTAATTCTAAACTAATTCTAATATAAACTCCACTCCACTGAGCTTGTCGAGACCTTTTAAGTGCCTCAAATAAGACAGAAAAATGATAAAAAATATATTGTGTAGTTTTAAACTTAGGTGAGCAAGTGGAATGAATTGAGTACCTTTTAGTGCACTCGTACCTTATATTTATTGGAGAATCAGGTTGTGAGCCCTAAATGAGAGCCGAGGTCCATGTGGTGGAGTCGTAGTGAGAGCTTGTTGTCAACCAGAAACATTTGTAATGGTTGTACCTGTGGTTCCGTGAATCACGACGTGCAACGCGAGTGTTAATGTGCATGATCTTGAAGTCTCTTTTGAACGGTTCACATGGTTTCTTTATAGGAAGGGGACAGATCTAGGGGAACTAGGGAGACTTAAGCACTTACCAGTTACCGAAAATTCTATGGAAATTGTGTACAAACTTTGAATTTTTTATATAAAAATATCAATTTAACACACATAAATCACGAAAGACTTCCAAAAACACCTTATGTTAATGAATCCTCGATCCGTCATTGGAGGCCTCAATAGTCCACGTGTAATATAATTAATAGTGTAATATCATAATGTATCAAATTGAAAAATAACCCTAATCACCACACAACATAAGAAAAATGTTGCCTCCTCCTCCTCTCATGCGCCTCCTCTCTCTCTCTCTCTCTCTTCTTCTTCACTCTAGTCTGTGGATTATTCAGTCTTCCCTGACTAACGTTGTGTGGTTGCCTGTCACCGGTGGTACAAAATCGTGGTGCTAAGATCCGCTTCCGCTACCACTTCTGCTACTCTGAAAGATCTACAAGTTCTGCTATTTAATAAGGTATACTCAAACCTGTATATCTCAAATGGATTAATTGTTGTTAATCCTTCGTAGACTTAATCAAGAAAAACAAAAACATTGAGGGCCTAAGGATGTCTTTTTTTTTTTTCTTCTAGTAAATTCAAACATCTTCTAGATAGCTCTATTATGCATATAAAAGGCAAACTTGGGAGGTGCACATGATCATCAAAATGAGTGGAATAATTAGTAGCTCAAACACATCTTATTATGCTATGTCTACAAATGGTTATAATAATCAAGAAATAAGGAAGAATATGAGGCCGCCGGATTATTTCTTCGGCGGCAGCAGCAGCTTTTTTCAGATGCCACTTCACTACCCAAGATTCAAGAAAAACGATTATGAAACGATGCCGGAATGGAAGCTGGACTGGCTGCTTAAAGCTTATGGACTGCCCGTCGTCGGAGATGTCAATCAGAAGAGGAAGTTTGCTATGGGAGCATTTCTTTGGCCTGAGGAGGAGACTAATTAATTATGTTTTATATATAAATATATTATGCTTTATGTTGTAAGTATGATTCAATATTGTTAATCATGAATTAATTTCCTTTAGTTAAGTGATGAAGATTAATATATGTACACCCAGTGGCGGAGCCAGAGCTCAAGTCCGGAGCGGCTCCATTGCATGAAGTTTTTTTTTTTTTCTTAATAACGACTTAAGGCTTTGATTCATAGTAGTCAAATCAAAATTTTCAAATTTTGATAATATAAGGGTAAATTTGATCATAATTGGAAATATTAAGGTACAAAACAATTGAGATTTAATATAAAGTAAGGATAAAGTGCAAAAATACTATAATATTTACGTCTAAGAACAATTTTACCTCTGACATATAAAAGTGCAATTTTACCCTTATATTATCATTACAACCAATTGGATGTAGAGATTCATTTAATTATCACTACAACCAACTATGCAAACTTAGTTTTATGTCGTATAATCACATTCTACATTATAAGTACTAATTTTAACTATTTTGAGGGCTGCTTGGGACTGAACCACTATTCGTCAAGGGTGTTCCGGAGGGTCGGAGGGTCGGGAGACCCTCCCCTACCTCCTAGCTCCGCCACTGTGTACAACTAAATTAGGTACTTCGGTTTTTAATATAGTTGGTTCAAATTTTTTCATCAAAATCAATAAATATTAATATAAATATTAAGGTTGGTTTGAGTAGTTAAGGATGTTGAGTCGTTTAAACTAGAGATTTCGAATTCGAGTCCTAGTCAGGAACGTATACATGGGAATCCAAGGGACCCGGTAGTGGTGGAGCCAGGAATTTAGACTTGGGGGGCTAAACTTAATTGTACGGTTGAGGATAAATTTTGAAAGTCCAGCCCGTTAGGGCTAGGTAAATTTTTTTTAGCCTCCAACACGTTAAAACTGTAAAAATGTTATCATTTTTTAGAAACTAGCATATTGAACTAATAGAAAATTAAATATGTTTACTCTTTTTAATGGTAAAGAAATAATAAAAATGAATTCAAAAGTATTATCAAAATAAAAACTCCATTTAAATTAATTAATAATGGTAACATGTTAGTTGATCACAAGACCTCCCAAATATTAGTATGCATTCTTAATTATCTCATCGACCTTTAAACATTGAAATCATTCTACATAGAGTCAATATATACTAGTTTTAGTGGGGCTACAGGGGACAAATCGGATTAAACCTTTGTTTGGGGTCAAAAGTAGAAATTATTACATTGTTGGTTATAGTTGAAATTTATTTTCGCCAAAGTGGCTGTTTTTTAACTATGGTTAAATATTGTATTTTTTTGATTTTTTTTTACTCAACTAGTGGACAGGCCAATAAATATTAAAAAAAAATTAAAAAACAATTTATAAAACAATTATAAAGAAAAAAATCAATTTATCATTTTATAAAAATAAAATTATATAGTATAATGATGTTATTGAATTTTTATTTTATAAAAGTTTGATTAAATTTAAATTTAATTTTGTTTGGAAATGTTAGAATTAAATTTGCACATTTCATACGTTATGGTTAAATCTGTACTTCGCTTGAAACGTTACGGTTAAATATTTAATGCATTACTAACAAAAAAGAATTTAGTATATTAATAACAAAGTAAAATATTTTAGACATTTTTAAAGAAATTGCGATTAATTTATATGTAACAGATTTAGTTTTTTGAAACAGTCTAAAATATTTTACTATATTATTAACATAGTTATGAAAAAAAATGTATAAAATTGATTCAATTTATTGACAAACTGGTTTAGAAGGTCTGACGTGGCAAAAAATTTGTCAAACAAATTTTGTTCAAAATTTCGGTAGCGTATGGTTAAAATTGATCTTCCTTAGAAATGTTAGTGCTAAATTTGCACAATTTCATACATTAGGGCTAAATCTGCACTTCGCTTGAAATGTTACGGTTAAATATTTAGGGCCTGTTTGGTTCAGCTGTTAGCTAATAGTTGTTGCGGTTGCAGTTACAGTAAGCTGTTTGTTATTAGCTGTTTTTTTTTTTTTTGGTAAGAAAGGAAAGGAAAAACAAATAACCAAAAGCCTACACCGGGATCAGTCTAGGAAGGCTGACCCCAACCCTATCTTCTAGGAGAGATGACAAAAGAAAAGAAGGAGGAACAGAGAGGGTAGAAACACCTAACATTCCCCCATGCCCAGCAGCTGCCAAGCGATCCGCCACGCGGTTTTGCTCCCTATAAATATGGGAGAAAATAAGAGTCTCAAAGGCAGGACGAAGCCTCAAAATCGCTTTGATGAGATTCTGGCTCTTAAGACAAACAACCTGGCTATCCGAAATCCTGTTAATAGCCTCCAAATTATCAGACTCCACCGAAAGCCTTTTAACACCCATGCGAATGGCGAGTTTAATACCCGACAGAATACCCCATAATTGCAAATTAGCTGTTTAATCCGGACAAATCGACCAGTACTTAAGGGCGGAGCTGGTAGCCAAGGGGCTCCGGCCACCCCGAGCCCTAAGCTGGCTCCGCCCCTGACCCGGATCCCTCCAGCCGCCCACTAAAGGTAGTTCCGTCCCTCCTGTCTCCATAAAACTTAAAAATTAGGTAAAATTACACCATTTTATATGTTAGTGATAAAATTGCTCTTGACTGTTAATGTTAGGATAACTCTGCTTAAACACGTTTATCTTCGAAATTCTGATAAAATCAGTGCATTAGTGCTTGCATGACTGTCCCTTAAATGGTGTCTCCTTCCCTGTCTCCCCAATCAATAAATTACATGTGGAAAATTTATTATAATCAGAATTTAGATTCATTATATCTGTTAACCATGTTTTTTTTAAATTTTACAATCCACGTCTTTCTCTCTCTTTAGTCGAGTCTTCTTCTTCTCTTTTAAGTTTGAAAAGCCATTTTTCTCTGGATATGAAGAGTTAAGTGTCTAACATGGAAAACAAGGATATCATTCAGTTTTTTTTTTTTTTTGAAAAAATAAAGAATTTTGTATTAAATTAAATCAGAAGATAGAACATCACTAATAAAGGGAGGTGGACATGCCCACTTTCCTCCGAACAGAACTAGAAGTAACAGCTTTAGCTACGCTATGGGCTGCTAAATTCGTTGAACGCTTAACAAATGAGATAGAACAAAAGTTCATGTCTCGTAATAACTCACAATAGTCTCTAATAACATCGTAAAGATAGGATAGTTGGAAATCTTGATGTTGTATTGCTCTTACTACGACTAAGCAATCCGACTGAAATTCTACATGGCTGAGCCCGAGATCCTTCACCCACGACAAAGCTTCTCGGATTGATAGTGCTTCCGGTAAGGGTGGGTCTGTGATGTCCGCCAAAGGGCCCATACGCGCAGCAAAACACCTCCCGTTATGATCCCTTAAAAGGAACCCGTAAGAGCAGAAGTTTTGGTTGCTTGTAATTTCTGCGTCGACGTTGCAGATAAAGCTACCTGCTAGCGGTTTCTTCCATTTCGCCTGTGTCTGAACTGCTGATATTCCTGAGCCTAGTTTCTGCACTTGCGCTGCTCGGCTTGAGGTCTACTGCTGCTGATCGACATATTTCCTGTGCATGAATATCTTTATCCTCCCAGACCTTGGCATTACGAGCTTGCCAAATATTCCAACAAATCATGGCTATGCTTCCTGCTTCCTCTGCAGACCCCTCCAACTGACTGATCATCCATGACGTAAAGCTTTGAACCTGATCCATTCTCCTGTCATTGTAAAAGATTAGCCATACTAGAGACGCCCGGGGGCACTCGATAAAGACATGGAGAATTGTCTCGTTGTATGCACCACAGACCGGACAACAGTTAGGTAAAGTACTATGCCGCAGTGCTAAATTATGCAATGTAGGTAGACAATTGCTAAAAATTCTCCAAAGACGGTTCTTCACTTTTGGTGCCACCTGTAGGTTCCAAATTAGATTCCACTTGATTTGGGGAAGATTGTTTGGCACCGTGGGATATTTGGCTATTTACTATTTGGGCGTTCCTATTAAGGCTATCTAAGAGACATTGGTTTGTATTGGTGTAAAAACTTACAAATAAAATCGATTCTTGGGCCGCAAAATGTTTGTCTTTTATTGGTAAAGTCGAATTCATTATCTATTTCTTGTATAGTGTTCAAGTGTTTTGGATGAAAATTTCCATTCTTTTTAAAGTTCTGTTCAAATCCATTGATGATAAATTTAGAAACTTCTTTACAGTAGTGAGGCTATAAAGTGTTAGAAACTAGGCCTAATGCATACCCAGCCCCCTAAAGTTGTCCATTTTATTCATTTAACCCCATCACCTCACGGGACAACCCTTTAACCCCCTAAACTCCAAAAAAACGCTACTTTTAACCCCATATTTTAGATTGCCAAGATATAATGTTGTCTGTGTGTATCACGCGCATGACACGTGTGTATCCCGCATTACCCAGCCCCCTAAAGTTGTCCATTTTGTTCATTTAACCCCCTAAACTCCAAAAAAAATGCTACTTTTAACCCCATATTTTAGACTGCCGAGATATAATGTTGTCCGTGTGTATCACGCGCACGTGTGTAACGCGATATTCCCTCACATGCTCGGCGAGCAAGAATGGGTGTGCTCAGCGAGCACCTTGGGGAAATCGATTTCCCCACTTCATCAGGCACTTAGGACATCGACCAAGCGAATTAGGACTTCTGCTCGGCGAGCAAGAGCATATGTGCTCGGCGAGCAAGAGCTACCTTTCTTGTATGCATTATATTGTGTAATGGCTACCTTTTTTGTTTGCTGGTGTTCTTATCTTGTGTATGCATTATCTTGTGTAATAGATACCTTTCTTGTATGCATTATATTGTGTAATGGCTGCCTTTTTTTAATATGATGAAATAAACTTGATTTGCTCTTTTCTTTCCTACTTTCTTCTTTTGAAAGTCCTTAATATTGAAAATTTTCTATAAATATCATTTAGTCATCACTTCTCTTCCACTGTATTCTATACTTCATGTCAAATCAGATTTTAACTCTTCCTTTGTATTGCCTTCCACTGTATCTATATACAATGTGGTCATAATTCATACAAAGTTAAGACATTTTTTACAATTCCAACGTGGATTGAGACCAAAAAAAACACCAATTAAAAATTAGAAAGACACCAATTAAATCTTCTTTATCTCCAATGCACGTACTTGAGTTAGAACTAGGAGTATTTTTGGAGTTTAGGGGGTTAAAGGGTTGTCCCGTGAGGTGAGGGGGTTAAATGAACAAAATGGACAACTTTAGGGGGCTGGGTATGCATTTTTTACCGTTGGAGGCAAGAACAAAATCCTCCCACGTGCCTCCTGTGTTTGAGACACAAACGTTGACTAGGTCAATGCCACGTCAGACGATATGGGGTAAAAAGTAGCGTTTTTTTGGAGTTTAGGGGGTTAAAGGGTTGTCCCGTAAGGTGAGGGGGTTAAATGAACAAAACGGATAACTTTAGGTGGCTGGGTATGCATTAGGCCAAACTTTACTTGAGTGATAATAGTTTAAACTAATAAATTACAAAAACTAAGTGACAATAGTTTGCTTAGCGTAAAATGTTTATTCTATTAATTAACTTTGACAGAAATATACAGAGCCAAATTGCATTTAGCAGAGTTGAACCCATACTGTATCTAGCCAATTTTGATACATAAATTAAATATTTGAGAAAATCTTTTCAAACATTAGATGTAATTTGGCAAGAAGTTTTTGGTGATGAGGTTGATTCTTCTTTTATGAGATATTCAAGCTGTATTCCATGAATTACATGAACATAAATTGAGCATCATAGTATGGAAAACTAAGATTAAAATGACAATTCCAATTTCAGTTTTTTTTTGGTAAGAAATAGACACATGCTTAGCTGCATTATTCAAAGATTTTGTGTACAGCTTGGTTAATTGCTAATTGTCTGCAACTGCAATTCTAGAAAAGGAGAGAAGGAATAAAAGTAATTAGAGTTAATAGGATAAACTTAATCATTAAACCAAAGACATGGATTAGAATACAGATATAAACTTTAGTTTTTCAATATGATTAAATTTCACAAGATGAACAAAAATTTAAAACTAATGTAAAAGTAAGAATATCAGTCCAAACATTTCCCCGTCTTATTTTTTTAATCTCTTTGGATTACAACATCTACAAGATAATTTTTCCTTCTTCTATCCTCCTTTTCTCAACAAACAATCAAGGGTTAAGGTGCAAAAATACCTCTAATGTTTTGGGTCAGGAGCAATTTTACCCCTAACGTCTAAAATGGTGCAATTTTGCCCCTAACGTTGGAAGTCAATAGCAATTTTACCCCTAACGTTAATACATTGGGTTAATTTCAGACCCTATTATAAAACACATATATTTTTGTTCCTTATTCAGCACCAATTGCATAACAATTCGTTCTGAAAAAAAGGATTTCATGTTTTTTATAATTTAATAATAGAATTTGAGATTAATATTTATAAATTTGGTGAATTTTTTGAATTTATTTTGTCTAATTCGTACAAAACAGACAGTATATTTTTTTGTTTTTTTCGCATCCCAACATATGTTTATGATTTGTTACTGATAAAATGACACACGTATGAAGTGTAGATGACAAGATATATGACCAAGAAGACAGTTTGATGAATTATTTCTCAAATTGACCCAATTTATTAACGTTAGGGGTAAAATTGCTCTTGGCTTCCAATATTAGGGGTAAAATTGCACCATTTTAGACGTTAGGGGTAAAATTGCTCCTGACCTAAAACGTTGGGGGTATTTTTACACCTTAACCCAACAAACAAACATAAAATAAGGAAGAAAATTAGGTTAGAAATTACCTTTTATACAGTCTACAGAAATGCTCTCACGAGTTGGGGTATCACTTGCAATACAGGATTTGGCAACTGAAGATGAAAACTGAATATATATAATCCAGAAATGCAGCTTCATGAATAAAATTATCGATAATACCCAATTTCTGTTGGAATTCAGAATTAGGTCTTCAATTCTTTTTTCCCATTACTGATTTTGGGAGCAGAAGAAAAATGGCACATGCATCTGTTTTCAATCAAAGCAAAGTGTTTGCATAATTCAAACAACCGACGAAGAAGAAGAAGACAGGTGTCGTTTGATAAAATTGAAAATTAAGTGCTGACAAAATAAGTACTGAATTTGAAGCGTTGAATATTATAAGTGTTTAATCTTTTTTCCTATTACTGATTTTGGGAGCAGAAGAAAAATGGGTGCCTCTGTTTTCAATCAAAGCAAAATCGTGTTTGCATAATTCAAACAACCGAACGAAGAAGAAGAAGACTCTACCGACAGAGAGAGAGAGAGCGTTGATCGTAAAATTTGGTTAGAAATGGAGTTAAGAAAACATGGTTAATCAGGGCAAATTATTAGAAGCACCCGGTTAATATAGCTACACATATTATAAGAGACTCCACTATTTTAATTATTACGTGGGGCATAATACACGTGTCTAAATGTGAATTGGGGTCTTCTGGATGACATGGAAGACCCAGTGCTTAATATAAGAACTCGTTAACCAGAGTTAATTGTGGTTAACAAATTTAATGAATCTAAATACTGATTAGGATAAATTAGACACATGTAATTTATTGATTAGGAGACAGGGAAGGGGACATCATTCAGGGAATATGTGAAAACTAAAGCTTAGATTGAAGAGAATAAAATGGAGAAATATCAATCTTATTATATCATACAGTAAAGCAAAGGAGCAAGGTTATATACATGAAGAATTGATAACAGAAGCTGTTATCTTTCTGTTATGAATCAATGAATGAAATTGATAGTTGAGATCTAATGGTTACAAATAAAAGAAGTGGTAACAATCACATGTGGTATAGTGCATTGAAACTGAACTGTAGTTGTTTCACACCCCCTCCTCAAAATGAAGCTTAGTTAGCTGTTTGAGTATCTGTTAGTTTCATTTTGGCTAAAGCTGGCAACATGTGTTCAAGGCTGAGAGATTTGGTAAACATATCTGCAAGTTGCAGTTTTGTATCAATGTGTGGTGTTTCGATGAATCCATTCTCAATATGCTCTCTGATAAGATGGCAATCAATAGCAATGTGTTTGGTGCTGTCATGTGAGACTGGATTTTGTGCCAGAGCTATGGCGGACTTACTATCACAGTGCATCTTAATTGGTAAATCAACTATAATACCAAAATCCTCCAAAATGAACTGCAACCATTTTAACTCACAGCTTGTATAAGCCATACTTCTATACTCGGATTCTGTGGATGATCTGCTTACTGTAGTTTGTTTCTTGGTTTTCCATGATACAAGAGAATCCCCGAGAAAAACACAGTATCCTGTTAGAGATCTCCCTGTTTCCTTGCATTTACCCCAATCTGCATCACAGTATGCAGTGATCTGATGTATATTTGAACTATTTGAATACAGCAGTCCATAACGTAATGTGCCTTTTAGATATCTTAGAACATGGATTGCAGCCTTCAAGTGATGTTCACATGGTGCCTGCATAAACTGGCTTAACTGTTGTGTTACAAAAGTCAAGTCTGGCCTGGTGAACTGTAAATACAAGAGTCTTCCAATCAACCTTCTGAAAATTGCAGGTTCCTTCAATAGAACTCCTGGATCAGTCAAAACTATCCCATGTGTCATAGGATTTGCTACTATAGTAGCTTCACACATACCTGCATCTCTTAGAATATCAGTGATATACTTTGTCTGGCTCAGCAAAAGACCAGAATTTGATCTAGCAATCTCTATACCAAGGAAGTATTTTGCAAAACCAAGGTTTTTAATGGTAAACAACTGATGCAAATGGATTTTAACTTCTTCAATGTCCTTCTCATCTTCCCCCATTATCAAAATGTCATCCACATACATTAGCAAAGCGATAAATCGTGATTTCGGATTGTCTGCCATAATAAACAAACAATGGTCACTCTTTGATCTTTTAAAACCGTAACAGATGAGCTTGGAAGAAATTTCTTTGTGCCATTGTCTCCCGGCTTGTTTAAGACCATACAAGGATTTAACAAGTTTACACGCTTTCCCTTTTCCTGCTTTTGAATACCCCAATGGTATCTGTAAGTAAATTTCTTCATCTAAAGTTCCATGCAAATACGCATTATTCACATCCACTTGGTGTATATGCCAATTCATGGCTGCTCCGATTGCAAAAAAAACCTTGACTGTTACTGACTTTACTACAGGGCTGAAACTCTCATGGTAGTCAACTCCAAACTCCTGGTTATACCCTTTAACCACCAGTCTTGCTTTATATCTTTCAATTTCCCCAGTTGGTTTATATTTGATTCTAAACACCCACTTAGTAGGCAATGGCTTCATTCCTTCAGGCAATGTAACTACATCCCAGGTATGGTTCTTTTCTAGTGCTTCCAACTCACTTTGCATAGCTGCAATCTAGTTTGGATTAGTGCAAGCTTTATAGTAGTGAAGTGGCTCTTTCTCTTTCTGAATATTTGTCAAAAAAGCGACTTGTTCAACTGATAAGAAAACGATGTTCAGTTGACTTGGGTTTGTTTGTACAAAGTTTGCAACAAAATCTTGCATCCATACTGGTTTTGCTGTTTTTCTAGTAGACCGTCGAACACTTCCTTCAACCGTGTGCATAATTGATGGAATCTGTGCAACTTGAGTTGTAGATGGATCTGCTGAAGTTGCAAGCGTTTCTGTCAGTACTATAGAATCGTCTGAAACACTAGAACTGATATCCCTCTTATAGGGAAAAATGTGTTCCTGAAAACTAACATCCCTGCTTATGATGACTTTGTTTGAGGCAATGTCCAGCACCTTATACGCCTTATGACCGTGAGCAAAGCCCAAAAATAAGGCCTTGTAAGCTCGAGGACGAAACTTATCCTTGTTGGGATGAACATCTGTATAGAAGCATTGACAACCAAAAATTTTGAACATACTGTAATCTGGTTCCTTGTCGTACAGAACTGTATGAGGAGTTTTCCACTTCAGGACCCTAGTTGGAAGAACGTTGATTATGGCGACAGCCATTTGTATTGCTTCACCCCAAAACGTACTTGGTAATCCTGCCTGAAATAAGAGTGCCCTTGCTACCTCTAGTAAGTGCCTATGCTTCCTTTCAGCTGTCCCATTTTGCTGAGGGGTATATATGCATGTTCTCTGGTGTTGAATGCCCAACTGACTGAATAAGGCCTGACATGTTTTGTTCACAAATTCTGTTCCATTGTCAGTCTTGATAGCTTTTACTCTGACCTGATGCTGTGCTTGAATCATATAGAAAAAAATCTGCAATGTGGAACAAGTTTGTGATTTGTGCCTTAACAAGACTATCCATGTAACTCTTGAGAAATCTTCTACCACAGTTATGAAATACTTAGCTCCGGTTAATGAATACTTCCTATATGGCCCCCAGAGATCAACATGGAGCAAATCAAACTTGGAAAAAGTTGAAGTAACACTTCTGTTAAAAGGCATTCTATGTTGTTTTGCGCTATGGCAAACGTCACAGTCTCCACTGCTGCAATTTACTTGTGCATCTTGTATATGACTTAACACATCAATTGATGCGTGACCAAGTCTATAATGCCAGATTTTGGAAGCCTCATGATTTGAAGTTGCAGCTTTACAACACATTTCAACTTTCTTTATAACATCTCTAGTAAAAGACATAGGATCCAACAAGTACAAACCATTCACCAACCATGCTACAGCAATTACTTCTGCAGTTTTTAGATCTTTCAAGCAACAATACTCTTGATAAAAAGCAACCGTGACATTGTTCTCTTTCAACAACTGGCTTACTGACAAAAGATTGTACTTGAAACTAGGTATGATAAGCACATTCATTAATTCTAACTTCCCTGATAATGGCACATTGCCCATTTGCTTTATAACTTGAGAACTACCATCAGGTAAAATAACAGTTTGATGACAATTCACTGTACTATTTTTTATAACAAAATCTTTTCTAGGACACATATGTGAAGTGGCACCACTATCTACAATCCAACAATTTTCATCAGAAATGTTGATAGAAGACTTACCAGTACATCCTGCAAATGCGGTAAAGTCAATTGGCGATTCAGCAACTGCTTTCCCTTTTATTAATTTGTACATTTCCCTCATCATGTAATTCATGTTTTTATCACATTTGACATCTGCCCCTGAGTCACTTTCTTCAGAATCAATTTGAGAAGACGCCTTCTTGTGTGTGGAAGCATTTGCCCTGTTTTTACCCTTGACTTCTTTCTTTTTAGCCTCTTTGGTTTCCTTCCACCAGTCTGGATACCCGATGATTTTGAAGCAGCTAGCTCTCGTATGTCCTGTCATATCACAGTGATCACAGAACTTATCTTCATTATCTTTCTTCTTGTGCTTCCCTTTCTTGTCAATCCTGGTGAAATTTGCAATTTCAACTGTTTGATCTCCTGAAATCTCAAACTGCTTCTCAACTTGCAAAACCATGGAATAGGCTTTGTTTAGATTGGGCAAAGACTCCATCAAGGTTATTTGATTCTTGACATGATCATATTGATCACTTAATCCCATCAAAAACTGATATATTTTATCTTCTTCTCCGATATCAGTAATTCTTTTAAAAGCATTGCAGTCACAATTCTGTGCTGCTCCACATTGACATGAAGGCGTTGGCCTCAAGAAGGCTAATTCATCCCATAGCCTTTTGAGTTTACTGAAATAGACTAAAATGGAAGAATTACCTTGAGAAGCTAGGGTTAAATCCTTCTTGATCTTGAAGATTTGTGGACCGTTACTTTCTCCAAATCTATGAGAAAGATCCAGCCAGAGTTCCCGAGCGGTTGTCACATACTGAAAACCCTCTGCGATTTCTTTAGAAATGCAATTAAGAATCCAAGAAGTAACCAAACAGTCCATTTTTGACCATTTCTTGTATGCCGGAGTCCCTTTTTCAGGAATCTCTGGATTTTCTAGGGCATAATCATCAACCTCCTTGACCTTGAGAGCTCTAATCATGGACCTACTCCAGGACATGTAGTTATTTCCGTTCAAGACGACATTGTTGATGATGAGACCAGGATTATCACCATTATTATTGGTGGCCGATCGTTGCTGAGCAGCAACATTTTCTGCATTCACAGCTTCAGGTTCTCCATCAGAAAATACTTCTTCTTCTCTTAATTTGCGGAAACGATTTCGATTTCGTGGTGGCATTTTGTTGATTACAAAAGCTCTGATACCATGTGAAAACTAAAGCTTAGATTGAAGAGAATAAAATGGAGAAATATCAATCTTATTATATCATACAGTAAAGCAAAGGAGCAAGGTTATATACATGAAGAATTGATAACAGAAGCTGTTATCTTTCTGTTATGAATCAATGAATGAAATTGATAGTTGAGATCTAATGGTTACAAATAAAAGAAGTGGTAACAATCACATGTGGTATAGTGCATTGAAACTGAACTGTAGTTGTTTCACAGAATAGCAGATTTTTTTCCCTAAATTTCTATTTTTGTTCTTTTTCTTAAGGCCTAATACTCCTCCAGTCCCCTTAACTTGTCTAAATTGGTCATTTTACCCCCTCAACTTATCGAATATCCTATTTACCCCTTTAACTTCATAAAAGTGGTATTTCTTACCCCCTCAACTTGTCCATTTACCCCCTCCCCAACTCATAGAATGTCTTATTTACCCCCTTAACTCCATAAAAGTGGTATTTCTCACCATTTACAATCCGTCATCGATGCCTAAATTGATACATTTTTTAAACGTTAAACATATATTGGTGCTATTTTGTACGTGGAACCTAAATTGATACTTCCCCAAAATCATAGGCCTATTTTGGTACATTTTCCCTACATATAATGTCGTTTATATTAATGTTCTTGTTTTTTTATAAAAAAAAATGTTTTTGTTATTTGCATCTTTTATTCATTCTTTCTTTTTTCAACTTTTTTTGCTAGTTAAATTTTGATTATCTAATTATTGTAATACAATATTATTATAATAAACACATGAAAGATCGATATGATTATCAAATTAAAACAAAATAAAAAGTTGATATCAAAAATATATATTTTTAAACTCATTTGAATAAGTGCTATTAATTTTGCACTATAAATGAGTAAGAAATACCACTTTTATGGAGTTAATGGTAGGGCTGTTCATCGGTCGGTTCGGTCTGAAAATCGAACCGAACCGAAATAACCAAAAACCGAATAGCCTCAAAAATAAAAACCGAACCTAATCAAATAATAAATAACCGAACCGAACCGACCGAATTATTCCATGGTGAAAGACTAAATTTACGTGGTCATCAGGATCCATGTGAACGCAACTGTGGGCCTCAAATAGGCATTTATGGAACAAAAGATAGAATGCATTCGATGCAAATGATTGGTAAATGTTGGATTAGTTTGGAATCGCAATGGTTATGAAATTAATTTTTTATTATTTAAAAAAACACATGTTTTACTACTACATATTAATTTCAGTTTTAAATTATATGAATTTGACATTTTAAGAAATTCTTTTTAAGTATGAGATATTTGTAAATATTTAGACCAATTATGACCATTGCGTCAGGTTCCAACTTTGAGATAAATCCTAAACTCATCCCATTTATATATGGATTTGAACGGACTTAGACTGGATCGGACCAAATATAAAATATACATGTCCAAACTCAATCCATAAAAAACGAATTTAGATGGACCAATGGGCCTTTAAACATACCTAATTCATATACAATTTTTAATTCCTATATATAAAAACTTGATCCAACAATATGGGGTTGTAGCTCATATGGTAGAGCGCTCGCTTTGCATGCGAGAGGCACAAGGTTCGATTCCCTGCAGCTCCATTTTTTTCCAGAATAATCCTATTATAAGCTAACGTTTTAAATGGTGCAATATTATATCTAACGTTGGCAAATTCTTAAAAAAAAATCACATTCTTTTATAATTTAATAATACTATTGGAGATTAATATTTTTAAATTCGATGAAATATTGGATTTTTTTGTCAACTCATACAAAAAGGTATAATTTTTTATTTTTATTTTTATTTTTTTCACGTCTATTCATGTCACTATGATCTGTTACTAAATAGTGATAAAATAATAAAACTATGAAGTGTAGATGACATAATTCGTGACTGAGAAGACTATTTGATGAATTACTTCGCAAATTAACCCAATTTGCTAATGTTATGATAAAATTTCTCTTAACTACTTATATTAGGGATAAAATTATATAATTTTAGACGTTAGGAGAATAATTGTTCCTGATTATCAACGTTTGGAACATTTTTTGTATCTCTAAATTTAATCTACTTCTTGAACTAATATCATATGGGCTTGGTTTTTATTGAATAGGCCCAAACAGAATTCAACCAAGGCCCAAAATCTAGGGGGCAGTTAAATATTGCCTAATTTCAATTAAAGAATGGTAAATAATTTATTAGTTCTTATTACACTAGTTAGTTTTTATGTTTATAAAGTTTCTTAGTTTTGATATAACTAACTACTCGATCTTTCCATCCATAAATTTTATATAAATCATAAGTTTATCCTTTTAATATTAATATATATATACTTTTTGGGAAGAGCCTATATAGATGTTTTTTAATTATTTTTATATAAAAAATTATTATATTAATACAAATTTAAAATTAATACTATTTATAATATTATATTATTATTTAGTATATTTTAATTAAAAATAATCAATCCATTTTTTAATAATAGAATATTTTAATTTAAATAATAGTGAATTTTTTTCATATATTGTGATGTTTTTAATTGATGTACCATTATATAAATAATCAAGTAATATATCAAAAAAATTATTTTAATATATAATTATAAACAAAATGATAAATCTACAAATTATGCTTAATGTTTTATATTCAATAAATCAATATATTTAAAAACTAATAATGTAGCATTTAACTATTTTTTACTAAATCAATTAATATTGGCTTGAGTAGTTAAAGACCTCAAGTCACTTAAATTAGAAATCTCGAGTTCGAGTCCTAGTTTACATAAAAAAAAACTTTAATTGGAAGAGTAGCCACTTAAAGGGTGTCAACCGAGAAAATACAAAATACCACGTAAAATGGATATTATCTGATTATATATTTTTAAAATAGTGCATATATAACAAATACCATGTAAAATAGATATTGTATAAAAGATAAATTTACTAAAATACTATATTACTATAAAGTTGATTAATAATATCAGATTGTACTGAGTTTGGACTGAATATTTTTGAATAAAATCTCGTTAGACTCGATCCAGCCCATGTACAGATCTACTCCAAACATACAAACCAAATAATTTTTTAATCAAGTGAGGTCTCTCAAGTTATAAATTTACATAGTGGTGAAGCTCTTAGTCTAGTGGTTGAGAGCTTACCTATGCGTGAGAGGTCATGGGTTCGAATCACATCTGGGTCTGGTGGGGATTTTTCTTTCTTCTTTAATGTAAGCGCATTGTGCGCCAAAATTTTAAAAAAAAAAGTTATAAATTTACATATTAATTATAGAATTTATCTTAGGAAATTTACATGCAAATTCATTTTTTAAAAATTATTTACAATTAAATCAAGTAAGAAATTCAATTATGGCAAACTAAATAAATTATTATTTTAATATATTTTAAAGATTAAGGTTTATAAACTAGTGGTCTAAGATTTATTTTTAGGTTTTAGGATTATGAATTGGGGTTTACAATTCTTAAATTATGATATAAAATCATATTTTATTTATGATATATAGAAAATAACGACATATTTAAAATTAATTCTGATAATATGATTTAATTGTAATTTTATAATCAAATATGATCATGTAAAAAACCCTTTATCTTATCATTGATAACAAGCTCAATATTCCCAGTATGCCCATTCCTGACGTGACACTGTGTTACCATTACTTATCTAACACGCTCGATTAAATAGAAAATCATATTTTATATTCATCCATTCTATTACATAAGTCATTCTAGGGCATTTCATACAATTTAAGAAATACATAGAATCAAATTAATGAATTTATATTGGTTAACTAAAAAACAATTCTCTCATATATTTTATGGTCGGGAAATAAACCATGGAATGTCCAAAATTAAATGGACCAAGATAAAAATTTGATGTTTGGACCGAAAAACTAAACTAAAATTCTTGGAAAAGTAGAACCACTTATATTTTGAAAAAAAAACTAATTTGCTAAAATGACTTATAAAATGGAATGAGGAGAGTAATAAGGATCCAGTCATTAATTCCTGCATAGAATCGGTATTTAGATATGAAAATTAATTCTCCCAAATAAGGGGTTGTAGCTCATATGGTAGAGCGCTCGCTTTGCATGCGAGAGGCACAGGGTTCGATTCCCTGCAGCTCCAAATTTTTTGTTTTTAATTTAAGAAAAATACATGGGTAGGTTAATATTGACAAAAGATATGAACCTGTAAAAACTAAGGGACTAATAAATTATTTACCCAAAATATAATGTGGTATTAAATAAAAAAAATTACGGTGATATTAAATAATGTTATAAAACTCGAATTGGGGTTGAACCGGGGACCGGAGGTCGGACCGGGAGCTAGTGCAACTCCGGGTTTTTTGGCAATTTATTAAAAAAAAATTGTATTAAATATGTTTTAAAATGGTTTTTCGGTTCCCTGCAAGTCCAAAATTTTTGTTTTTAATTTAAGAAAACTATAATGTGGTATTAAATAAAAAAAATTACAAATAATGTTATAAAACTCGAATTGGGGTTGAACCAGGGACCGGAGGTCAGACCGGGAACTAGTGGAACTCCGGGTTTTTTTGGCAATTTATTAAAAAAATTTGTATTAAATATGTTTTAAAACGGTTTTTTTTTGGTAAAAAAATTAATTAAAACTACCAAAAAAAAAAGTACTAGAGATTATAAATCTGTTTCTTTTAGCTAATTTTTTTAATTAAAACTACAAAAAAATAAAATTAGAGATTATACATATTCTAGTAAAAGTAAGTCAGCCCAACGACCTCATTTCAATACGGTATTCTCATTGCTCATGTTATGCAAGTGTGCCCCTTATCTGATGGTGCGTCAACTACACCCCATGAGATGTATTTCCTAAAAAACGATAGGAAAAATTTAGAGCTTATCCCATCAAATAAATCTTGGGAAGGAAACAAGTATAGTTTACTATAATGAATGTATGAGATGTATTTATTATTTTACCGATATTACATAATTTTTGTAGTCCAAAAAGTTTGGGAGAATACTATGCGCAATCTTTAGCTTGAAGTGATTCGATTTATGTGGTATATCTTTTTCAGAATCGGTAATTGGATCGATCTGGTTGACATCATCTGGTTCAACCAATCCGAGTTAATCAATTGATTAATGTTATTAGACCAATTCGATTAATGTCATATTATATTATTTATGATGTCATCCGACCAAATTACCAATGATAGTTATTTATTTTTCCGTGCTTCAAGCGATGAAGTTGAGACTATTTAGTGATGCTTGCAAATCTATGAAAAGGCATCAAGACAAAGTATTAGTTTTCAGAAACCTTCACTTATGTTTAATAAGAATACACAAGAGATGGATAGAGTGAGTGTTAACGACCTCAAAATGGAAATATTCAAGAATTAAAACTTTTTAGAACGACATTTACCATGAAATCAATTTTTTTTTATTTTCCAAAATCACCATTTATGGAGTTCTCTTTCTAAAAATTCACTTTCTTACTCCTAACCAAACAACACCTAAATAACTTTAAAACGAAAAGTTTAAAGAATTAAAGTTGCTTAGAATATCATCAATTCTTGAAATTTTTTATTTTAAACCATCAAAAGTCATTTTGAGCCGATGATTGAAATTTAGTGGTCATGATATTAAAAATTGTAAAGTTGAGCGGTTTCTATGTTACGTTTTGAAGTTTAATGGTCATACCGTGAAAATGAGTAAAGTTCAGTGGCCATGGATGTAATTACCCTTTTATTTTTTTCCTATTAAGATCGTAAAAATGTTAGGTGCTAGTCGAGCGGACATGACACTTGAGAATTAATTATGATTAATCGAGGATTAATCAGATTTGTATTTTATATTTTTTATTTGTTAATTAAAATTATCATATAAATTCAATTAAAATACGTATTATATTATCTAAAAATTATTTAATATAGAAAAACATTTATACTTGTAACATATATCTCTAAAAATGTGCAAACATCAACATTCCAACAATAATATGATCGAAACAACTCAAATAAATAAAATATAGTGTTCACAAGTAATATAATTCACTAAAATATAATGTCTTTAATGTCTTAATTCATATCATTAAAACACATAGAGAACATAATTAAACAAAAATATATCTGAAAATAATAAACACAATTCACGAATAACCATCAACAACACTCAAAAGTTAATTATAATAAAGCAAAAAAAGAAGCTTCGATTCATTGTTGCTTAAGCGGCGTCTAGACGGAGCCCAGAAGGCTAAAAATCACATAGGCGTCAAAAAACGCCCAGAATGACTAATCGGAAAAAATCAGGACGGATTCTCGATTTCAAGCGCTTAACGGGACCAACTCGTTGACATTGTGTGACACTTACTTTTCTCTCTGGAGATACCCCATCCAAGAATTATACCTCACAATATCTGCAAGAGGCACATATATGGATTAGGGACAATTTATAAATCAGACTAAATAAGGGGCAAACATTCACATTAATAACATACAAGCAATCCATACCAATCACACATATCAATAAACAACAACAACACAAAATGGGCACGAGATATGCATAATGCACTAATTATTTTATTAATATAACGACACCAATAATACACCCCCAATGCCCCTCATCAGTAGTAATAGGGGGGCTGTAACGACCCGGTCCGGAGTGGGTGGCGTCGGGGTAAGAAGGCCTGAGCAAGGAGCGGTCCTAAGGGATGACGATGGGGGCAGGAATGAACTGAATCCCACATCGGAAATGGAGAGGGAGTGATTGGGGCTTATTAGTAAGATGTGAATCCAATACATGCAGACGCGTTTTAAAGCCGTGAGACCCAATGTGTTGGAATTGGGCTAGAGCGGACAATATCTATATGGTATTGGACCAGGGTGTTAGAATTGGTATCAGAGCCAGGTTCTCCACGTACGATGTGTGGTTCGGGGACGAACCAGGCGGAAGCTGGTGGGCCTATAACGACCTGGTCCGGAGTGGGTGGCGCCGGGGTAAGAAGGCCTGAGCAAGGAGCGGCCTTATGGATGGCGATGGGGGCAGGAATGAACTGAATCCCACATCGGAAATGGAGAGGGAGTGATTGGGGCTTATTAGTAAGATGTGAATCCAATACATGCAGACGCGTTTTAAAGCCGTGAGGCCCAATGTGTTGGAATTGGGCCAGAGCGGACAATATCTACATGGTATTGGACCAGGGTGTTACAGGGGCACTACTAAAGATGTGCAGAACTTTGGCCAATCCAAGTGACAAGTTCCGAAGACACCAGTCACTCCCCTATAGCATTTCTTACACCAACTCGAGACCTAGGGATAGTAGTCGTTATAATGTCTCATTCGCCAATGTCCCAATTGCCTAGATACTCTCCCCCACTTTACATCTATACTCTCCCCATTGCATATATTCACTCTCCCCCATTGTAAAACTTGATATTACGATAGTACCTAAACGATCCAGGCGGCCGCCATAGTATTAATACATGACAATGCCGTACTTGACATGTAACTAGATAGAACATATTTAGAATTTTTGGTATGGTAGATATATAGGCCAATGATATAGCATGGCCATTAAATAAATTCCCAACCACATAATTCTTTTGTCATTTAATTTGGATTGAGACATATAGCCTCCAATATAAGCAAGATGCATTGTCCCTAAATCCTTAACATTAAAACTCAATGAAAATAGCAACAACCATCACAATCACAAATTACCTAGTTGTAGATGGTTCATTTTCTTGTCGTATTCTACTAAAGAAAAAAACATCTTGAGAACCGTAATCTTTTCGCTGAATTATTATAACATCATGATCCAATATCATATAGATATTATCCGTTTTAATCTAAATTCAACATTTTGGGTTTCACGATTTTAAAACATTTTAAAACGCGTTTGGATGTATTAGATTTGAACCTTATTAATTAGGATTGTAAATGAGCCGAGCCGCTCATAAGCAGCTCGGTGGTCGGCTCGATAAAAGCTCGGCTTATATACGAGCCGCTCGTGAGCATGATTTACTAATGAGCCGAGCTTGAACGGAACAAAACTCGGATCGAAAGCTCGCGAGCAGCTCGATTAGAACATTTATGAACAAATTTTAGTTTTGTAGAAAATTATATAGTTTTGTGTTAGTTCACAAATATTTAAACTTAATATTATTTCATTCGTTATTAGATGAGTTCGTTCACAAATATAATAAATGAGTAATAGACGAACTATTTATTAGCATCTTGTTTATTTATTCACGAACTTTGCTTGTGATTATGTTTACGTACACAATTAAAGAGCTATTTGCAAGCAAACTTTATAAATATAATTAACGATTTACGCACAAACAATTTATGGTTAGATAATTTTATTAATGAACCAAATTCAAATCGGGTTTTGCGTTCGAACAAGCTCGAAGCTCGGCTCGAGCTCGTTTATTTTCTAATGAGCTGAGCCGAGCTTGAGCAAGTCAAATCTCGGCTCAAGCTCGAGCTTCTTAATTTTATAGCGAGCAGAGCTTGAGCAGGCCAAAGCTCGGCTCGGCTCGATTACAACCCTACTAATAAGCCTCAGTCACTCTCCTCCATTTCTGATGCGGGATTCAATTCATTTATGTCCTTATCGCCATCCCTTAAGGTCGCTCCTTGCTCAGACCTTCTACTCCGGCGCCACACACTTCAGACTAGATCGTTACAATTATAGCAGCACACATTAGTTACGATAGAAATTAGACGTTGTAAACATCAAATTCTCCGGTCTCCGGAACCACCACCTATCAGAATTGGTTCTGACCCCTTGTCTCCAAAAGATTGGGAGTTAGGGGCGCAGGATGGCCCCTCAAATGAGACAAATAAAAATTTGGCTCGGAAAGGTGTAGTTAGATTTTATATAGTGCAAAAAAGAAAATTATATATGCATGTGTAAAATTAATTCTCTCGATGGAGCAGTCATGGATTGACAATTAACTATCTGTCTTGGTCGGCTCGACATGAACCATCACTAGCTAGTTAAGATGCTGACACGTGAATCGTGCATTTTCAAATGAATTTATGATTCAATGATAGAGATGTTTAGGGTGCTTTTTAATGATTTATGTGAGTGTCCAATTGATTTTTTTTTTTTTTTTTTTTGTGTTTTTGAAGGAAAAAATTACAGATTCATACATAGTTTCTATGGATTTTTCCGATAACGAGAGGGTGCCCATGCCCTCTTAACCCCACTTGGATCTGTCATTCGATATTTTTAACGGAATTTAATGTGCACAACTAATTCTAAATATGTATAATTCAAATTAACTGACAACTAATGTGGTGTAATTTAAACTCTATTGAGCTTGTCGAGACCCTTTAAGTGCCTCAAATAAAACAGAAAAATGATAAAAAAAAAAAAGTACTGTGTAGTTTTAAACTTAGGTGAGCAAGTGGAATGAATTGAGTACCTTTTAATGTACATATTTATAGAAGAATCAGGTTGTGAGTCCTAAATGAGAGTCGAGGTCCATGTGGTGGAGTCGTAGTGAGAGCTTGTTGTCAATCAGAAACAGTTGTAACGGTTGTATCTGTGGTCCCGTGAATCACGACATTGAACGCGGGTATTAATGTGCATGACCTTGAAGTCTCTTTTGAGTGGTTCGCGTGGTTTCAGTGGTTTCTTTTGAGGAAGGGGACGGATCTAGATGAGTTAGTTAGGGAGGCTTGAGCACTTACTGGTTATCAAAAATTTCATGGAAATTGTGTACGGAATTTGAATTTTCTACGTAAAAACATCCAAAAAACAATATCAATTTATAACACACATAAATCACGAGAGACTACTACAAAACACTCTATGTCAATGAATCCTGGATCCGTCATTGAGAGGTGGCACGTGTAATATAATTAATAGGGATAAGGTACCAAAATATCAATTTAGGCTCCACGTACAAAATAGCACTAATATAGACCTAGCGTTTAAAAAATGTATCAATTTAGACCTCGATAACGAAATTTGATACGTAATTCATATTATTCCATCAAGTTATGATTTCTCTCTCCACATACAATTGATAGAACTTAACAGAGTAATGTGAATAATGTGTCAAATTTCGTTATCGAGGTCTAAATTGGGAGCTGCACATGAATATCATCAAAATGAGTGGAATAATTAGTTGCTCAAACACATCTTATGCTATTATGTCTACAAATGGTTATAATAATCAAGAAATAAGGAAGAATATTAAGAGGCCGCCGGATAATTTCTCCGGCGGCAGCAGCAGCTTTTTTCAGATGCCACTTCACTACCCAAGATTCAAGAAAAACGATTACGAAACGATGTCGGAATGGCAGCTGGACTGGCTGCTAAAAGCTTATGGACTGCCCTTTGTCGGAGATGTCAATCAGAAGAGGAAGTTTGCTATGGGTGCATGCATTTCTTTGGCCTGAGCAGGAGACTAATTAATTAGGTTATATATATATAAATATATTATGTTTTATGTTGTAAGTATGATTAAATATTGTTAATCATGAATTAATTTCCTTTAGTTGCTTAATTAATTGATGAAGATTAATAGTTTGTGTGCAACTTAATTAGTTTTTATGTAAACAACTTAATTAGTTACTTCCGTTTTTAATATAGTTCGTTTAAATTTGCAAAATCAATAAATTTGCGGTTGGTTTGAGGAGTCAGTGGTGTCAAATAGTTTGTTTAAACTGGAGATTTCAAGTTCGAGTTCGAATCCTAATCAGGGGCGTATACATGGGAGTTCAGGTGCCCTCCGACTGCCGGAACCACCATGACTTCGACCATTCTGTTTCCACAAAATTTATAAGAATTAGGATACTAAATTGATGATTTGATTAAACTTTGATTAGGTATTTGACCTATAACTTTTATTGAGTATTCTTTTTGTCTATTAGGCCCTTCTAAATTTTTTTTTTTTTTTTTTTTTTTTTTTTTTTTTTTTGCCTATTAGCCCCTCTCAAATCTAAATTTCAAATTATTTTTGTTGACCTGTTAAAAATCTTAGACACAATCTAGTTTAATTTTGAGAAGTTTTGCATTTATATCTAAAAATTAGTTCTTGACCACTCAGATTATAATACGTATATATACAAAAAGAAAAATTTGAGCAAGTTTGATTTAGTAAAAAGAAAAATACACACGTGCAAAATTGGCTCTTTCAACCGACTAATCTTATATTCGCTATTGATCCTAAATGTATGTAGAAAGTTTTAATTAGAAAAGAATTCATCTAAGTCTCAGACAGACTATATAAATAGACAAACTATATAAATATTAATTATACTATTAAAATTATTAATTTATCTTTAATATAGGACTCCAAAGATTCTGCTTTCTCTCAATACTATTATTTTACTAAAATTATCTGTAATACTACTGATTTTCCTTTTTATTATAAATAAAAGCAAATCATTTTGAATTTTTTTTGTCAAAATTAATTAATATAAAACATTATATAAAAACAACAAATTAATAATTCTAAAATTACATTTATTAGAAATAGATAGATTACTTTGTATTCTCTAACTCCTAACTTTTTTTTTGCTTAAAATTATATATATGAAGGTAATTACCGTCATCAATGGTGATTCACAATGTCTTAAAAAAGCTTATTTTGTGTGGATAAAATTATTTAAGTTTGTTTTTCCGAATAAAATCATTTTGAATGTTTTCCAATCATTTTCAATATTGAAATTGATTAAGTGACTTCTAATCACATATCAACGCTATGTGATATAATAAAAAAAATAACCCAAAAATAAACGGACTGTCAATTAAAATTTTAATCACAAATTAACGTATGTGGCATATCGATTGTCAATTAAAATATATAGTTGCAATTTTTTTAATATACCAGTGGCACTAATGCGATATTGAGATGTCACGTCAGTAATTTCAGTGAAAAGATGACTGAAAAATGATCAAATTGACTTTATTGGAATAAAAACAAACTTAAGTGATTTTATTGAGATAAATTAAATTTTTGTGACCTTTCGAGGATATTGTCCATGATACGGATCGGTTTCGGGACGTGTTAGTTTTAATCGTAAACTAACAAAGATGTTTTTCTCTAGCTAAACTAGAAGGAGTGAATCCCGGGTTTTACGGACTAAATCCGTAGGAAATCAATGATTCCCCATTGTTGAAGGTGAAAACCTTAACAAACACTTCTTGAAGAAGATGATATAATTTTGATTGATAAAAAGTTGAGTTCAATTACAAAGAAAGAGATGTATTTATACAATCTCAAAACCCCTAAAACAAATTACATAAAAGGGTAAATCAAATAACTAATTAAAATGATAAAGATGAGAGTAACTTGAGTTAATGGTAAAGGGGTGGCATGATTGTAAATATAGGAGTGGTAGAGTTGTAATTAGGGAGTGGCAAAGGTGTAATTAAGGGGTGGTCCATATCATGAAGAACTTGGGGAGGAAGTATCCTTCGGATGAAGCACGCCCCGCGTATATCTTCTCACGCTTCGCGTGAGTGCGTCTCTGGACTTAAAGGCTCACGAAGGTGGTCTATACGCTCCGCGCCCTTGGGAGTACGCCCCGCGTACATGTCCTCTTAGAACTGGTTCTCCCTGAAGGCTCAATCCGCGCTCCGTGTACTGGACAACACGCTCCGCGTAGAATGCCCTAGTGATTCCCCTTCCGCGTGGTTTTCTTCCTTTCTCTCGGCTCCGGATTCACGCTCCGCGTGTTCTATCTTACGCCCCGCATATGAGTGCAAGATGCCCTCATCATACTCCTCTTCTTCAAAAGAGTTGGTCCCCAACTCAACTATAGGATAAGAATGGTGCTTGGTAGGTACTATCCACTCCATATGTTGTTGGTTTCTCCTTCTCTTTATGAACTCTTCCCACACCTCAACTTGTGTCTTGCCCCCGGTGCTCATCCCCCGTAATGCTCGCCTCAATATCCGACCGATATCGAACGAAATATCTCGACGAAGTTGGTCAAACCAATCCTCCACAATGTCTTGGAAGCTCCCCCACACTCCCACGACATGTTGACCCGACCAACCCCGGGCCTCCTTAATCTCCACTTCACGAACATGGACATTGGTCACAACTTTCCTTCGCTCATTGCGGATATCAAATGGAATATCCCGACGGCACTTGTCAACCCACTCCATAGTGACCCCAAGGGCACTTGTATCAACTCTTTCTTTGCCTTGGATTAACAATCTCCCGGCTTCTAGAGTTGCCGCTTCACTAACTTGGCCACTATCCCGCCATTCTTGAATTTCCCCCCCCCCCCCCCAATTTTCTCTACATTACCCGGATGGCCATTCCCATTCACCAAATACTCTATGAAGCTCACTCTCTTCACCATAAAATCACTCCTCATTGAATCCTCATAGGGTTGATGTCCCCTCAACAAACACAACATATATCCCAACACATACATCTCAATCAAGAACAAAATAACAAGTTCCGAATTTACCAAGTGGGAGGCTCGGTTCATTCCTAGTGTGCATCTGCTAGGAATCTCATTTCTTCCTAGAGGCGTCACAACGTACTCTTTATCCGCTTCCTTGAACCCCAAGTGACTATGAGGAAGAAATAGCACACGACCTCCGGGATCCCATGCAATGTCACGTGGTATTTTTTCCAAAGGTAGAATGCCCCGTGGTTGTCCATTGAAGAACACATAGTTCCCATCTTTGGACGTTGGTCTCACACCACCACTTTCCTCCATTCCATTCTGGAACTCTCGCTTATAATAGTCAAGTTCATCATCGTTAACGGGCTCAATGTCGAGGTTCCCTTCCCCATCAATCTCCTCTCCTAGCTCATCTTCTTCTTTTTGACCATTTGCCATTTTGCTTCCCTCTTCGTCCTCAATCCGTTCTCTCCTATGACCTATCGTTCCTATTGGCTTCTCTCTATAGTTCAAGTCGACTAACTCACGTGTTAAGCCGCTTGACTCCAAAGACATGCAACCACCCAACATGGTTGACCCACCAACATCTCTCCCATCTCCATAATCATCAATCTCCACACATAATGAAATTTCTTCATTCTCCTCAAAGAGATTAATAAGCCCAAGGTCACTCTCCCCTTCCTCAAGAATAATACCCCCACTTTCCTCACACACACAAGTAAAGTTATGATGAAGGGGTATTTTATCAAACACATAGGAAGCATCCCTTGCAACATGGGTTTCCCCAACATCCTCACCTATAAACAACCTCTCTTCCTCATCCACACATACATTTAAATCCTCATTCACAAATTCATTATCAACAACCCCACAATGAGAATTTAAATCTACTTCATCATCACAAACAACATCACAAACAACCAATTTCCATAACTTCAACATTAGAAATTGGAAGTTTGGGATTTACCTTTACCATGTGTGATGGAGAAAAGGTTGGTGATGGATCTTTAGGAGGGACTTCCATGGTTGGTTGGGAGCTATTTCGGCATTCTTGCTTGAGACTCTTTACGGATGTCGCAAGCTTCCTCGTTAGCTCGTGTATCACTCGAAAATCCTCCTTAGTACTTTCTCTATACCTCCTCACGATGGCTTCGAGATTTTCCAACCCCTTGTTGAAGGTTTCTTCATATCTTGGGGATAAATTTGGTTGAACCATAGTCGAAAGAAGTCTCCGTTCAAGGAAAACGATCGGCTCTGATACCAACTGATACGGATCAGTTTCGGGACGTGTTAGTTTTAATCGTAAACTAACAAAGATGTTCTTCTCTAGCTAAACTAGAAGGAGTGAATCCTGGGTTTCACGGACTAAATCTGTAGGAAATCAATGATTCCCCATTGTTGAAGGTGAAAACCTTAACAAACACTTCTTGAAGAAGATGATATAATTTTGATTGATAAAAAGTTAAGTTCAATTACAAAGAAAGAGATGTATTTATACAATCTCAAAACCCTAAAACAAATTACATAAAAGGGTAAATCAAATAACTAATTAAAATGATAAAGATGAGGGTAACTTGGGTTAATGGTAAAGGGGTGGCATGATTGTAAATATAGGAGTGGTAGAGTTGTAATTAGGGAGTGGCAAAGGTGTAATTAAGGGGTGGTCCATATCATGAAGAACTTGGGGAGGAAGTATCCTTCGGATGAAGCACGCCCCGCGTATATCTTCTCACGCTCCGCGTGAGTGCGTCTCTGGACTTAAAGGCTCATGAAGGTGGTCTGTACGCTCCGCGTCCTTGGGAGTATGCCTCGCATACATGTCCTCCTGGAACTGGTTCTCCCTGAAGGCTCGATCCGCGCTCCGCGTACTGGACAACACGCTCCGCATAGAATGCCCTAGTGATTCCCCTTCCGCGTGGTTTTCTTCCTTTCTCTCGGCTCCGGATTCACGCTCCGCGTGTTCTATCTTACGCCCCGCGTATGAGTGCAAGATGCCCTCATCACTCCAAATTTTAGCGACCGCCAACACGCTAATTACCCAATATATCAGGGGTTCCTGAACTTATAAAATATCTCGTTAACTTTTGAACTTGTTTATTATGATCTATTAACTACTTAAAGTTGTCCTAGATTTGTTTACAGTAAATTTATTGACCACTTAAATTTGTTTAAAGTTTTCTAAAAAAAAATTATTTTAAAATAATAATATATATTTCAATTTATATAAATTCTCTTTTATTCTGTCATGTGAATTTAGAAAGTCAAATATGTCACTTTAAATAAATAACGAAACTTTTTGTAAATTCAGAGGGCAATTTTTTTTATCCAATTTTGAAGAGCTCATGATATATTAGGTCTTTTTTCAAATTTATATTGAAATTCAATTTTAAAAAACTAGTTACAATTATATCAAGGTTACTAACCCGTCAGGTTCTGACTATTGTTTCGTGAATACCCTTGTGTATCTCAAGTTTTGTAAGAAAGATTTGAATGAAAATGTCAAAAATACTCTTTCTTTTTTTCCAAACATACAAACCAAATAATTATTTTTTGGGTTAAGAAATACTTCGAACATTGATATTTAGAATCAATTTTAGCTTTAATGTCTAAAATGATATAATTTTACCACTAATTTTGACAACGGAAAGCAATTTTACTCTTAACATGGGTAAATTGAATCAATTTCAAATAATGGTTATAAAATATAGATATTTTGTGATATTTTGCACTAGTTATCTATAAGTTGGATCTAAATAATAGATTTAACATTTTTTTTGTTATTTAATAATAAATTTTGAGATTAATATTTTCAAATTCAACAAAATGTTTAATTTTTTTATTTAACTCATACAAAATACAATGTAATTTTTTAAATTTTTTCAAAAAAATTCTCTTACATTTGTATAGTTATGATTTGTTACTGATAAAATTATGCAAACGTGAAGTGTAAATGATATGATTCATGACGGAGAAGACAGTTTGATGAATAATTTCTCAAATTGACTCAACTTATCAATGTTGTGAGTAAAATTGCACTATTTTATACGTTAAAGATAAAATTATTCTTGACTATCAACGTTAGTGGCATTTTTGTATTTTATCCCTTATTTTATTTTTTTTATCAAATAAGCTCTCTTTTTTTGCTGGTTAAAGTTTTGGGTACAACAAGGGAAACTTTTTAATAGGTCACCATTTTAGTACAACTCGAAATTCTAATAGGATCCGGTTCATTAATGCTAGTATGATCGGACGCATTTAAAATAAGCTCTCTCATTTTCTAAATCTCTATTTCTTTTTTGTTCTTTTTCTCAATTATTATTGTTTAATTACAAGATTATCTTAATTATTACTAAATCTTTCTACCCAAAATACAAAATTTACATATTAATTATAGAATTCATCTTATTATTGATAACAAGTTCAATATTCTCATTTCTTACGTTACCATTACTTATCTAACACGCTCGATTAAATGGGAAATCATATTTTATAAGGATCGAGTCATTAATTCCTATTAGACCTGTTAATAGACTAGGTCGGGTCGGACCTAACTGGACTCAATATATAATTATTTCATTCAAATCTAACCTAGCTCGCATTATTTTCACATCGAGCTTGGATCCGGCTGGATCAGGCTAAAAGAATTAATTCTCAAGCCTAACCCGCTCATTTAAGATATTTATAACTTTTTAAAAACTAAAATTAAACTTAAAAATTATACTATAATTGTAAATAGGGATAATGTGCAAAAATACCTCTAACATTTACAATTAGGAGCAATTTTAATCTCTGACGTCTAAAAACGGTGCAATTTTACCCCTAACATTGGCAGCCAAGATCAAATTTTTACCCCTAACATTGTCAAGTTGGGTCAATTTCAGACATTATTATAAAACACAAATATTTTGCTCCTTATTCTACACCAATTGCATATCAATTCTTTAAAAAAAAAAATCATATTTTCTCTGACTTAATAATAGAATTGGAGATTAATATTTATAAATTTGGCAAAATATTTGAATTTTTTTTGTCCAACTCATACAATAGACAGTATGTTTTTTAATTTTTTTTTTAAAAAATTCACGTCTAATCATATGTTTATGATCTGTTACTAATTAGTGATAAAATGACTCACATGTGAAATGTAGATGACAATATTCATGACTAATAAGACAGTTTGACGAATTATTTGTCAAATTGATCCAACTTGACAATATTAGGAGTAAATTGATCTTGGCTGTCAACGTTATGGGTAAAATTGATTTGGCTGTCAACATTAAAGGTAAAATTGCACCATTTTAGATGTTAGAACTCATGTGTTGGAACTCATCCTTAAAAAAAAATAACAAAAATAATAATGTATATGCACTTTTTACTCTATCATATATGGTGTATTTAATCTATAATACATCAAATATAAAATTAGCATTCCTTTAAAAAAAAATAAAAGAAATAGGTAAGAAAAATAATATATCAAATATAAAATTAACATTCCCGGTCTCAACCACTAGACTAAAAACTTTATTAAAAAAACAGATTTAAACTTTATTTTATATTCACAAAAAAAACTTTAATTTATAGATAACAATCATATTCTATAAATATATCAGAATTTTAAAAGTTTTTTTTTTAACCTGAAATAGTTATTTCATACCAAAATAGGATTAGCATCCTCAACAATAACATTTGACAGCCATTCCGGCACTACAGTAGATAAAAAAATCGCTAGCATTGGAATATGTCTGTCTAGCTACCAAATGTGCAGCCCTATTCGCTAAACGAGGAACAAAAACTAAATTAAAAGTGGGGTTGGATTTAATAATGACTCTACAATCATGAATTAGCGAACCAAACTCTGAGATATCTTTTTTGCATGAGTGAAATCAACAACCAACTTAGCATCAGATTCAAACTCAACGTACGTATATTGCATAGAAGATTCTGCTATAACATAGAGTTCATGTTTCTTTCCATGGCCATCACCATTACCATCAACAATTTTCTTTTCATTCCATCAGTGAATGGCTCGAGAAGTTTCGACTGATGAAGTAGGAATAAGGAAAAAACTGAAAAAATAGAGAAAATATATTTATTTCTATATGAATTTTTCTTGTTCTCGTAATAAAACATGAGATATTTTGAACACAATTAAATTTTTTTAATGGTATTTTTCTAGATATTTTACTATGAATTGCTGCAAAAATAAAAACTAAAATGACAAAATCAATCCAGAGAATATTTGTAGTACCTTGAACAAGAGAAAATGAATAACATTGCTTAGGATTATCAAGTTGAGCCTCAAATAGCCATTTGTGGAACAAAATAGAGAGTATATGCAATGCAAATGACCGGTAAATGTTGGGTTAGTTTAGAATGGAATAAAGGTTCAAATTCGCTTTTAAAGTTGGTATGGAGGGTCAATTAAGTTCAAATTAATTTTTGGGTATCAACCCAGTTTTTAAAGTTGGTCGGAAAGGTCAAATTAACCCAAAATCAAATTTGCTCTAAAAATATAATATATTTTTTATACTTGAACTTTACTGTGTTTGAAATCTATTTTTATACTTAAAAAATATTATATCTGCGCAGCCGCAGAACGCTTTGGTGTCGGTACATTACTTTATGCGTCAATACAGAATATCAATGCATTAATACTATTTTGAGGGATTCAATGAAGTTTTTTATGTCTCTATGAATTAATTGTTCGTGGCTCATACTCCTACTTTGAGAGAATTTTTGTCAGTGCAATTTTTACCTCTGTTTATTTTTCTCACATTTTATTACTTAATATAATTATTACGGTGCCTTCTATGGTTACTTGGTTTTTGACAAAGTATCATTACTTGGTGTGTTTTCACCATTAGATGATGGAGTATAAAATTAATCTAATGGTGAAAACACACAAAGTAAGGCTTATTTTGTAAAAAACAAAGTAAGCATAGCCTTTACCACTAATTATTACATTAACAAAAAAAATTAAAATATAATATAGTATAACTAAAATTCTAGATTCAATTGATTTTTATCCAAAACTAGATATTCTGCACTGATACATAAAGTAATACATTAAAGCCAAAACTTTATGCGGATCGCAGAATATAATAGTTTTTAAGTATAAAAATAGATTTTAGGTATCAAAATGTAAACATGATAAAGTTCAGGTATCAAAAATATATTATATTTTCAGAATTGATTTGATCTTGGGTTAATTTGACCTTTTCGACAAACTTTAAGGGCTAAATTGATATCCAAAGATCGATTTGGGTTAAATTGATCCTCTATGCCAACTCAAAGAGCCAATTTGAACCTTTATTCGTCACAAATTAGAAGAAATTGATTTTTTATTATTTAAAAAAAAAACACATTTTTACGGCTACATGTTAGTTTCAGTTTTAAATTACATGAATTTGACATTCTGAAATTCTTTTCAAGTATGAGACATTTGTAAATATTTAAACAAATTATTATGCATTGTATCGGGTTTTGACTTTGAGATAAATCCCAAACCCATCCTATTTATATACGGGCTTGAACGGAGTTGGATCGGATCGGACCAAATATAAAATATACATATCCAAACCCAATCCACAAAGAACGAACTTAGACCGGCCAATGGGCCTTTAAACATACCTAATTCATATACGAATTATAATTTCTTTATATAAAAAATTAATCCAACAAAACATGGGGTTGTAGCTCATATGGTAGAGTGCTCGCTTTGCATGCGAGAGGCACAGGGTTCGATTCCTTGCAGCTCCAATTTTTTTATAAAATTAATCCTATCATAAAATAACGTTTTAATACCTCTAACGTTGGCAAATTCTAAAAAAAATCACATTTTTTTTGTAATTTAATAATACTATTGGAGATTAATATTTTTAAATTCGACTGAAATATTTGATTTATTTTGTTTGTCAAGTCATACAAAAAGGTATAATTATTTTATTTTGCTTTTATTTTTTCGCGTCTATTCATGTGATTGTGATATGTTACTAAATAGTGATAAAATTATAAACATATGAAGTGTGGATGATATAATTCGTGATTGAAAAGACTATTTGATGAATTACTTCTCAAATTAACTCAACTTTCCAATGTTACGATAAAATTGCTCTTTGCTGCTTAGATTAGGGATAAAATTATACAGTTTTAAACATTGGGAGAATAATTGTTCTTTTTTTTATGAGAAAAATATTTGTTCCTGATTCCAACGTTAAGGGCATTTTTGTACTTTATCTCTAAATTTAATCTACTCTATTATATATCCTAAATATTCTATTTTATTTTTAAAGATTTCTGATTTCTTTTCAGATAAAAGGATTCCATGTTGTCGTACTGTTTTTATAAATGCATCTAGGTGCTGTAAATGGTCTGCTATATTATTGCTATAGATTAATATATCATCGACATAAACTACACAGAAGTCATTTAATTTTCTAAATATCGTATCCATTCGTCGTTGAAATATCTGGGGTGCATTTTTCAAACCAAAAGGTAACACAATCCATTCATAATGTCCTTGTGGTGCACTAAATGCTGTTAAAGGTCTTGATTCTTTAGTAAGCTTAATTTGCCAAAAGCCACTTTTACAATCAAATTTACTAAACCACTTTTTTCCTGATAATCTATTAATTAAATTTCTCTTATAAGGTAAAAAATATCCATCAAAAATCGTTTTCTTATTTAGTTCTCGATAATCTATTACCATTCTTGCTTTGCCTCTCTTTTGTTCGCTATGTTTTCTTACTAAGAATGCCGGGCTACTATGAGGGCTTTTACTTTCTTGAATTAATTTTAAGTCTAATAATTCTTTTATTTGTATTTCAAATTCCTTTTGATCATCAGGACTATATCTTATTGGTCTAGTGCGAACAACATCATTAGGGTTTATGAGTTCTATCTTAGCATATATCTTTTCTTTTTCCCACAACGTTATAGGGTTTTCTCCAAAGTTGATCTTTAAATGGTCTAAATATTTTTGTTTTAAAAGTTCTAAATTAGTATCTCTGTTTGTTTTGATATTATGTATTGTGAGTGGATATAAAGGTAGGACGCGCTTAAGGATAATCCATTTATTACAAGGAGTTAAAAGACTTATGGTTTCAGGTTTGATTAGCTGGACTTTAAAGAAATCAAGAAAATTATTTCCTAATAATATATGTTGTTTCATATTATTTTCTTGATAAATTATGGGTAATCGAAAGATTGTCTTGTTAAGTATTAATCTCATATTTTCGGCTATAATATCTAATTCTTTCATTTGTTCATTAAATCCTGTAACTCTGACCTTATGTCCTTTAGATCTTTTCCATTTATGGGGAACTAGTACATCTTGCTTCGCTAAACATATATCAGCTCCACTATCTATAAATATGCGGCGTTTTATAATCTTATTAGGTTTATATTCTACCGGTGCTTCTACATATATGGCTACCATTAGTTATTAGTTTCACTATCTTCATATTCTATTGGTTCTAATTCTTCTGAGTTCTCACCTTCTGTTTCAGTAATATAAAATTCATCTTCTTTATGCCATTTATCATCGCTGGCTCTTATTTGTTCTAGACTCATTATAAATTCTGTTGTTCCTATATATTTGACACCTTTTTGTTTTAATTTAGGGCATTTATTAGCATAATGTCCTTTCTCATTACAATTCCAACATTTACATTCTGTAAGTTTAGTATTTTTATCCCTTAGTGGTCTTTCTCGTCTTTTCCTAAATTTTCGTTTATATCTAAATCTGTTCCGATTTTCGGGATTATTTTTATATCGTCTAAATCGTTTTCGTCGAAATCGTCCATTATCATACTTGTTAGTATAAGACTTCTTATATGTCGGATTATGTCTATAAGTGCGATTAGGAGTATATCGTCTATATTTTCTCCTAATTTTATCATCACAACCAAAAACTAACCGTTTTTCCGTGAATCCACATATTTCTCGTAACCCGAGTTTCTTATCCTTTTTAACCTTTTGTTGAACTCTATATTCTTCACATTTTCGCATAAGATAAGCTCGTAGTACTCTAATTCTTTCTCCTAATGTATTTTCTTTTGGTTCTAATTGAGTATATTCTTTTGAAACTTCTACGTTGTATGGGTTTGGTAAGTGGTCATAATATAGTTGTTGGTATATCAATCCTTCTTGTGGTAAAAACCTAGCTTCATAAAAGAACTTAGTAAAACCGATAGTATATTCTGGTAATTTACTAATTTTACAACATTTCATGTTATTCAAATTCATTATTATTTCAGCTTTTCTTTCAGCAAATACTGTTTCTCTAGCCACTAACCATCTTTCTCCTAAAAATTCTCTTTTTAATACCATATCGAATAATAATAACATTGATTTCCAATCATGAGCACAAGCTTCTATTTGTGGTCTTAACTGATGAGTTATAGATTCCATCCAAAATCCTACTTTTCCTATCATTGTTTTAGAGATTAGGTCATACATATAATCTAAATTTTCAGTGTGAGATGAATTCATTAAGGCTATGTACATTCCTAAATTCCAATCATTTATTCGTCTACTTATTTCTTGTTCATCATAGACATTATCTAAGTCTAAAAAATATCCATTTGGATTTAATCCTTGAGACATAGATCCTATAAATTCTTTAAAGTCTCCTTGTTGGCCTATAGGTATATGTTGTGGAATCGTAGGTACTCTTTTAGTTACTACGTCTAAATTGGGGTCTATCATTTCTTCTTCTGGATAATTATCGGCATCTTCGTTTACTATATTTTCTGATCCTATATCTGATTCTTCATACCTAGTGTATTTGTTGTTGTATTCGTTGTTTTCTATATCACTTTCTGGTTCTTCTTCTATTATTGCATTAATGTTCTTCATTTGTTCTAATGCTTTCATTATTTGATGATTTTCTTCTATTAATTTTGTTTCATCTTTATTTTCTTCTTCTATATACCCAATGATTTTTAGTTTATTTTCACTTTGAATATCTGCACTATCTGAACTATCACTACTACTGTTACTGATGTGAATAGTTTTCCCTTTTACTTCTTTAACCATTGTTCTTAAGACTCTTACTTCTTCCTTTAATTCTTTTAATTCATCTGTAATGTGGATTAGCTCTGTTTTTGTTTGTTTTAATTCTAGCTTTGTTTCTTTTAATTCTTTTTTAGTATTTTTAAATTTGTGTTTATATTTTTTATATTTTTCGACCCATTCTGTACTCGAATTTATGACTAATTTTATGTTTTCTTTTTGTAGGTCTTTGATTTCTTTATGTTGTTTTTCGATTTTTAGTTGAAGGTATTCGGCTTCGGTGCTTACGTCTACATTGGATGGTTTAGCATCATTGTCTTTGAGTTTGCTGTTTTTTAGTGGTTCATATTTGTATTTTTCCTTTTCAATAATTTCTTGGGCGTGATTTTTAAGAAATGTTATTACACTATGTTCTTGTTCGGCCATTAGATTAGAATTGTCCTTTTTTGTGTAAATCGGTTAACAGATCTAAGGTTTTATTTACGGTTGTAGGGATTTTAGGTTTTATTTCACTTATATCCATCATTATTGGGTCCTTGCTTCGTCTCCAAGCATCTATGGGTACTATTTCTGGAGTTTTAGTTTGTGTTATAGTAATGTTTAGATTTTCTCCTGAGGTAATGCTACAGCTTTCTTCTATGGGTCTTTTTCTTTTGTCTATATTAGCTACTAACATGTTTAATTTTTCCAAAATTATCTTAAACGTTGGTATTTCCGATGTATTCCACAGTTTTGTTAATTCATGTGTTATCATTTCTTGGATTTGAATATGGTTTTCTTGTATTAAACTAAGAGTATTCTTTAATTGTTCTTTTGCTACAATCTCTATCCATATTTGGTCCAATTTTTGGTTAGGATCACTCATCTTTGTAGATTCTTTTTATCCATCCGTCTTCAAGTTTGATCCATTCTTTCTTAGGTGGTTCTAATAAAGAGTTTAATTGTTTGATTTCACATTCTAGTCTCTGTTGTTTAGATTCAATTTCTAAATATTTTATTTGAGATTCTATGATTGTCTCTGCCATAATAGTTTTTATTATTTGTAATTTTTTCTCTTTTTTATCAAGTTGTTGTCGTATGTTCATATTTTATTTATATACCGTATTTTGTTTTGGTCCTCTATCGTAATTCCTTCATTATTTATCTTATATTTTATTTTATTTAAAAAGTCGTATCCTAATAATAGTGCATACGTACTATCATATTCTGTTACTCCTACAATTATCTCATATTCTAGATCTTGAATTTTAAATCGAATTCTTATGCTTTTAGTTATGATTATTTCTCTTGTACTATTTGGACAGTTATAAGTTTGTGGTTCGATTAGTTCACATTTATTCTCATTTATTTGGCTAATATGTACTAAACTTTTGGTTCCTGTATTAATTTCAGCTATACAGTCAGTTGCTCGTAGCTCATTAAATAATATTACTTTTATTCGTAACTTATCTTCATAATATGTATGTAATAAATCTAATGTTCTCGGTTGTCTTATTATGTCTTTCTTAAAACTTAACCTTCCTCCTTCTATCCTAGGTAATAATTTCTGGATTGGTTGTAGTTTTCTAGAATTAAAATCTATACATATTTCGTCTGGTATTGTTATGATGGAATTTTCCTTATGTTCTAGTGGTTCTAATATTTCCTGATATAATTTTGGTACTAATATATCCCTATCATTTTGTTTTCTGATATGATGATTACCTGTAAGGGCATATATCATTTTTGTTTCTATACTAATTACTTTACTTCCTGGGGGCATTCTTATTCCTTCTAATTTATAATAGAGTGTTAAAGCTAGATCTTTATGTTTATCTTCTAATGAGATACTAAAATCTGGTTGAATTGTGAATTTAAGTTTCTGATAAATTAAGTTTCCTCTTACTACTGCTATTAAGGCATCTTGGATATTATCTAATATTCTATCATCTAATACATATATTTGAATAGGAGTATCGATATTTTTCTGAAAATATGCTTTTATAGTGAATTCTATTCCTCCAAAGTAAATATTCCTATATTTCTTTGCTTCTTTATGTGATAATTTGGATAATTCTCTTTTTATTACGTCATTTGTTATTAAATTTATCCTTGCTCTACCATTTATAGTAGTTGTATCTATAATATTCTCATGCTTCTGAACAATATATCGTATATTTTTATTTCTCTCAAACCATTTTGTTTTAAATATCTTATTTACAGATAGCTCTTCAGTTTCATCTTGTATTTTCTGATAAATATCTGGTTTAAAACTTAAAGTTTGAGTTATACCACCTTCATAAGTATCCATTTGATAGTAGATATTAGTATTTTCTGTATGGGTTTGTTCTGTTATTTCTTTATTCTCTTCCATTGATTAAAGCTTGAATATGTCTGTAACTTTCAGTAATTATTTGTTTTTGAATTTCTATTGTCTCTTCTTGCTCTCTATGTTTTTCTTCTAATCGTTTTACTTCATCTTCTAAGTCAAAAACTCTTTTTTGTAATTTTATCTTTTCAATACGCTTAGCATCTAAAGCACCTTGTGCTACTTCTAATTGTCTATCTTTTAATTCCATAATTTGTAATGCTCTTCTACAACTTATAATATGTTGATTGATATCCTGATTATAAATTAATGGTTTTTCAGCAATAATCCTAAGACTTTCAACTGGTATATCCATTATCTAGTGTGTATAATTCTGAAAAATCACGATTGTGAAATTAATTAGGCATTTAATCATTTCTACTTTTCTTATTAACATTATATGCCTATTTAGATCACTAGTTCCTATATTAAGGAGATGTTGGTAATATTCTAATAATATAATTAATTTGCCTAATAGAATAGACATTTCTAAACTATTGCTTAAATCTAATTCAATTATGCCCGCTTGTAATTTTATCAACTGCTTTCCTATGAATATTAAGCTGTGATGCAAACATACTGGTATATGAAGATGACATAGTGATTTCAAAAAGTTCTAACTATTTGTGAGATCCTTTGAAAGCTCTGATACCATTTTATGTGGACCGTTTTTTCTGATGTGTATAATGTGTGCAGGATCGCTCTTATGACCCTAAAAAGGGTAGGAAGACAAACGACTGCTGAAGTAAACATTGTTAAATGAAATTTAACATCCATAATATATTAAACCTTTAAGTGTAACTAATGATAACAAATTAATTTAATTAGAACAAGAGTTATAGAGGAACTCTAGTATACCTTTCAAAGCAATCCTCAGTGGAGACTTCTGAACTCTGCCTGACACCCTCTCATCATCATCATGGGTTATGGCTGTGTTCCAGCATCTCTACACACCTCTTGGATTCGTCTGAAGGCTAACTATTGTTGCTTTATAACTCTGGATCTTTTTAAACTAATATGCTATACGGAAGTTATAACAAATGATACCTAAATCCTTTAATTCCATTTTTAACAGCTAGTAATTCTTTTTCATTGATATGATAATTTTTCTCTGAGGGTTTCCAAGTTCCTGATCTATAGCCACATATTAAAGGAGTTTCTTTGTCTATATCTTCTTTTCTATATGCGATGAGTACTGCTCCCCACCCGATATCACTAGCATCTGTATATAATTCTAATTGATCATTATCTTTAGGTAGTCTTAATTTTGGGAGAACTTTTACTGCTTCTTTTATTTTTCTTATAGTATCAGTGTGAGTTGTCGTCCATTCAAATACTTTATGTTTCTTAATTAGCTCTTGCAAGGGTTGTCGTAATTTTGGTAAGTCTTTTATATAATCTGATGCATAATTTATTATTCCTAGAAATTGTTGGACTTCTTTCTTAGTATCTAATTTTTCTTTAAAATTTTCGATTCTAGTTACGATATGATCTTGTAGTTGTAATCCTTCACTATCTATTATATATCCTAAATATTCTATTTTATTTTTAAAGATTTCTGATTTCTTTTCAGATAAAAGGATTCCATGTTGTCGTACTGTTTTTATAAATGCATCTAGGTGCTGTAAATGGTCTGCTATATTATTGCTATAGATTAATATATCATCGACATAAACTACACAGAAGTCATTTAATTTTCTAAATATCGTATCCATTCGTCGTTGAAATATCTGGGGTGCATTTTTCAAACCAAAAGGTAACACAATCCATTCATAATGTCCTTGTGGTGCACTAAATGCTGTTAAAGGTCTTGATTCTTTAGTAAGCTTAATTTGCCAAAAGCCACTTTTACAATCAAATTTACTAAACCACTTTTTTCCTGATAATCTATTAATTAAATTTCTCTTATAAGGTAAAAAATATCCATCAAAAATCGTTTTCTTATTTAGTTCTCGATAATCTATTACCATTCTTGCTTTGCCTCTCTTTTGTTCGCTATGTTTTCTTACTAAGAATGCCGGGCTACTATGAGGGCTTTTACTTTCTTGAATTAATTTTAAGTCTAATAATTCTTTTATTTGTATTTCAAATTCCTTTTGATCATCAGGACTATATCTTATTGGTCTAGTGCGAACAACATCATTAGGGTTTATGAGTTCTATCTTAGCATATATCTTTTCTTTTTCCCACAACGTTATAGGGTTTTCTCCAAAGTTGATCTTTAAATGGTCTAAATATTTTTGTTTTAAAAGTTCTAAATTAGTATCTCTGTTTGTTTTGATATTATGTATTGTGAGTGGATATAAAGGTAGGACGCGCTTAAGGATAATCCATTTATTACAAGGAGTTAAAAGACTTATGGTTTCAGGTTTGATTAGCTGGACTTTAAAGAAATCAAGAAAATTATTTCCTAATAATATATGTTGTTTCATATTATTTTCTTGATAAATTATGGGTAATCGAAAGATTGTCTTGTTAAGTATTAATCTCATATTTTCGGCTATAATATCTAATTCTTTCATTTGTTCATTAAATCCTGTAACTCTGACCTTATGTCCTTTAGATCTTTTCCATTTATGGGGAACTAGTACATCTTGCTTCGCTAAACATATATCAGCTCCACTATCTATAAATATGCGGCGTTTTATAATCTTATTAGGTTTATATTCTACCGGTGCTTCTACATATATGGCTACCATTAGTTATTAGTTTCACTATCTTCATATTCTATTGGTTCTAATTCTTCTGAGTTCTCACCTTCTGTTTCAGTAATATAAAATTCATCTTCTTTATGCCATTTATCATCGCTGGCTCTTATTTGTTCTAGACTCATTATAAATTCTGTTGTTCCTATATATTTGACACCTTTTTGTTTTAATTTAGGGCATTTATTAGCATAATGTCCTTTCTCATTACAATTCCAACATTTACATTCTGTAAGTTTAGTATTTTTATCCCTTAGTGGTCTTTCTCGTCTTTTCCTAAATTTTCGTTTATATCTAAATCTGTTCCGATTTTCGGGATTATTTTTATATCGTCTAAATCGTTTTCGTCGAAATCGTCCATTATCATACTTGTTAGTATAAGACTTCTTATATGTCGGATTATGTCTATAAGTGCGATTAGGAGTATATCGTCTATATTTTCTCCTAATTTTATCATCACAACCAAAAACTAACCGTTTTTCCGTGAATCCACATATTTCTCGTAACCCGAGTTTCTTATCCTTTTTAACCTTTTGTTGAACTCTATATTCTTCACATTTTCGCATAAGATAAGCTCGTAGTACTCTAATTCTTTCTCCTAATGTATTTTCTTTTGGTTCTAATTGAGTATATTCTTTTGAAACTTCTACGTTGTATGGGTTTGGTAAGTGGTCATAATATAGTTGTTGGTATATCAATCCTTCTTGTGGTAAAAACCTAGCTTCATAAAAGAACTTAGTAAAACCGATAGTATATTCTGGTAATTTACTAATTTTACAACATTTCATGTTATTCAAATTCATTATTATTTCAGCTTTTCTTTCAGCAAATACTGTTTCTCTAGCCACTAACCATCTTTCTCCTAAAAATTCTCTTTTTAATACCATATCGAATAATAATAACATTGATTTCCAATCATGAGCACAAGCTTCTATTTGTGGTCTTAACTGATGAGTTATAGATTCCATCCAAAATCCTACTTTTCCTATCATTGTTTTAGAGATTAGGTCATACATATAATCTAAATTTTCAGTGTGAGATGAATTCATTAAGGCTATGTACATTCCTAAATTCCAATCATTTATTCGTCTACTTATTTCTTGTTCATCATAGACATTATCTAAGTCTAAAAAATATCCATTTGGATTTAATCCTTGAGACATAGATCCTATAAATTCTTTAAAGTCTCCTTGTTGGCCTATAGGTATATGTTGTGGAATCGTAGGTACTCTTTTAGTTACTACGTCTAAATTGGGGTCTATCATTTCTTCTTCTGGATAATTATCGGCATCTTCGTTTACTATATTTTCTGATCCTATATCTGATTCTTCATACCTAGTGTATTTGTTGTTGTATTCGTTGTTTTCTATATCACTTTCTGGTTCTTCTTCTATTATTGCATTAATGTTCTTCATTTGTTCTAATGCTTTCATTATTTGATGATTTTCTTCTATTAATTTTGTTTCATCTTTATTTTCTTCTTCTATATACCCAATGATTTTTAGTTTATTTTCACTTTGAATATCTGCACTATCTGAACTATCACTACTACTGTTACTGATGTGAATAGTTTTCCCTTTTACTTCTTTAACCATTGTTCTTAAGACTCTTACTTCTTCCTTTAATTCTTTTAATTCATCTGTAATGTGGATTAGCTCTGTTTTTGTTTGTTTTAATTCTAGCTTTGTTTCTTTTAATTCTTTTTTAGTATTTTTAAATTTGTGTTTATATTTTTTATATTTTTCGACCCATTCTGTACTCGAATTTATGACTAATTTTATGTTTTCTTTTTGTAGGTCTTTGATTTCTTTATGTTGTTTTTCGATTTTTAGTTGAAGGTATTCGGCTTCGGTGCTTACGTCTACATTGGATGGTTTAGCATCATTGTCTTTGAGTTTGCTGTTTTTTAGTGGTTCATATTTGTATTTTTCCTTTTCAATAATTTCTTGGGCGTGATTTTTAAGAAATGTTATTACACTATGTTCTTGTTCGGCCATTAGATTAGAATTGTCCTTTTTTGTGTAAATCGGTTAACAGATCTAAGGTTTTATTTACGGTTGTAGGGATTTTAGGTTTTATTTCACTTATATCCATCATTATTGGGTCCTTGCTTCGTCTCCAAGCATCTATGGGTACTATTTCTGGAGTTTTAGTTTGTGTTATAGTAATGTTTAGATTTTCTCCTGAGGTAATGCTACAGCTTTCTTCTATGGGTCTTTTTCTTTTGTCTATATTAGCTACTAACATGTTTAATTTTTCCAAAATTATCTTAAACGTTGGTATTTCCGATGTATTCCACAGTTTTGTTAATTCATGTGTTATCATTTCTTGGATTTGAATATGGTTTTCTTGTATTAAACTAAGAGTATTCTTTAATTGTTCTTTTGCTACAATCTCTATCCATATTTGGTCCAATTTTTGGTTAGGATCACTCATCTTTGTAGATTCTTTTTATCCATCCGTCTTCAAGTTTGATCCATTCTTTCTTAGGTGGTTCTAATAAAGAGTTTAATTGTTTGATTTCACATTCTAGTCTCTGTTGTTTAGATTCAATTTCTAAATATTTTATTTGAGATTCTATGATTGTCTCTGCCATAATAGTTTTTATTATTTGTAATTTTTTCTCTTTTTTATCAAGTTGTTGTCGTATGTTCATATTTTATTTATATACCGTATTTTGTTTTGGTCCTCTATCGTAATTCCTTCATTATTTATCTTATATTTTATTTTATTTAAAAAGTCGTATCCTAATAATAGTGCATACGTACTATCATATTCTGTTACTCCTACAATTATCTCATATTCTAGATCTTGAATTTTAAATCGAATTCTTATGCTTTTAGTTATGATTATTTCTCTTGTACTATTTGGACAGTTATAAGTTTGTGGTTCGATTAGTTCACATTTATTCTCATTTATTTGGCTAATATGTACTAAACTTTTGGTTCCTGTATTAATTTCAGCTATACAGTCAGTTGCTCGTAGCTCATTAAATAATATTACTTTTATTCGTAACTTATCTTCATAATATGTATGTAATAAATCTAATGTTCTCGGTTGTCTTATTATGTCTTTCTTAAAACTTAACCTTCCTCCTTCTATCCTAGGTAATAATTTCTGGATTGGTTGTAGTTTTCTAGAATTAAAATCTATACATATTTCGTCTGGTATTGTTATGATGGAATTTTCCTTATGTTCTAGTGGTTCTAATATTTCCTGATATAATTTTGGTACTAATATATCCCTATCATTTTGTTTTCTGATATGATGATTACCTGTAAGGGCATATATCATTTTTGTTTCTATACTAATTACTTTACTTCCTGGGGGCATTCTTATTCCTTCTAATTTATAATAGAGTGTTAAAGCTAGATCTTTATGTTTATCTTCTAATGAGATACTAAAATCTGGTTGAATTGTGAATTTAAGTTTCTGATAAATTAAGTTTCCTCTTACTACTGCTATTAAGGCATCTTGGATATTATCTAATATTCTATCATCTAATACATATATTTGAATAGGAGTATCGATATTTTTCTGAAAATATGCTTTTATAGTGAATTCTATTCCTCCAAAGTAAATATTCCTATATTTCTTTGCTTCTTTATGTGATAATTTGGATAATTCTCTTTTTATTACGTCATTTGTTATTAAATTTATCCTTGCTCTACCATTTATAGTAGTTGTATCTATAATATTCTCATGCTTCTGAACAATATATCGTATATTTTTATTTCTCTCAAACCATTTTGTTTTAAATATCTTATTTACAGATAGCTCTTCAGTTTCATCTTGTATTTTCTGATAAATATCTGGTTTAAAACTTAAAGTTTGAGTTATACCACCTTCATAAGTATCCATTTGATAGTAGATATTAGTATTTTCTGTATGGGTTTGTTCTGTTATTTCTTTATTCTCTTCCATTGATTAAAGCTTGAATATGTCTGTAACTTTCAGTAATTATTTGTTTTTGAATTTCTATTGTCTCTTCTTGCTCTCTATGTTTTTCTTCTAATCGTTTTACTTCATCTTCTAAGTCAAAAACTCTTTTTTGTAATTTTATCTTTTCAATACGCTTAGCATCTAAAGCACCTTGTGCTACTTCTAATTGTCTATCTTTTAATTCCATAATTTGTAATGCTCTTCTACAACTTATAATATGTTGATTGATATCCTGATTATAAATTAATGGTTTTTCAGCAATAATCCTAAGACTTTCAACTGGTATATCCATTATCTAGTGTGTATAATTCTGAAAAATCACGATTGTGAAATTAATTAGGCATTTAATCATTTCTACTTTTCTTATTAACATTATATGCCTATTTAGATCACTAGTTCCTATATTAAGGAGATGTTGGTAATATTCTAATAATATAATTAATTTGCCTAATAGAATAGAAATTTCTAAACTATTGCTTAAATCTAATTCAATTATGCCGCTTGTAATTTTATCAACTGCTTTCCTATGAATATTAAGCTGTGATGCAAACATACTGGTATATGAAGATGACATAGTGATTTCAAAAAGTTCTAACTATTTGTGAGATCCTTTGAAAGCTCTGATACCATTTTATGTGGACCGTTTTTTCTGATGTGTATAATGTGTGCAGGATCGCTCTTATGACCCTAAAAAGGGTAGGAAGACAAACGACTGCTGAAGTAAACATTGTTAAATGAAATTTAACATCCATAATATATTAAACCTTTAAGTGTAACTAATGATAACAAATTAATTTAATTAGAACAAGAGTTATAGAGGAACTCTAGTATACCTTTCAAAGCAATCCTCAGTGGAGACTTCTGAACTCTGCCTGACACCCTCTCATCATCATCATGGGTTATGGCTGTGTTCCAGCATCTCTACACACCTCTTGGATTCGTCTGAAGGCTAACTATTGTTGCTTTATAACTCTGGATCTTTTTAAACTAATATGCTATACGGAAGTTAAACTTAAGTAGTTAACAACTATGGATGCTAAAAGGGGAAGTTTAGAAAGCCATGGATATAGAGAGAAAGAAAGCTTTTATTGCTCAAAGCAAGTTATGTCTCATACATCATATGTCTTCTCCTTATATAGGTAGAAGATCAAAGGTGAAATTACCAAAAAGGAGATTACATCATCACAAAAGTTAAAAAGTACAAACTTTTAGGTTACACGTGTCGAATGCTTCTTATTTTGCTCTTCCACCTCAAGCTTTACATCTTGCCACTAATCTCTAATGTTTCCACCTCATGCTTCTTCTTTGGACACATGTCTCTTCATATCTTCATGTCTTGCCACGTGTTGATCTTATTGCCACCTTTTCTTTAGGTATTGACACCTCGTTCTTATATTTCTTATTTTTCTTATCCATTTTTATCTCATTTTCTAAATAAATGGATCCTCCTCTTTTCTTGGATGGGCTTCTTCTTTGGGCCTTATGGAGTCAATATTCATGGGCTCAGGTCTTATGGGCTCAATTCTAATTAAACAAGATTTTCTTGGGCCATATATAGATTCATAATGGGCTAATGTATCTGAACTATGTTTATATTTCTTATCCATCAATTTCGTATGCATTTCTATCAAAATTTGTTGACTCGTTTCATCACCCATTTCCATTAAATAGTTGATAGTTATCATTTCTTCAACTTCTCCATGATTCGATCTGGCTATTATAGCCACCTTTTTATTTCTAATATAGTCTTCGAGTCTACATTTGATCGTATGGATTCCATGTGCTCGTTTTTCTCCTAACCAAGATTTAAAATTTTCTAATTTGCATGGAATGTCCCATTGATGGTCGGAATTATCTACATCAATCTTAGTGTTTCTACCAGTCTTAAAAATCTGAGCAATTATTATCGGTTTCCCTTCTAAGTCCATAGCAGCATCAAAAATTTGAACACAAAATATTCCTCTTCCAAATCTTAATCCAAGTTCGTCAATGGATCTGGGTATGATAGATGGGAGTTTTGAAACACTATTAAGGCTCTCATCAGTCATGACTTTGTCTAGAAATCCATATCGAAATAGTTTCTGAACAACATCTGGACTGCAGTCTTCTGAGCATATATACCTAGGGTATTTGGTCATCTTAATGGTTCTATATACGGTTTGACTCTTCTTATATGTAAAAAATTTCATGATATTCTTATATGCTTCTGTCATTTCTGGAGGGAATTGTATAACCTGGGAGGTTGTGATTTCTGATGAGTTCTGATTAATCAGCTTAGAATGGTTCAAGGTGGTGGCTCCTGAGAGTCCACTAGATGAAGTTGGCAGCTCAATTGGCTTCTTATGAAGATCTCCTAACAACTCATAAGATGATCTAGGAGTCATGGTTCGTATATTCTGATTGTTCTGAGACTGGAGTTTCTTGAGTTCTTCCTCAAGGTTGTCCAGAAAGTTCTCATGATTTCTGATCATTGCCAGCATCTGGCGGTTCTGATTTCTGATTTCTGATATTCGCTGGATCATTATCTCCATTCCTGCTCAAAAAATCAGCTAAGATATTTCGTTTTCCAGAGATAGGTTTAACAACAAAATTATAGCAATTGAAAAAACTTTGCCAATGCCTTCTTTTGTTCAATTCTGGTAGGGGATCTATTTTATTTCTGATAAATGCTCCTACTTGTGTATTATCTGTTCTTATGATAAATTCTATGGGTAACAAATGATACCTAAATCCTTTAATTCCATTTTTAACAGCTAGTAATTCTTTTTCATTGATATGATAATTTTTCTCTGAGGGTTTCCAAGTTCCTGATCTATAGCCACATATTAAAGGAGTTTCTTTGTCTATATCTTCTTTTCTATATGCGATGAGTACTGCTCCCCACCCGATATCACTAGCATCTGTATATAATTCTAATTGATCATTATCTTTAGGTAGTCTTAATTTTGGGAGAACTTTTACTGCTTCTTTTATTTTTCTTATAGTATCAGTGTGAGTTGTCGTCCATTCAAATACTTTATGTTTCTTAATTAGCTCTTGCAAGGGTTGTCGTAATTTTGGTAAGTCTTTTATATAATCTGATGCATAATTTATTATTCCTAGAAATTGTTGGACTTCTTTCTTAGTATCTAATTTTTCTTTAAAATTTTCGATTCTAGTTACGATATGATCTTGTAGTTGTAATCCTTCACTATCTATTATATATCCTAAATATTCTATTTTATTTTTAAAGATTTCTGATTTCTTTTCAGATAAAAGGATTCCATGTTGTCGTACTGTTTTTATAAATGCATCTAGGTGCTGTAAATGGTCTGCTATATTATTGCTATAGATTAATATATCATCGACATAAACTACACAGAAGTCATTTAATTTTCTAAATATCGTATCCATTCGTCGTTGAAATATCTGGGGTGCATTTTTCAAACCAAAAGGTAACACAATCCATTCATAATGTCCTTGTGGTGCACTAAATGCTGTTAAAGGTCTTGATTCTTTAGTAAGCTTAATTTGCCAAAAGCCACTTTTACAATCAAATTTACTAAACCACTTTTTTCCTGATAATCTATTAATTAAATTTCTCTTATAAGGTAAAAAATATCCATCAAAAATCGTTTTCTTATTTAGTTCTCGATAATCTATTACCATTCTTGCTTTGCCTCTCTTTTGTTCGCTATGTTTTCTTACTAAGAATGCCGGGCTACTATGAGGGCTTTTACTTTCTTGAATTAATTTTAAGTCTAATAATTCTTTTATTTGTATTTCAAATTCCTTTTGATCATCAGGACTATATCTTATTGGTCTAGTGCGAACAACATCATTAGGGTTTATGAGTTCTATCTTAGCATATATCTTTTCTTTTTCCCACAACGTTATAGGGTTTTCTCCAAAGTTGATCTTTAAATGGTCTAAATATTTTTGTTTTAAAAGTTCTAAATTAGTATCTCTGTTTGTTTTGATATTATGTATTGTGAGTGGATATAAAGGTAGGACGCGCTTAAGGATAATCCATTTATTACAAGGAGTTAAAAGACTTATGGTTTCAGGTTTGATTAGCTGGACTTTAAAGAAATCAAGAAAATTATTTCCTAATAATATATGTTGTTTCATATTATTTTCTTGATAAATTATGGGTAATCGAAAGATTGTCTTGTTAAGTATTAATCTCATATTTTCGGCTATAATATCTAATTCTTTCATTTGTTCATTAAATCCTGTAACTCTGACCTTATGTCCTTTAGATCTTTTCCATTTATGGGGAACTAGTACATCTTGCTTCGCTAAACATATATCAGCTCCACTATCTATAAATATGCGGCGTTTTATAATCTTATTAGGTTTATATTCTACCGGTGCTTCTACATATATGGCTACCATTAGTTATTAGTTTCACTATCTTCATATTCTATTGGTTCTAATTCTTCTGAGTTCTCACCTTCTGTTTCAGTAATATAAAATTCATCTTCTTTATGCCATTTATCATCGCTGGCTCTTATTTGTTCTAGACTCATTATAAATTCTGTTGTTCCTATATATTTGACACCTTTTTGTTTTAATTTAGGGCATTTATTAGCATAATGTCCTTTCTCATTACAATTCCAACATTTACATTCTGTAAGTTTAGTATTTTTATCCCTTAGTGGTCTTTCTCGTCTTTTCCTAAATTTTCGTTTATATCTAAATCTGTTCCGATTTTCGGGATTATTTTTATATCGTCTAAATCGTTTTCGTCGAAATCGTCCATTATCATACTTGTTAGTATAAGACTTCTTATATGTCGGATTATGTCTATAAGTGCGATTAGGAGTATATCGTCTATATTTTCTCCTAATTTTATCATCACAACCAAAAACTAACCGTTTTTCCGTGAATCCACATATATCGTCTATATTTTCGGATTATGTGGACCGTTTTTTCTGATGTGTATAATGTGTGCAGGATCGCTCTTATGACCCTAAAAAGGGTAGGAAGACAAACGACTGCTGAAGTAAACATTGTTAAATGAAATTTAACATCCATAATATATTAAACCTTTAAGTGTAACTAATGATAACAAATTAATTTAATTAGAACAAGAGTTATAGAGGAACTCTAGTATACCTTTCAAAGCAATCCTCAGTGGAGACTTCTGAACTCTGCCTGACACCCTCTCATCATCATCATGGGTTATGGCTGTGTTCCAGCATCTCTACACACCTCTTGGATTCGTCTGAAGGCTAACTATTGTTGCTTTATAACTCTGGATCTTTTTAAACTAATATGCTATACGGAAGTTAAACTTAAGTAGTTAACAACTATGGATGCTAAAAGGGGAAGTTTAGAAAGCCATGGATATAGAGAGAAAGAAAGCTTTTATTGCTCAAAGCAAGTTATGTCTCATACATCATATGTCTTCTCCTTATATAGGTAGAAGATCAAAGGTGAAATTACCAAAAAGGAGATTACATCATCACAAAAGTTAAAAGTACAAACTTTTAGGTTACACGTGTCGAATGCTTCTTATTTTGCTCTTCCACCTCAAGCTTTACATCTTGCCACTAATCTCTAATGTTTCCACCTCATGCTTCTTCTTTGGACACATGTCTCTTCATATCTTCATGTCTTGCCACGTGTTGATCTTATTGCCACCTTTTCTTTAGGTATTGACACCTCGTTCTTATATTTCTTATTTTTCTTATCCATTTTTATCTCATTTTCTAAATAAATGGATCCTCCTCTTTTCTTGGATGGGCTTCTTCTTTGGGCCTTATGGAGTCAATATTCATGGGCTCAGGTCTTATGGGCTCAATTCTAATTAAACAAGATTTTCTTGGGCCATATATAGATTCATAATGGGCTAATGTATCTGAACTATGTTTATATTTCTTATCCATCAATTTCGTATGCATTTCTATCAAAATTTGTTGACTCGTTTCATCACCCATTTCCATTAAATAGTTGATAGTTATCATTTCTTCAACTTCTCCATGATTCGATCTGGCTATTATAGCCACCTTTTTATTTCTAATATAGTCTTCGAGTCTACATTTGATCGTATGGATTCCATGTGCTCGTTTTTCTCCTAACCAAGATTTAAAATTTTCTAATTTGCATGGAATGTCCCATTGATGGTCGGAATTATCTACATCAATCTTAGTGTTTCTACCAGTCTTAAAAATCTGAGCAATTATTATCGGTTTCCCTTCTAAGTCCATAGCAGCATCAAAAATTTGAACACAAAATATTCCTCTTCCAAATCTTAATCCAAGTTCGTCAATGGATCTGGGTATGATAGATGGGAGTTTTGAAACACTATTAAGGCTCTCATCAGTCATGACTTTGTCTAGAAATCCATATCGAAATAGTTTCTGAACAACATCTGGACTGCAGTCTTCTGAGCATATATACCTAGGGTATTTGGTCATCTTAATGGTTCTATATACGGTTTGACTCTTCTTATATGTAAAAAATTTCATGATATTCTTATATGCTTCTGTCATTTCTGGAGGGAATTGTATAACCTGGGAGGTTGTGATTTCTGATGAGTTCTGATTAATCAGCTTAGAATGGTTCAAGGTGGTGGCTCCTGAGAGTCCACTAGATGAAGTTGGCAGCTCAATTGGCTTCTTATGAAGATCTCCTAACAACTCATAAGATGATCTAGGAGTCATGGTTCGTATATTCTGATTGTTCTGAGACTGGAGTTTCTTGAGTTCTTCCTCAAGGTTGTCCAGAAAGTTCTCATGATTTCTGATCATTGCCAGCATCTGGCGGTTCTGATTTCTGATTTCTGATATTCGCTGGATCATTATCTCCATTCCTGCTCAAAAAATCAGCTAAGATATTTCGTTTTCCAGAGATAGGTTTAACAACAAAATTATAGCAATTGAAAAAACTTTGCCAATGCCTTCTTTTGTTCAATTCTGGTAGGGGATCTATTTTATTTCTGATAAATGCTCCTACTTGTGTATTATCTGTTCTTATGATAAATTCTATGGGTAACAAATGATACCTAAATCCTTTAATTCCATTTTTAACAGCTAGTAATTCTTTTTCATTGATATGATAATTTTTCTCTGAGGGTTTCCAAGTTCCTGATCTATAGCCACATATTAAAGGAGTTTCTTTGTCTATATCTTCTTTTCTATATGCGATGAGTACTGCTCCCCACCCGATATCACTAGCATCTGTATATAATTCTAATTGATCATTATCTTTAGGTAGTCTTAATTTTGGGAGAACTTTTACTGCTTCTTTTATTTTTCTTATAGTATCAGTGTGAGTTGTCGTCCATTCAAATACTTTATGTTTCTTAATTAGCTCTTGCAAGGGTTGTCGTAATTTTGGTAAGTCTTTTATATAATCTGATGCATAATTTATTATTCCTAGAAATTGTTGGACTTCTTTCTTAGTATCTAATTTTTCTTTAAAATTTTCGATTCTAGTTACGATATGATCTTGTAGTTGTAATCCTTCACTATCTATTATATATCCTAAATATTCTATTTTATTTTTAAAGATTTCTGATTTCTTTTCAGATAAAAGGATTCCATATTGTCGTACTGTTTTTATAAATGCATCTAGGTGCTGTAAATGGTCTGCTATATTATTGCTATAGATTAATATATCATCGACATAAACTACACAGAAGTCATTTAATTTTCTAAATATCGTATCCATTCGTCGTTGAAATATCTGGGGTGCATTTTTCAAACCAAAAGGTAACACAATCCATTCATAATGTCCTTGTGGTGCACTAAATGCTGTTAAAGGTCTTGATTCTTTAGTAAGCTTAATTTGCCAAAAGCCACTTTTACAATCAAATTTACTAAACCACTTTTTTCCTGATAATCTATTAATTAAATTTCTCTTATAAGGTAAAAAATATCCATCAAAAATCGTTTTCTTATTTAGTTCTCGATAATCTATTACCATTCTTGCTTTGCCTCTCTTTTGTTCGCTATGTTTTCTTACTAAGAATGCCGGGCTACTATGAGGGCTTTTACTTTCTTGAATTAATTTTAAGTCTAATAATTCTTTTATTTGTATTTCAAATTCCTTTTGATCATCAGGACTATATCTTATTGGTCTAGTGCGAACAACATCATTAGGGTTTATGAGTTCTATCTTAGCATATATCTTTTCTTTTTCCCACAACGTTATAGGGTTTTCTCCAAAGTTGATCTTTAAATGGTCTAAATATTTTTGTTTTAAAAGTTCTAAATTAGTATCTCTGTTTGTTTTGATATTATGTATTGTGAGTGGATATAAAGGTAGGACGCGCTTAAGGATAATCCATTTATTACAAGGAGTTAAAAGACTTATGGTTTCAGGTTTGATTAGCTGGACTTTAAAGAAATCAAGAAAATTATTTCCTAATAATATATGTTGTTTCATATTATTTTCTTGATAAATTATGGGTAATCGAAAGATTGTCTTGTTAAGTATTAATCTCATATTTTCGGCTATAATATCTAATTCTTTCATTTGTTCATTAAATCCTGTAACTCTGACCTTATGTCCTTTAGATCTTTTCCATTTATGGGGAACTAGTACATCTTGCTTCGCTAAACATATATCAGCTCCACTATCTATAAATATGCGGCGTTTTATAATCTTATTAGGTTTATATTCTACCGGTGCTTCTACATATATGGCTACCATTAGTTATTAGTTTCACTATCTTCATATTCTATTGGTTCTAATTCTTCTGAGTTCTCACCTTCTGTTTCAGTAATATAAAATTCATCTTCTTTATGCCATTTATCATCGCTGGCTCTTATTTGTTCTAGACTCATTATAAATTCTGTTGTTCCTATATATTTGACACCTTTTTGTTTTAATTTAGGGCATTTATTAGCATAATGTCCTTTCTCATTACAATTCCAACATTTACATTCTGTAAGTTTAGTATTTTTATCCCTTAGTGGTCTTTCTCGTCTTTTCCTAAATTTTCGTTTATATCTAAATCTGTTCCGATTTTCGGGATTATTTTTATATCGTCTAAATCGTTTTCGTCGAAATCGTCCATTATCATACTTGTTAGTATAAGACTTCTTATATGTCGGATTATGTCTATAAGTGCGATTAGGAGTATATCGTCTATATTTTCTCCTAATTTTATCATCACAACCAAAAACTAACCGTTTTTCCGTGAATCCACATATTTCTCGTAACCCGAGTTTCTTATCCTTTTTAACCTTTTGTTGAACTCTATATTCTTCACATTTTCGCATAAGATAAGCTCGTAGTACTCTAATTCTTTCTCCTAATGTATTTTCTTTTGGTTCTAATTGAGTATATTCTTTTGAAACTTCTACGTTGTATGGGTTTGGTAAGTGGTCATAATATAGTTGTTGGTATATCAATCCTTCTTGTGGTAAAAACCTAGCTTCATAAAAGAACTTAGTAAAACCGATAGTATATTCTGGTAATTTACTAATTTTACAACATTTCATGTTATTCAAATTCATTATTATTTCAGCTTTTCTTTCAGCAAATACTGTTTCTCTAGCCACTAACCATCTTTCTCCTAAAAATTCTCTTTTTAATACCATATCGAATAATAATAACATTGATTTCCAATCATGAGCACAAGCTTCTATTTGTGGTCTTAACTGATGAGTTATAGATTCCATCCAAAATCCTACTTTTCCTATCATTGTTTTAGAGATTAGGTCATACATATAATCTAAATTTTCAGTGTGAGATGAATTCATTAAGGCTATGTACATTCCTAAATTCCAATCATTTATTCGTCTACTTATTTCTTGTTCATCATAGACATTATCTAAGTCTAAAAAATATCCATTTGGATTTAATCCTTGAGACATAGATCCTATAAATTCTTTAAAGTCTCCTTGTTGGCCTATAGGTATATGTTGTGGAATCGTAGGTACTCTTTTAGTTACTACGTCTAAATTGGGGTCTATCATTTCTTCTTCTGGATAATTATCGGCATCTTCGTTTACTATATTTTCTGATCCTATATCTGATTCTTCATACCTAGTGTATTTGTTGTTGTATTCGTTGTTTTCTATATCACTTTCTGGTTCTTCTTCTATTATTGCATTAATGTTCTTCATTTGTTCTAATGCTTTCATTATTTGATGATTTTCTTCTATTAATTTTGTTTCATCTTTATTTTCTTCTTCTATATACCCAATGATTTTTAGTTTATTTTCACTTTGAATATCTGCACTATCTGAACTATCACTACTACTGTTACTGATGTGAATAGTTTTCCCTTTTACTTCTTTAACCATTGTTCTTAAGACTCTTACTTCTTCCTTTAATTCTTTTAATTCATCTGTAATGTGGATTAGCTCTGTTTTTGTTTGTTTTAATTCTAGCTTTGTTTCTTTTAATTCTTTTTTAGTATTTTTAAATTTGTGTTTATATTTTTTATATTTTTCGACCCATTCTGTACTCGAATTTATGACTAATTTTATGTTTTCTTTTTGTAGGTCTTTGATTTCTTTATGTTGTTTTTCGATTTTTAGTTGAAGGTATTCGGCTTCGGTGCTTACGTCTACATTGGATGGTTTAGCATCATTGTCTTTGAGTTTGCTGTTTTTTAGTGGTTCATATTTGTATTTTTCCTTTTCAATAATTTCTTGGGCGTGATTTTTAAGAAATGTTATTACACTATGTTCTTGTTCGGCCATTAGATTAGAATTGTCCTTTTTTGTGTAAATCGGTTAACAGATCTAAGGTTTTATTTACGGTTGTAGGGATTTTAGGTTTTATTTCACTTATATCCATCATTATTGGGTCCTTGCTTCGTCTCCAAGCATCTATGGGTACTATTTCTGGAGTTTTAGTTTGTGTTATAGTAATGTTTAGATTTTCTCCTGAGGTAATGCTACAGCTTTCTTCTATGGGTCTTTTTCTTTTGTCTATATTAGCTACTAACATGTTTAATTTTTCCAAAATTATCTTAAACGTTGGTATTTCCGATGTATTCCACAGTTTTGTTAATTCATGTGTTATCATTTCTTGGATTTGAATATGGTTTTCTTGTATTAAACTAAGAGTATTCTTTAATTGTTCTTTTGCTACAATCTCTATCCATATTTGGTCCAATTTTTGGTTAGGATCACTCATCTTTGTAGATTCTTTTTATCCATCCGTCTTCAAGTTTGATCCATTCTTTCTTAGGTGGTTCTAATAAAGAGTTTAATTGTTTGATTTCACATTCTAGTCTCTGTTGTTTAGATTCAATTTCTAAATATTTTATTTGAGATTCTATGATTGTCTCTGCCATAATAGTTTTTATTATTTGTAATTTTTTCTCTTTTTTATCAAGTTGTTGTCGTATGTTCATATTTTATTTATATACCGTATTTTGTTTTGGTCCTCTATCGTAATTCCTTCATTATTTATCTTATATTTTATTTTATTTAAAAAGTCGTATCCTAATAATAGTGCATACGTACTATCATATTCTGTTACTCCTACAATTATCTCATATTCTAGATCTTGAATTTTAAATCGAATTCTTATGCTTTTAGTTATGATTATTTCTCTTGTACTATTTGGACAGTTATAAGTTTGTGGTTCGATTAGTTCACATTTATTCTCATTTATTTGGCTAATATGTACTAAACTTTTGGTTCCTGTATTAATTTCAGCTATACAGTCAGTTGCTCGTAGCTCATTAAATAATATTACTTTTATTCGTAACTTATCTTCATAATATGTATGTAATAAATCTAATGTTCTCGGTTGTCTTATTATGTCTTTCTTAAAACTTAACCTTCCTCCTTCTATCCTAGGTAATAATTTCTGGATTGGTTGTAGTTTTCTAGAATTAAAATCTATACATATTTCGTCTGGTATTGTTATGATGGAATTTTCCTTATGTTCTAGTGGTTCTAATATTTCCTGATATAATTTTGGTACTAATATATCCCTATCATTTTGTTTTCTGATATGATGATTACCTGTAAGGGCATATATCATTTTTGTTTCTATACTAATTACTTTACTTCCTGGGGGCATTCTTATTCCTTCTAATTTATAATAGAGTGTTAAAGCTAGATCTTTATGTTTATCTTCTAATGAGATACTAAAATCTGGTTGAATTGTGAATTTAAGTTTCTGATAAATTAAGTTTCCTCTTACTACTGCTATTAAGGCATTTTGGATATTATCTAATATTCTATCATCTAATACATATATTTGAATAGGAGTATCGATATTTTTCTGAAAATATGCTTTTATAGTGAATTCTATTCCTCCAAAGTAAATATTCCTATATTTCTTTGCTTCTTTATGTGATAATTTGGATAATTCTCTTTTTATTACGTCATTTGTTATTAAATTTATCCTTGCTCTACCATTTATAGTAGTTGTATCTATAATATTCTCATGCTTCTGAACAATATATCGTATATTTTTATTTCTCTCAAACCATTTTGTTTTAAATATCTTATTTACAGATAGCTCTTCAGTTTCATCTTGTATTTTCTGATAAATATCTGGTTTAAAACTTAAAGTTTGAGTTATACCACCTTCATAAGTATCCATTTGATAGTAGATATTAGTATTTTCTGTATGGGTTTGTTCTGTTATTTCTTTATTCTCTTCCATTGGTTAAAGCTTGAATATGTCTGTAACTTTCAGTAATTATTTGTTTTTGAATTTCTATTGTCTCTTCTTGCTCTCTATGTTTTTCTTCTAATCGTTTTACTTCATCTTCTAAGTCAAAAACTCTTTTTTGTAATTTTATCTTTTCAATACGCTTAGCATCTAAAGCACCTTGTGCTACTTCTAATTGTCTATCTTTTAATTCCATAATTTGTAATGCTCTTCTACAACTTATAATATGTTGATTGATATCCTGATTATAAATTAATGGTTTTTCAGCAATAATCCTAAGACTTTCAACTGGTATATCCATTATCTAGTGTGTATAATTCTGAAAAATCACGATTGTGAAATTAATTAGGCATTTAATCATTTCTACTTTTCTTATTAACATTATATGCCTATTTAGATCACTAGTTCCTATATTAAGGAGATGTTGGTAATATTCTAATAATATAATTAATTTGCCTAATAGAATAGAAATTTCTAAACTATTGCTTAAATCTAATTCAATTATGCCGCTTGTAATTTTATCAACTGCTTTCCTATGAATATTAAGCTGTGATGCAAACATACTGGTATATGAAGATGACATAGTGATTTCAAAAAGTTCTAACTATTTGTGAGATCCTTTGAAAGCTCTGATACCATTTTATGTGAAATTAATTAGGCATTTGTGATTTTAATTAGGCATTTAATCATTTCTACTTTTCTTATTAACATTATATGCCTATTTAGATCACTAGTTCCTATATTAAGGAGATGTTGGTAATATTCTAATAATATAATTAATTTGCCTAATAGAATAGAAATTTCTAAACTATTGCTTAAATCTAATTCAATTATGCCGCTTGTAATTTTATCAACTGCTTTCCTATGAATATTAAGCTGTGATGCAAACATACTGGTATATGAAGATGACATAGTGATTTCAAAAAGTTCTAACTATTTGTGAGATCCTTTGAAAGCTCTGATACCATTTTATGTGGACCGTTTTTTCTGATGTGTATAATGTGTGCAGGATCGCTCTTATGACCCTAAAAAGGGTAGGAAGACAAACGACTGCTGAAGTAAACATTGTTAAATGAAATTTAACATCCATAATATATTAAACCTTTAAGTGTAACTAATGATAACAAATTAATTTAATTAGAACAAGAGTTATAGAGGAACTCTAGTATACCTTTCAAAGCAATCCTCAGTGGAGACTTCTGAACTCTGCCTGACACCCTCTCATCATCATCATGGGTTATGGCTGTGTTCCAGCATCTCTACACACCTCTTGGATTCGTCTGAAGGCTAACTATTGTTGCTTTATAACTCTGGATCTTTTTAAACTAATATGCTATACGGAAGTTAAACTTAAGTAGTTAACAACTATGGATGCTAAAAGGGGAAGTTTAGAAAGCCATGGATATAGAGAGAAAGAAAGCTTTTATTGCTCAAAGCAAGTTATGTCTCATACATCATATGTCTTCTCCTTATATAGGTAGAAGATCAAAGGTGAAATTACCAAAAAGGAGATTACATCATCACAAAAGTTAAAAGTACAAACTTTTAGGTTACACGTGTCGAATGCTTCTTATTTTGCTCTTCCACCTCAAGCTTTACATCTTGCCACTAATCTCTAATGTTTCCACCTCATGCTTCTTCTTTGGACACATGTCTCTTCATATCTTCATGTCTTGCCACGTGTTGATCTTATTGCCACCTTTTCTTTAGGTATTGACACCTCGTTCTTATATTTCTTATTTTTCTTATCCATTTTTATCTCATTTTCTAAATAAATGGATCCTCCTCTTTTCTTGGATGGGCTTCTTCTTTGGGCCTTATGGAGTCAATATTCATGGGCTCAGGTCTTATGGGCTCAATTCTAATTAAACAAGATTTTCTTGGGCCATATATAGATTCATAATGGGCTAATGTATCTGAACTATGTTTATATTTCTTATCCATCAATTTCGTATGCATTTCTATCAAACTTTGTTGACTCGTTTCATCACCCATTTCCATTAAATAGTTGATAGTTATCATTTCTTCAACTTCTCCATGATTCGATCTGGCTATTATAGCCACCTTTTTATTTCTAATATAGTCTTCGAGTCTACATTTGATCGTATGGATTCCATGTGCTCGTTTTTCTCCTAACCAAGATTTAAAATTTTCTAATTTGCATGGAATGTCCCATTGATGGTCGGAATTATCTACATCAATCTTAGTGTTTCTACCAGTCTTAAAAATCTGAGCAATTATTATCGGTTTCCCTTCTAAGTCCATAGCAGCATCAAAAATTTGAACACAAAATATTCCTCTTCCAAATCTTAATCCAAGTTCGTCAATGGATCTGGGTATGATAGATGGGAGTTTTGAAACACTATTAAGGCTCTCATCAGTCATGACTTTGTCTAGAAATCCATATCGAAATAGTTTCTGAACAACATCTGGACTGCAGTCTTCTGAGCATATATACCTAGGGTATTTGGTCATCTTAATGGTTCTATATACGGTTTGACTCTTCTTATATGTAAAAAATTTCATGATATTCTTATATGCTTCTGTCATTTCTGGAGGGAATTGTATAACCTGGGAGGTTGTGATTTCTGATGAGTTCTGATTAATCAGCTTAGAATGGTTCAAGGTGGTGGCTCCTGAGAGTCCACTAGATGAAGTTGGCAGCTCAATTGGCTTCTTATGAAGATCTCCTAACAACTCATAAGATGATCTAGGAGTCATGGTTCGTATATTCTGATTGTTCTGAGACTGGAGTTTCTTGAGTTCTTCCTCAAGGTTGTCCAGAAAGTTCTCATGATTTCTGATCATTGCCAGCATCTGGCGGTTCTGATTTCTGATTTCTGATATTCGCTGGATCATTATCTCCATTCCTGCTCAAAAAATCAGCTAAGATATTTCGTTTTCCAGAGATAGGTTTAACAACAAAATTATAGCAATTGAAAAAACTTTGCCAATGCCTTCTTTTGTTCAATTCTGGTAGGGGATCTATTTTATTTCTGATAAATGCTCCTACTTGTGTATTATCTGTTCTTATGATAAATTCTATGGGTAACAAATGATACCTAAATCCTTTAATTCCATTTTTAACAGCTAGTAATTCTTTTTCATTGATATGATAATTTTTCTCTGAGGGTTTCCAAGTTCCTGATCTATAGCCACATATTAAAGGAGTTTCTTTGTCTATATCTTCTTTTCTATATGCGATGAGTACTGCTCCCCACCCGATATCACTAGCATCTGTATATAATTCTAATTGATCATTATCTTTAGGTAGTCTTAATTTTGGGAGAACTTTTACTGCTTCTTTTATTTTTCTTATAGTATCAGTGTGAGTTGTCGTCCATTCAAATACTTTATGTTTCTTAATTAGCTCTTGCAAGGGTTGTCGTAATTTTGGTAAGTCTTTTATATAATCTGATGCATAATTTATTATTCCTAGAAATTGTTGGACTTCTTTCTTAGTATCTAATTTTTCTTTAAAATTTTCGATTCTAGTTACGATATGATCTTGTAGTTGTAATCCTTCACTATCTATTATATATCCTAAATATTCTATTTTATTTTTAAAGATTTCTGATTTCTTTTCAGATAAAAGGATTCCATGTTGTCGTACTGTTTTTATAAATGCATCTAGGTGCTGTAAATGGTCTGCTATATTATTGCTATAGATTAATATATCATCGACATAAACTACACAGAAGTCATTTAATTTTCTAAATATCGTATCCATTCGTCGTTGAAATATCTGGGGTGCATTTTTCAAACCAAAAGGTAACACAATCCATTCATAATGTCCTTGTGGTGCACTAAATGCTGTTAAAGGTCTTGATTCTTTAGTAAGCTTAATTTGCCAAAAGCCACTTTTACAATCAAATTTACTAAACCACTTTTTTCCTGATAATCTATTAATTAAATTTCTCTTATAAGGTAAAAAATATCCATCAAAAATCGTTTTCTTATTTAGTTCTCGATAATCTATTACCATTCTTGCTTTGCCTCTCTTTTGTTCGCTATGTTTTCTTACTAAGAATGCCGGGCTACTATGAGGGCTTTTACTTTCTTGAATTAATTTTAAGTCTAATAATTCTTTTATTTGTATTTCAAATTCCTTTTGATCATCAGGACTATATCTTATTGGTCTAGTGCGAACAACATCATTAGGGTTTATGAGTTCTATCTTAGCATATATCTTTTCTTTTTCCCACAACGTTATAGGGTTTTCTCCAAAGTTGATCTTTAAATGGTCTAAATATTTTTGTTTTAAAAGTTCTAAATTAGTATCTCTGTTTGTTTTGATATTATGTATTGTGAGTGGATATAAAGGTAGGACGCGCTTAAGGATAATCCATTTATTACAAGGAGTTAAAAGACTTATGGTTTCAGGTTTGATTAGCTGGACTTTAAAGAAATCAAGAAAATTATTTCCTAATAATATATGTTGTTTCATATTATTTTCTTGATAAATTATGGGTAATCGAAAGATTGTCTTGTTAAGTATTAATCTCATATTTTCGGCTATAATATCTAATTCTTTCATTTGTTCATTAAATCCTGTAACTCTGACCTTATGTCCTTTAGATCTTTTCCATTTATGGGGAACTAGTACATCTTGCTTCGCTAAACATATATCAGCTCCACTATCTATAAATATGCGGCGTTTTATAATCTTATTAGGTTTATATTCTACCGGTGCTTCTACATATATGGCTACCATTAGTTATTAGTTTCACTATCTTCATATTCTATTGGTTCTAATTCTTCTGAGTTCTCACCTTCTGTTTCAGTAATATAAAATTCATCTTCTTTATGCCATTTATCATCTCTGGCTCTTATTTGTTCTAGACTCATTATAAATTCTGTTGTTCCTATATATTTGACACCTTTTTGTTTTAATTTAGGGCATTTATTAGCATAATGTCCTTTCTCATTACAATTCCAACATTTACATTCTGTAAGTTTAGTATTTTTATCCCTTAGTGGTCTTTCTCGTCTTTTCCTAAATTTTCGTTTATATCTAAATCTGTTCCGATTTTCGGGATTATTTTTATATCGTCTAAATCGTTTTCGTCGAAATCGTCCATTATCATACTTGTTAGTATAAGACTTCTTATATGTCGGATTATGTCTATAAGTGCGATTAGGAGTATATCGTCTATATTTTCTCCTAATTTTATCATCACAACCAAAAACTAACCGTTTTTCCGTGAATCCACATATTTCTCGTAACCCGAGTTTCTTATCCTTTTTAACCTTTTGTTGAACTCTATATTCTTCACATTTTCGCATAAGATAAGCTCGTAGTACTCTAATTCTTTCTCCTAATGTATTTTCTTTTGGTTCTAATTGAGTATATTCTTTTGAAACTTCTACGTTGTATGGGTTTGGTAAGTGGTCATAATATAGTTGTTGGTATATCAATCCTTCTTGTGGTAAAAACCTAGCTTCATAAAAGAACTTAGTAAAACCGATAGTATATTCTGGTAATTTACTAATTTTACAACATTTCATGTTATTCAAATTCATTATTATTTCAGCTTTTCTTTCAGCAAATACTGTTTCTCTAGCCACTAACCATCTTTCTCCTAAAAATTCTCTTTTTAATACCATATCGAATAATAATAACATTGATTTCCAATCATGAGCACAAGCTTCTATTTGTGGTCTTAACTGATGAGTTATAGATTCCATCCAAAATCCTACTTTTCCTATCATTGTTTTAGAGATTAGGTCATACATATAATCTAAATTTTCAGTGTGAGATGAATTCATTAAGGCTATGTACATTCCTAAATTCCAATCATTTATTCGTCTACTTATTTCTTGTTCATCATAGACATTATCTAAGTCTAAAAAATATCCATTTGGATTTAATCCTTGAGACATAGATCCTATAAATTCTTTAAAGTCTCCTTGTTGGCCTATAGGTATATGTTGTGGAATCGTAGGTACTCTTTTAGTTACTACGTCTAAATTGGGGTCTATCATTTCTTCTTCTGGATAATTATCGGCATCTTCGTTTACTATATTTTCTGATCCTATATCTGATTCTTCATACCTAGTGTATTTGTTGTTGTATTCGTTGTTTTCTATATCACTTTCTAGTTCTTCTTCTATTATTGCATTAATGTTCTTCATTTGTTCTAATGCTTTCATTATTTGATGATTTTCTTCTATTAATTTTGTTTCATCTTTATTTTCTTCTTCTATATACCCAATGATTTTTAGTTTATTTTCACTTTGAATATCTGCACTATCTGAACTATCACTACTACTGTTACTGATGTGAATAGTTTTCCCTTTTACTTCTTTAACCATTGTTCTTAAGACTCTTACTTCTTCCTTTAATTCTTTTAATTCATCTGTAATGTGGATTAGCTCTGTTTTTGTTTGTTTTAATTCTAGCTTTGTTTCTTTTAATTCTTTTTTAGTATTTTTAAATTTGTGTTTATATTTTTTATATTTTTCGACCCATTCTGTACTCGAATTTATGACTAATTTTATGTTTTCTTTTTGTAGGTCTTTGATTTCTTTATGTTGTTTTTCGATTTTTAGTTGAAGGTATTCGGCTTCGGTGCTTACGTCTACATTGGATGGTTTAGCATCATTGTCTTTGAGTTTGCTGTTTTTTAGTGGTTCATATTTGTATTTTTCCTTTTCAATAATTTCTTGGGCGTGATTTTTAAGAAATGTTATTACACTATGTTCTTGTTCGGCCATTAGATTAGAATTGTCCTTTTTTGTGTAAATCGGTTAACAGATCTAAGGTTTTATTTACGGTTGTAGGGATTTTAGGTTTTATTTCACTTATATCCATCATTATTGGGTCCTTGCTTCGTCTCCAAGCATCTATGGGTACTATTTCTGGAGTTTTAGTTTGTGTTATAGTAATGTTTAGATTTTCTCCTGAGGTAATGCTACAGCTTTCTTCTATGGGTCTTTTTCTTTTGTCTATATTAGCTACTAACATGTTTAATTTTTCCAAAATTATCTTAAACGTTGGTATTTCCGATGTATTCCACAGTTTTGTTAATTCATGTGTTATCATTTCTTGGATTTGAATATGGTTTTCTTGTATTAAACTAAGAGTATTCTTTAATTGTTCTTTTGCTACAATCTCTATCCATATTTGGTCCAATTTTGGTTAGGATCACTCATCTTTGTAGATTCTTTTTATCCATCCGTCTTCAAGTTTGATCCATTCTTTCTTAGGTGGTTCTAATAAAGAGTTTAATTGTTTGATTTCACATTCTAGTCTCTGTTGTTTAGATTCAATTTCTAAATATTTTATTTGAGATTCTATGATTGTCTCTGCCATAATAGTTTTTATTATTTGTAATTTTTTCTCTTTTTTATCAAGTTGTTGTCGTATGTTCATATTTTATTTATATACCGTATTTTGTTTTGGTCCTCTATCGTAATTCCTTCATTATTTATCTTATATTTTATTTTATTTAAAAAGTCGTATCCTAATAATAGTGCATACGTACTATCATATTCTGTTACTCCTACAATTATCTCATATTCTAGATCTTGAATTTTAAATCGAATTCTTATGCTTTTAGTTATGATTATTTCTCTTGTACTATTTGGACAGTTATAAGTTTGTGGTTCGATTAGTTCACATTTATTCTCATTTATTTGGCTAATATGTACTAAACTTTTGGTTCCTGTATTAATTTCAGCTATACAGTCAGTTGCTCGTAGCTCATTAAATAATATTACTTTTATTCGTAACTTATCTTCATAATATGTATGTAATAAATCTAATGTTCTCGGTTGTCTTATTATGTCTTTCTTAAAACTTAACCTTCCTCCTTCTATCCTAGGTAATAATTTCTGGATTGGTTGTAGTTTTCTAGAATTAAAATCTATACATATTTCGTCTGGTATTGTTATGATGGAATTTTCCTTATGTTCTAGTGGTTCTAATATTTCCTGATATAATTTTGGTACTAATATATCCCTATCATTTTGTTTTCTGATATGATGATTACCTGTAAGGGCATATATCATTTTTGTTTCTATACTAATTACTTTACTTCCTGGGGGCATTCTTATTCCTTCTAATTTATAATAGAGTGTTAAAGCTAGATCTTTATGTTTATCTTCTAATGAGATACTAAAATCTGGTTGAATTGTGAATTTAAGTTTCTGATAAATTAAGTTTCCTCTTACTACTGCTATTAAGGCATTTTGGATATTATCTAATATTCTATCATCTAATACATATATTTGAATAGGAGTATCGATATTTTTCTGAAAATATGCTTTTATAGTGAATTCTATTCCTCCAAAGTAAATATTCCTATATTTCTTTGCTTCTTTATGTGATAATTTGGATAATTCTCTTTTTATTACGTCATTTGTTATTAAATTTATCCTTGCTCTACCATTTATAGTAGTTGTATCTATAATATTCTCATGCTTCTGAACAATATATCGTATATTTTTATTTCTCTCAAACCATTTTGTTTTAAATATCTTATTTACAGATAGCTCTTCAGTTTCATCTTGTATTTTCTGATAAATATCTGGTTTAAAACTTAAAGTTTGAGTTATACCACCTTCATAAGTATCCATTTGATAGTAGATATTAGTATTTTCTGTATGGGTTTGTTCTGTTATTTCTTTATTCTCTTCCATTGGTTAAAGCTTGAATATGTCTGTAACTTTCAGTAATTATTTGTTTTTGAATTTCTATTGTCTCTTCTTGCTCTCTATGTTTTTCTTCTAATCGTTTTACTTCATCTTCTAAGTCAAAAACTCTTTTTTGTAATTTTATCTTTTCAATACGCTTAGCATCTAAAGCACCTTGTGCTACTTCTAATTGTCTATCTTTTAATTCCATAATTTGTAATGCTCTTCTACAACTTATAATATGTTGATTGATATCCTGATTATAAATTAATGGTTTTTCAGCAATAATCCTAAGACTTTCAACTGGTATATCCATTATCTAGTGTGTATAATTCTGAAAAATCACGATTGTGAAATTAATTAGGCATTTAATCATTTCTACTTTTCTTATTAACATTATATGCCTATTTAGATCACTAGTTCCTATATTAAGGAGATGTTGGTAATATTCTAATAATATAATTAATTTGCCTAATAGAATAGAAATTTCTAAACTATTGCTTAAATCTAATTCAATTATGCCGCTTGTAATTTTATCAACTGCTTTCCTATGAATATTAAGCTGTGATGCAAACATACTGGTATATGAAGATGACATAGTGATTTCAAAAAGTTCTAACTATTTGTGAGATCCTTTGAAAGCTCTGATACCATTTTATGTGAAATTAATTAGGCATTTGTGATTTTAATTAGGCATTTAATCATTTCTACTTTTCTTATTAACATTATATGCCTATTTAGATCACTAGTTCCTATATTAAGGAGATGTTGGTAATATTCTAATAATATAATTAATTTGCCTAATAGAATAGAAATTTCTAAACTATTGCTTAAATCTAATTCAATTATGCCGCTTGTAATTTTATCAACTGCTTTCCTATGAATATTAAGCTGTGATGCAAACATACTGGTATATGAAGATGACATAGTGATTTCAAAAAGTTCTAACTATTTGTGAGATCCTTTGAAAGCTCTGATACCATTTTATGTGGACCGTTTTTTCTGATGTGTATAATGTGTGCAGGATCGCTCTTATGACCCTAAAAAGGGTAGGAAGACAAACGACTGCTGAAGTAAACATTGTTAAATGAAATTTAACATCCATAATATATTAAACCTTTAAGTGTAACTAATGATAACAAATTAATTTAATTAGAACAAGAGTTATAGAGGAACTCTAGTATACCTTTCAAAGCAATCCTCAGTGGAGACTTCTGAACTCTGCCTGACACCCTCTCATCATCATCATGGGTTATGGCTGTGTTCCAGCATCTCTACACACCTCTTGGATTCGTCTGAAGGCTAACTATTGTTGCTTTATAACTCTGGATCTTTTTAAACTAATATGCTATACGGAAGTTAAACTTAAGTAGTTAACAACTATGGATGCTAAAAGGGGAAGTTTAGAAAGCCATGGATATAGAGAGAAAGAAAGCTTTTATTGCTCAAAGCAAGTTATGTCTCATACATCATATGTCTTCTCCTTATATAGGTAGAAGATCAAAGGTGAAATTACCAAAAAGGAGATTACATCATCACAAAAGTTAAAAGTACAAACTTTTAGGTTACACGTGTCGAATGCTTCTTATTTTGCTCTTCCACCTCAAGCTTTACATCTTGCCACTAATCTCTAATGTTTCCACCTCATGCTTCTTCTTTGGACACATGTCTCTTCATATCTTCATGTCTTGCCACGTGTTGATCTTATTGCCACCTTTTCTTTAGGTATTGACACCTCGTTCTTATATTTCTTATTTTTCTTATCCATTTTTATCTCATTTTCTAAATAAATGGATCCTCCTCTTTTCTTGGATGGGCTTCTTCTTTGGGCCTTATGGAGTCAATATTCATGGGCTCAGGTCTTATGGGCTCAATTCTAATTAAACAAGATTTTCTTGGGCCATATATAGATTCATAATGGGCTAATGTATCTGAACTATGTTTATATTTCTTATCCATCAATTTCGTATGCATTTCTATCAAACTTTGTTGACTCGTTTCATCACCCATTTCCATTAAATAGTTGATAGTTATCATTTCTTCAACTTCTCCATGATTCGATCTGGCTATTATAGCCACCTTTTTATTTCTAATATAGTCTTCGAGTCTACATTTGATCGTATGGATTCCATGTGCTCGTTTTTCTCCTAACCAAGATTTAAAATTTTCTAATTTGCATGGAATGTCCCATTGATGGTCGGAATTATCTACATCAATCTTAGTGTTTCTACCAGTCTTAAAAATCTGAGCAATTATTATCGGTTTCCCTTCTAAGTCCATAGCAGCATCAAAAATTTGAACACAAAATATTCCTCTTCCAAATCTTAATCCAAGTTCGTCAATGGATCTGGGTATGATAGATGGGAGTTTTGAAACACTATTAAGGCTCTCATCAGTCATGACTTTGTCTAGAAATCCATATCGAAATAGTTTCTGAACAACATCTGGACTGCAGTCTTCTGAGCATATATACCTAGGGTATTTGGTCATCTTAATGGTTCTATATACGGTTTGACTCTTCTTATATGTAAAAAATTTCATGATATTCTTATATGCTTCTGTCATTTCTGGAGGGAATTGTATAACCTGGGAGGTTGTGATTTCTGATGAGTTCTGATTAATCAGCTTAGAATGGTTCAAGGTGGTGGCTCCTGAGAGTCCACTAGATGAAGTTGGCAGCTCAATTGGCTTCTTATGAAGATCTCCTAACAACTCATAAGATGATCTAGGAGTCATGGTTCGTATATTCTGATTGTTCTGAGACTGGAGTTTCTTGAGTTCTTCCTCAAGGTTGTCCAGAAAGTTCTCATGATTTCTGATCATTGCCAGCATCTGGCGGTTCTGATTTCTGATTTCTGATATTCGCTGGATCATTATCTCCATTCCTGCTCAAAAAATCAGCTAAGATATTTCGTTTTCCAGAGATAGGTTTAACAACAAAATTATAGCAATTGAAAAAACTTTGCCAATGCCTTCTTTTGTTCAATTCTGGTAGGGGATCTATTTTATTTCTGATAAATGCTCCTACTTGTGTATTATCTGTTCTTATGATAAATTCTATGGGTAACAAATGATACCTAAATCCTTTAATTCCATTTTTAACAGCTAGTAATTCTTTTTCATTGATATGATAATTTTTCTCTGAGGGTTTCCAAGTTCCTGATCTATAGCCACATATTAAAGGAGTTTCTTTGTCTATATCTTCTTTTCTATATGCGATGAGTACTGCTCCCCACCCGATATCACTAGCATCTGTATATAATTCTAATTGATCATTATCTTTAGGTAGTCTTAATTTTGGGAGAACTTTTACTGCTTCTTTTATTTTTCTTATAGTATCAGTGTGAGTTGTCGTCCATTCAAATACTTTATGTTTCTTAATTAGCTCTTGCAAGGGTTGTCGTAATTTTGGTAAGTCTTTTATATAATCTGATGCATAATTTATTATTCCTAGAAATTGTTGGACTTCTTTCTTAGTATCTAATTTTTCTTTAAAATTTTCGATTCTAGTTACGATATGATCTTGTAGTTGTAATCCTTCACTATCTATTATATATCCTAAATATTCTATTTTATTTTTAAAGATTTCTGATTTCTTTTCAGATAAAAGGATTCCATGTTGTCGTACTGTTTTTATAAATGCATCTAGGTGCTGTAAATGGTCTGCTATATTATTGCTATAGATTAATATATCATCGACATAAACTACACAGAAGTCATTTAATTTTCTAAATATCGTATCCATTCGTCGTTGAAATATCTGGGGTGCATTTTTCAAACCAAAAGGTAACACAATCCATTCATAATGTCCTTGTGGTGCACTAAATGCTGTTAAAGGTCTTGATTCTTTAGTAAGCTTAATTTGCCAAAAGCCACTTTTACAATCAAATTTACTAAACCACTTTTTTCCTGATAATCTATTAATTAAATTTCTCTTATAAGGTAAAAAATATCCATCAAAAATCGTTTTCTTATTTAGTTCTCGATAATCTATTACCATTCTTGCTTTGCCTCTCTTTTGTTCGCTATGTTTTCTTACTAAGAATGCCGGGCTACTATGAGGGCTTTTACTTTCTTGAATTAATTTTAAGTCTAATAATTCTTTTATTTGTATTTCAAATTCCTTTTGATCATCAGGACTATATCTTATTGGTCTAGTGCGAACAACATCATTAGGGTTTATGAGTTCTATCTTAGCATATATCTTTTCTTTTTCCCACAACGTTATAGGGTTTTCTCCAAAGTTGATCTTTAAATGGTCTAAATATTTTTGTTTTAAAAGTTCTAAATTAGTATCTCTGTTTGTTTTGATATTATGTATTGTGAGTGGATATAAAGGTAGGACGCGCTTAAGGATAATCCATTTATTACAAGGAGTTAAAAGACTTATGGTTTCAGGTTTGATTAGCTGGACTTTAAAGAAATCAAGAAAATTATTTCCTAATAATATATGTTGTTTCATATTATTTTCTTGATAAATTATGGGTAATCGAAAGATTGTCTTGTTAAGTATTAATCTCATATTTTCGGCTATAATATCTAATTCTTTCATTTGTTCATTAAATCCTGTAACTCTGACCTTATGTCCTTTAGATCTTTTCCATTTATGGGGAACTAGTACATCTTGCTTCGCTAAACATATATCAGCTCCACTATCTATAAATATGCGGCGTTTTATAATCTTATTAGGTTTATATTCTACCGGTGCTTCTACATATATGGCTACCATTAGTTATTAGTTTCACTATCTTCATATTCTATTGGTTCTAATTCTTCTGAGTTCTCACCTTCTGTTTCAGTAATATAAAATTCATCTTCTTTATGCCATTTATCATCTCTGGCTCTTATTTGTTCTAGACTCATTATAAATTCTGTTGTTCCTATATATTTGACACCTTTTTGTTTTAATTTAGGGCATTTATTAGCATAATGTCCTTTCTCATTACAATTCCAACATTTACATTCTGTAAGTTTAGTATTTTTATCCCTTAGTGGTCTTTCTCGTCTTTTCCTAAATTTTCGTTTATATCTAAATCTGTTCCGATTTTCGGGATTATTTTTATATCGTCTAAATCGTTTTCGTCGAAATCGTCCATTATCATACTTGTTAGTATAAGACTTCTTATATGTCGGATTATGTCTATAAGTGCGATTAGGAGTATATCGTCTATATTTTCTCCTAATTTTATCATCACAACCAAAAACTAACCGTTTTTCCGTGAATCCACATATTTCTCGTAACCCGAGTTTCTTATCCTTTTTAACCTTTTGTTGAACTCTATATTCTTCACATTTTCGCATAAGATAAGCTCGTAGTACTCTAATTCTTTCTCCTAATGTATTTTCTTTTGGTTCTAATTGAGTATATTCTTTTGAAACTTCTACGTTGTATGGGTTTGGTAAGTGGTCATAATATAGTTGTTGGTATATCAATCCTTCTTGTGGTAAAAACCTAGCTTCATAAAAGAACTTAGTAAAACCGATAGTATATTCTGGTAATTTACTAATTTTACAACATTTCATGTTATTCAAATTCATTATTATTTCAGCTTTTCTTTCAGCAAATACTGTTTCTCTAGCCACTAACCATCTTTCTCCTAAAAATTCTCTTTTTAATACCATATCGAATAATAATAACATTGATTTCCAATCATGAGCACAAGCTTCTATTTGTGGTCTTAACTGATGAGTTATAGATTCCATCCAAAATCCTACTTTTCCTATCATTGTTTTAGAGATTAGGTCATACATATAATCTAAATTTTCAGTGTGAGATGAATTCATTAAGGCTATGTACATTCCTAAATTCCAATCATTTATTCGTCTACTTATTTCTTGTTCATCATAGACATTATCTAAGTCTAAAAAATATCCATTTGGATTTAATCCTTGAGACATAGATCCTATAAATTCTTTAAAGTCTCCTTGTTGGCCTATAGGTATATGTTGTGGAATCGTAGGTACTCTTTTAGTTACTACGTCTAAATTGGGGTTTATCATTTCTTCTTCTGGATAATTATCGGCATCTTCGTTTACTATATTTTCTGATCCTATATCTGATTCTTCATACCTAGTGTATTTGTTGTTGTATTCGTTGTTTTCTATATCACTTTCTGGTTCTTCTTCTATTATTGCATTAATGTTCTTCATTTGTTCTAATGCTTTCATTATTTGATGATTTTCTTCTATTAATTTTGTTTCATCTTTATTTTCTTCTTCTATATACCCAATGATTTTTAGTTTATTTTCACTTTGAATATCTGCACTATCTGAACTATCACTACTACTGTTACTGATGTGAATAGTTTTCCCTTTTACTTCTTTAACCATTGTTCTTAAGACTCTTACTTCTTCCTTTAATTCTTTTAATTCATCTGTAATGTGGATTAGCTCTGTTTTTGTTTGTTTTAATTCTAGCTTTGTTTCTTTTAATTCTTTTTTAGTATTTTTAAATTTGTGTTTATATTTTTTATATTTTTCGACCCATTCTGTACTCGAATTTATGACTAATTTTATGTTTTCTTTTTGTAGGTCTTTGATTTCTTTATGTTGTTTTTCGATTTTTAGTTGAAGGTATTCGGCTTCGGTGCTTACGTCTACATTGGATGGTTTAGCATCATTGTCTTTGAGTTTGCTGTTTTTTAGTGGTTCATATTTGTATTTTTCCTTTTCAATAATTTCTTGGGCGTGATTTTTAAGAAATGTTATTACACTATGTTCTTGTTCGGCCATTAGATTAGAATTGTCCTTTTTTGTGTAAATCGGTTAACAGATCTAAGGTTTTATTTACGGTTGTAGGGATTTTAGGTTTTATTTCACTTATATCCATCATTATTGGGTCCTTGCTTCGTCTCCAAGCATCTATGGGTACTATTTCTGGAGTTTTAGTTTGTGTTATAGTAATGTTTAGATTTTCTCCTGAGGTAATGCTACAGCTTTCTTCTATGGGTCTTTTTCTTTTGTCTATATTAGCTACTAACATGTTTAATTTTTCCAAAATTATCTTAAACGTTGGTATTTCCGATGTATTCCACAGTTTTGTTAATTCATGTGTTATCATTTCTTGGATTTGAATATGGTTTTCTTGTATTAAACTAAGAGTATTCTTTAATTGTTCTTTTGCTACAATCTCTATCCATATTTGGTCCAATTTTGGTTAGGATCACTCATCTTTGTAGATTCTTTTTATCCATCCGTCTTCAAGTTTGATCCATTCTTTCTTAGGTGGTTCTAATAAAGAGTTTAATTGTTTGATTTCACATTCTAGTCTCTGTTGTTTAGATTCAATTTCTAAATATTTTATTTGAGATTCTATGATTGTCTCTGCCATAATAGTTTTTATTATTTGTAATTTTTTCTCTTTTTTATCAAGTTGTTGTCGTATGTTCATATTTTATTTATATACCGTATTTTGTTTTGGTCCTCTATCGTAATTCCTTCATTATTTATCTTATATTTTATTTTATTTAAAAAGTCGTATCCTAATAATAGTGCATACGTACTATCATATTCTGTTACTCCTACAATTATCTCATATTCTAGATCTTGAATTTTAAATCGAATTCTTATGCTTTTAGTTATGATTATTTCTCTTGTACTATTTGGACAGTTATAAGTTTGTGGTTCGATTAGTTCACATTTATTCTCATTTATTTGGCTAATATGTACTAAACTTTTGGTTCCTGTATTAATTTCAGCTATACAGTCAGTTGCTCGTAGCTCATTAAATAATATTACTTTTATTCGTAACTTATCTTCATAATATGTATGTAATAAATCTAATGTTCTCGGTTGTCTTATTATGTCTTTCTTAAAACTTAACCTTCCTCCTTCTATCCTAGGTAATAATTTCTGGATTGGTTGTAGTTTTCTAGAATTAAAATCTATACATATTTCGTCTGGTATTGTTATGATGGAATTTTCCTTATGTTCTAGTGGTTCTAATATTTCCTGATATAATTTTGGTACTAATATATCCCTATCATTTTGTTTTCTGATATGATGATTACCTGTAAGGGCATATATCATTTTTGTTTCTATACTAATTACTTTACTTCCTGGGGGCATTCTTATTCCTTCTAATTTATAATAGAGTGTTAAAGCTAGATCTTTATGTTTATCTTCTAATGAGATACTAAAATCTGGTTGAATTGTGAATTTAAGTTTCTGATAAATTAAGTTTCCTCTTACTACTGCTATTAAGGCATTTTGGATATTATCTAATATTCTATCATCTAATACATATATTTGAATAGGAGTATCGATATTTTTCTGAAAATATGCTTTTATAGTGAATTCTATTCCTCCAAAGTAAATATTCCTATATTTCTTTGCTTCTTTATGTGATAATTTGGATAATTCTCTTTTTATTACGTCATTTGTTATTAAATTTATCCTTGCTCTACCATTTATAGTAGTTGTATCTATAATATTCTCATGCTTCTGAACAATATATCGTATATTTTTATTTCTCTCAAACCATTTTGTTTTAAATATCTTATTTACAGATAGCTCTTCAGTTTCATCTTGTATTTTCTGATAAATATCTGGTTTAAAACTTAAAGTTTGAGTTATACCACCTTCATAAGTATCCATTTGATAGTAGATATTAGTATTTTCTGTATGGGTTTGTTCTGTTATTTCTTTATTCTCTTCCATTGGTTAAAGCTTGAATATGTCTGTAACTTTCAGTAATTATTTGTTTTTGAATTTCTATTGTCTCTTCTTGCTCTCTATGTTTTTCTTCTAATCGTTTTACTTCATCTTCTAAGTCAAAAACTCTTTTTTGTAATTTTATCTTTTCAATACGCTTAGCATCTAAAGCACCTTGTGCTACTTCTAATTGTCTATCTTTTAATTCCATAATTTGTAATGCTCTTCTACAACTTATAATATGTTGATTGATATCCTGATTATAAATTAATGGTTTTTCAGCAATAATCCTAAGACTTTCAACTGGTATATCCATTATCTAGTGTGTATAATTCTGAAAAATCACGATTGTGAAATTAATTAGGCATTTAATCATTTCTACTTTTCTTATTAACATTATATGCCTATTTAGATCACTAGTTCCTATATTAAGGAGATGTTGGTAATATTCTAATAATATAATTAATTTGCCTAATAGAATAGAAATTTCTAAACTATTGCTTAAATCTAATTCAATTATGCCGCTTGTAATTTTATCAACTGCTTTCCTATGAATATTAAGCTGTGATGCAAACATACTGGTATATGAAGATGACATAGTGATTTCAAAAAGTTCTAACTATTTGTGAGATCCTTTGAAAGCTCTGATACCATTTTATGTGAAATTAATTAGGCATTTGTGATTTTAATTAGGCATTTAATCATTTCTACTTTTCTTATTAACATTATATGCCTATTTAGATCACTAGTTCCTATATTAAGGAGATGTTGGTAATATTCTAATAATATAATTAATTTGCCTAATAGAATAGAAATTTCTAAACTATTGCTTAAATCTAATTCAATTATGCCGCTTGTAATTTTATCAACTGCTTTCCTATGAATATTAAGCTGTGATGCAAACATACTGGTATATGAAGATGACATAGTGATTTCAAAAAGTTCTAACTATTTGTGAGATCCTTTGAAAGCTCTGATACCATTTTATGTGGACCGTTTTTTCTGATGTGTATAATGTGTGCAGGATCGCTCTTATGACCCTAAAAAGGGTAGGAAGACAAACGACTGCTGAAGTAAACATTGTTAAATGAAATTTAACATCCATAATATATTAAACCTTTAAGTGTAACTAATGATAACAAATTAATTTAATTAGAACAAGAGTTATAGAGGAACTCTAGTATACCTTTCAAAGCAATCCTCAGTGGAGACTTCTGAACTCTGCCTGACACCCTCTCATCATCATCATGGGTTATGGCTGTGTTCCAGCATCTCTACACACCTCTTGGATTCGTCTGAAGGCTAACTATTGTTGCTTTATAACTCTGGATCTTTTTAAACTAATATGCTATACGGAAGTTAAACTTAAGTAGTTAACAACTATGGATGCTAAAAGGGGAAGTTTAGAAAGCCATGGATATAGAGAGAAAGAAAGCTTTTATTGCTCAAAGCAAGTTATGTCTCATACATCATATGTCTTCTCCTTATATAGGTAGAAGATCAAAGGTGAAATTACCAAAAAGGAGATTACATCATCACAAAAGTTAAAAGTACAAACTTTTAGGTTACACGTGTCGAATGCTTCTTATTTTGCTCTTCCACCTCAAGCTTTACATCTTGCCACTAATCTCTAATGTTTCCACCTCATGCTTCTTCTTTGGACACATGTCTCTTCATATCTTCATGTCTTGCCACGTGTTGATCTTATTGCCACCTTTTCTTTAGGTATTGACACCTCGTTCTTATATTTCTTATTTTTCTTATCCATTTTTATCTCATTTTCTAAATAAATGGATCCTCCTCTTTTCTTGGATGGGCTTCTTCTTTGGGCCTTATGGAGTCAATATTCATGGGCTCAGGTCTTATGGGCTCAATTCTAATTAAACAAGATTTTCTTGGGCCATATATAGATTCATAATGGGCTAATGTATCTGAACTATGTTTATATTTCTTATCCATCAATTTCGTATGCATTTCTATCAAACTTTGTTGACTCGTTTCATCACCCATTTCCATTAAATAGTTGATAGTTATCATTTCTTCAACTTCTCCATGATTCGATCTGGCTATTATAGCCACCTTTTTATTTCTAATATAGTCTTCGAGTCTACATTTGATCGTATGGATTCCATGTGCTCGTTTTTCTCCTAACCAAGATTTAAAATTTTCTAATTTGCATGGAATGTCCCATTGATGGTCGGAATTATCTACATCAATCTTAGTGTTTCTACCAGTCTTAAAAATCTGAGCAATTATTATCGGTTTCCCTTCTAAGTCCATAGCAGCATCAAAAATTTGAACACAAAATATTCCTCTTCCAAATCTTAATCCAAGTTCGTCAATGGATCTGGGTATGATAGATGGGAGTTTTGAAACACTATTAAGGCTCTCATCAGTCATGACTTTGTCTAGAAATCCATATCGAAATAGTTTCTGAACAACATCTGGACTGCAGTCTTCTGAGCATATATACCTAGGGTATTTGGTCATCTTAATGGTTCTATATACGGTTTGACTCTTCTTATATGTAAAAAATTTCATGATATTCTTATATGCTTCTGTCATTTCTGGAGGGAATTGTATAACCTGGGAGGTTGTGATTTCTGATGAGTTCTGATTAATCAGCTTAGAATGGTTCAAGGTGGTGGCTCCTGAGAGTCCACTAGATGAAGTTGGCAGCTCAATTGGCTTCTTATGAAGATCTCCTAACAACTCATAAGATGATCTAGGAGTCATGGTTCGTATATTCTGATTGTTCTGAGACTGGAGTTTCTTGAGTTCTTCCTCAAGGTTGTCCAGAAAGTTCTCATGATTTCTGATCATTGCCAGCATCTGGCGGTTCTGATTTCTGATTTCTGATATTCGCTGGATCATTATCTCCATTCCTGCTCAAAAAATCAGCTAAGATATTTCGTTTTCCAGAGATAGGTTTAACAACAAAATTATAGCAATTGAAAAAACTTTGCCAATGCCTTCTTTTGTTCAATTCTGGTAGGGGATCTATTTTATTTCTGATAAATGCTCCTACTTGTGTATTATCTGTTCTTATGATAAATTCTATGGGTAACAAATGATACCTAAATCCTTTAATTCCATTTTTAACAGCTAGTAATTCTTTTTCATTGATATGATAATTTTTCTCTGAGGGTTTCCAAGTTCCTGATCTATAGCCACATATTAAAGGAGTTTCTTTGTCTATATCTTCTTTTCTATATGCGATGAGTACTGCTCCCCACCCGATATCACTAGCATCTGTATATAATTCTAATTGATCATTATCTTTAGGTAGTCTTAATTTTGGGAGAACTTTTACTGCTTCTTTTATTTTTCTTATAGTATCAGTGTGAGTTGTCGTCCATTCAAATACTTTATGTTTCTTAATTAGCTCTTGCAAGGGTTGTCGTAATTTTGGTAAGTCTTTTATATAATCTGATGCATAATTTATTATTCCTAGAAATTGTTGGACTTCTTTCTTAGTATCTAATTTTTCTTTAAAATTTTCGATTCTAGTTACGATATGATCTTGTAGTTGTAATCCTTCACTATCTATTATATATCCTAAATATTCTATTTTATTTTTAAAGATTTCTGATTTCTTTTCAGATAAAAGGATTCCATGTTGTCGTACTGTTTTTATAAATGCATCTAGGTGCTGTAAATGGTCTGCTATATTATTGCTATAGATTAATATATCATCGACATAAACTACACAGAAGTCATTTAATTTTCTAAATATCGTATCCATTCGTCGTTGAAATATCTGGGGTGCATTTTTCAAACCAAAAGGTAACACAATCCATTCATAATGTCCTTGTGGTGCACTAAATGCTGTTAAAGGTCTTGATTCTTTAGTAAGCTTAATTTGCCAAAAGCCACTTTTACAATCAAATTTACTAAACCACTTTTTTCCTGATAATCTATTAATTAAATTTCTCTTATAAGGTAAAAAATATCCATCAAAAATCGTTTTCTTATTTAGTTCTCGATAATCTATTACCATTCTTGCTTTGCCTCTCTTTTGTTCGCTATGTTTTCTTACTAAGAATGCCGGGCTACTATGAGGGCTTTTACTTTCTTGAATTAATTTTAAGTCTAATAATTCTTTTATTTGTATTTCAAATTCCTTTTGATCATCAGGACTATATCTTATTGGTCTAGTGCGAACAACATCATTAGGGTTTATGAGTTCTATCTTAGCATATATCTTTTCTTTTTCCCACAACGTTATAGGGTTTTCTCCAAAGTTGATCTTTAAATGGTCTAAATATTTTTGTTTTAAAAGTTCTAAATTAGTATCTCTGTTTGTTTTGATATTATGTATTGTGAGTGGATATAAAGGTAGGACGCGCTTAAGGATAATCCATTTATTACAAGGAGTTAAAAGACTTATGGTTTCAGGTTTGATTAGCTGGACTTTAAAGAAATCAAGAAAATTATTTCCTAATAATATATGTTGTTTCATATTATTTTCTTGATAAATTATGGGTAATCGAAAGATTGTCTTGTTAAGTATTAATCTCATATTTTCGGCTATAATATCTAATTCTTTCATTTGTTCATTAAATCCTGTAACTCTGACCTTATGTCCTTTAGATCTTTTCCATTTATGGGGAACTAGTACATCTTGCTTCGCTAAACATATATCAGCTCCACTATCTATAAATATGCGGCGTTTTATAATCTTATTAGGTTTATATTCTACCGGTGCTTCTACATATATGGCTACCATTAGTTATTAGTTTCACTATCTTCATATTCTATTGGTTCTAATTCTTCTGAGTTCTCACCTTCTGTTTCAGTAATATAAAATTCATCTTCTTTATGCCATTTATCATCTCTGGCTCTTATTTGTTCTAGACTCATTATAAATTCTGTTGTTCCTATATATTTGACACCTTTTTGTTTTAATTTAGGGCATTTATTAGCATAATGTCCTTTCTCATTACAATTCCAACATTTACATTCTGTAAGTTTAGTATTTTTATCCCTTAGTGGTCTTTCTCGTCTTTTCCTAAATTTTCGTTTATATCTAAATCTGTTCCGATTTTCGGGATTATTTTTATATCGTCTAAATCGTTTTCGTCGAAATCGTCCATTATCATACTTGTTAGTATAAGACTTCTTATATGTCGGATTATGTCTATAAGTGCGATTAGGAGTATATCGTCTATATTTTCTCCTAATTTTATCATCACAACCAAAAACTAACCGTTTTTCCGTGAATCCACATATTTCTCGTAACCCGAGTTTCTTATCCTTTTTAACCTTTTGTTGAACTCTATATTCTTCACATTTTCGCATAAGATAAGCTCGTAGTACTCTAATTCTTTCTCCTAATGTATTTTCTTTTGGTTCTAATTGAGTATATTCTTTTGAAACTTCTACGTTGTATGGGTTTGGTAAGTGGTCATAATATAGTTGTTGGTATATCAATCCTTCTTGTGGTAAAAACCTAGCTTCATAAAAGAACTTAGTAAAACTGATAGTATATTCTGGTAATTTACTAATTTTACAACATTTCATGTTATTCAAATTCATTATTATTTCAGCTTTTCTTTCAGCAAATACTGTTTCTCTAGCCACTAACCATCTTTCTCCTAAAAATTCTCTTTTTAATACCATATCGAATAATAATAACATTGATTTCCAATCATGAGCACAAGCTTCTATTTGTGGTCTTAACTGATGAGTTATAGATTCCATCCAAAATCCTACTTTTCCTATCATTGTTTTAGAGATTAGGTCATACATATAATCTAAATTTTCAGTGTGAGATGAATTCATTAAGGCTATGTACATTCCTAAATTCCAATCATTTATTCGTCTACTTATTTCTTGTTCATCATAGACATTATCTAAGTCTAAAAAATATCCATTTGGATTTAATCCTTGAGACATAGATCCTATAAATTCTTTAAAGTCTCCTTGTTGGCCTATAGGTATATGTTGTGGAATCGTAGGTACTCTTTTAGTTACTACGTCTAAATTGGGGTCTATCATTTCTTCTTCTGGATAATTATCGGCATCTTCGTTTACTATATTTTCTGATCCTATATCTGATTCTTCATACCTAGTGTATTTGTTGTTGTATTCGTTGTTTTCTATATCACTTTCTAGTTCTTCTTCTATTATTGCATTAATGTTCTTCATTTGTTCTAATGCTTTCATTATTTGATGATTTTCTTCTATTAATTTTGTTTCATCTTTATTTTCTTCTTCTATATACCCAATGATTTTTAGTTTATTTTCACTTTGAATATCTGCACTATCTGAACTATCACTACTACTGTTACTGATGTGAATAGTTTTCCCTTTTACTTCTTTAACCATTGTTCTTAAGACTCTTACTTCTTCCTTTAATTCTTTTAATTCATCTGTAATGTGGATTAGCTCTGTTTTTGTTTGTTTTAATTCTAGCTTTGTTTCTTTTAATTCTTTTTTAGTATTTTTAAATTTGTGTTTATATTTTTTATATTTTTCGACCCATTCTGTACTCGAATTTATGACTAATTTTATGTTTTCTTTTTGTAGGTCTTTGATTTCTTTATGTTGTTTTTCGATTTTTAATTGAAGGTATTCGGCTTCGGTGCTTACGTCTACATTGGATGGTTTAGCATCATTGTCTTTGAGTTTGCTGTTTTTTAGTGGTTCATATTTGTATTTTTCCTTTTCAATAATTTCTTGGGCGTGATTTTTAAGAAATGTTATTACACTATGTTCTTGTTCGGCCATTAGATTAGAATTGTCCTTTTTTGTGTAAATCGGTTAACAGATCTAAGGTTTTATTTACGGTTGTAGGGATTTTAGGTTTTATTTCACTTATATCCATCATTATTGGGTCCTTGCTTCGTCTCCAAGCATCTATGGGTACTATTTCTGGAGTTTTAGTTTGTGTTATAGTAATGTTTAGATTTTCTCCTGAGGTAATGCTACTGCTTTCTTCTATGGGTCTTTTTCTTTTGTCTATATTAGCTACTAACATGTTTAATTTTTCCAAAATTATCTTAAACGTTGGTATTTCCGATGTATTCCACAGTTTTGTTAATTCATGTGTTATCATTTCTTGGATTTGAATATGGTTTTCTTGTATTAAACTAAGAGTATTCTTTAATTGTTCTTTTGCTACAATCTCTATCCATATTTGGTCCAATTTTTGGTTAGGATCACTCATCTTTGTAGATTCTTTTTATCCATCCGTCTTCAAGTTTGATCCATTCTTTCTTAGGTGGTTCTAATAAAGAGTTTAATTGTTTGATTTCACATTCTAGTCTCTGTTGTTTAGATTCAATTTCTAAATATTTTATTTGAGATTCTATGATTGTCTCTGCCATAATAGTTTTTATTATTTGTAATTTTTTCTCTTTTTTATCAAGTTGTTGTCGTATGTTCATATTTTATTTATATACCGTATTTTGTTTTATACCATTTTGTTTTAAATATCTTATTTACAGATAGCTCTTCAGTTTCATCTTGTATTTTCTGATAAATATCTGGTTTAAAACTTAAAGTTTGAGTTATACCACCTTCATAAGTATCCATTTGATAGTAGATATTAGTATTTTCTGTATGGGTTTGTTCTGTTATTTCTTTATTCTCTTCCATTGATTAAAGCTTGAATATGTCTGTAACTTTCAGTAATTATTTGTTTTTGAATTTCTATTGTCTCTTCTTGCTCTCTATGTTTTTCTTCTAATCGTTTTACTTCATCTTCTAAGTCAAAAACTCTTTTTTGTAATTTTATCTTTTCAATACGCTTAGCATCTAAAGCACCTTGTGCTACTTCTAATTGTCTATCTTTTAATTCCATAATTTGTAATGCTCTTCTACAACTTATAATATGTTGATTGATATCCTGATTATAAATTAATGGTTTTTCAGCAATAATCCTAAGACTTTCAACTGATTATAAATTAATATGTTGATTGATATCCTGATTTTATGTGGACCGTTTTTTCTGATGTGTATAATGTGTGCAGGATCGCTCTTATGACCCTAAAAAGGGTAGGAAGACAAACGACTGCTGAAGTAAACATTGTTAAATGAAATTTAACATCCATAATATATTAAACCTTTAAGTGTAACTAATGATAACAAATTAATTTAATTAGAACAAGAGTTATAGAGGAACTCTAGTATACCTTTCAAAGCAATCCTCAGTGGAGACTTCTGAACTCTGCCTGACACCCTCTCATCATCATCATGGGTTATGGCTGTGTTCCAGCATCTCTACACACCTCTTGGATTCGTCTGAAGGCTAACTATTGTTGCTTTATAACTCTGGATCTTTTTAAACTAATATGCTATACGGAAGTTAAACTTAAGTAGTTAACAACTATGGATGCTAAAAGGGGAAGTTTAAAAAGCCATGGATATAGAGAGAAAGAAAGCTTTTATTGCTCAAAGCAAGTTATGTCTCATACATCATATGTCTTCTCCTTATATAGGTAGAAGATCAAAGGTGAAATTACCAAAAAGGAGATTACATCATCACAAAAGTTAAAAGTACAAACTTTTAGGTTACACGTGTCGAATGCTTCTTATTTTGCTCTTCCACCTCAAGCTTTACATCTTGCCACTAATCTCTAATGTTTCCACCTCATGCTTCTTCTTTGGACACATGTCTCTTCATATCTTCATGTCTTGCCACGTGTTGATCTTATTGCCACCTTTTCTTTAGGTATTGACACCTCGTTCTTATATTTCTTATTTTTCTTATCCATTTTTATCTCATTTTCTAAATAAATGGATCCTCCTCTTTTCTTGGATGGGCTTCTTCTTTGGGCCTTATGGAGTCAATATTCATGGGCTCAGGTCTTATGGGCTCAATTCTAATTAAACAAGATTTTCTTGGGCCATATATAGATTCATAATGGGCTAATGTATCTGAACTATGTTTATATTTCTTATCCATCAATTTCGTATGCATTTCTATCAAAATTTGTTGACTCGTTTCATCACCCATTTCCATTAAATAGTTGATAGTTATCATTTCTTCAACTTCTCCATGATTCGATCTGGCTATTATAGCCACCTTTTTATTTCTAATATAGTCTTCGAGTCTACATTTGATCGTATGGATTCCATGTGTTCGTTTTTCTCCTAACCAAGATTTAAAATTTTCTAATTTGCATGGAATGTCCCATTGATGGTCGGAATTATCTACATCAATCTTAGTGTTTCTACCAGTCTTAAAAATCTGAGCAATTATTATCGGTTTCCCTTCTAAGTCCATAGCAGCATCAAAAATTTGAACACAAAATATTCCTCTTCCAAATCTTAATCCAAGTTCGTCAATGGATCTGGGTATGATAGATGGGAGTTTTGAAACACTATTAAGGCTCTCATCAGTCATGACTTTGTCTAGAAATCCATATCGAAATAGTTTCTGAACAACATCTGGACTGCAGTCTTCTGAGCATATATACCTAGGGTATTTGGTCATCTTAATGGTTCTATATACGGTTTGACTCTTCTTATATGTAAAAAATTTCATGATATTCTTATATGCTTCTGTCATTTCTGGAGGGAATTGTATAACCTGGGAGGTTGTGATTTCTGATGAGTTCTGATTAATCAGCTTAGAATGGTTCAAGGTGGTGGCTCCTGAGAGTCCACTAGATGAAGTTGGCAGCTCAATTGGCTTCTTATGAAGATCTCCTAACAACTCATAAGATGATCTAGGAGTCATGGTTCGTATATTCTGATTGTTCTGAGACTGGAGTTTCTTGAGTTCTTCCTCAAGGTTGTCCAGAAAGTTCTCATGATTTCTGATCATTGCCAGCATCTGGCGGTTCTGATTTCTGATTTCTGATATTCGCTGGATCATTATCTCCATTCCTGCTCAAAAAATCAGCTAAGATATTTCGTTTTCCAGAGATAGGTTTAACAACAAAATTATAGCAATTGAAAAAACTTTGCCAATGCCTTCTTTTGTTCAATTCTGGTAGGGGATCTATTTTATTTCTGATAAATGCTCCTACTTGTGTATTATCTGTTCTTATGATAAATTCTATGGGTAACAAATGATACCTAAATCCTTTAATTCCATTTTTAACAGCTAGTAATTCTTTTTCATTGATATGATAATTTTTCTCTGAGGGTTTCCAAGTTCCTGATCTATAGCCACATATTAAAGGAGTTTCTTTGTCTATATCTTCTTTTCTATATGCGATGAGTACTGCTCCCCACCCGATATCACTAGCATCTGTATATAATTCTAATTGATCATTATCTTTAGGTAGTCTTAATTTTGGGAGAACTTTTACTGCTTCTTTTATTTTTCTTATAGTATCAGTGTGAGTTGTCGTCCATTCAAATACTTTATGTTTCTTAATTAGCTCTTGCAAGGGTTGTCGTAATTTTGGTAAGTCTTTTATATAATCTGATGCATAATTTATTATTCCTAGAAATTGTTGGACTTCTTTCTTAGTATCTAATTTTTCTTTAAAATTTTCGATTCTAGTTACGATATGATCTTGTAGTTGTAATCCTTCACTATCTATTATATATCCTAAATATTCTATTTTATTTTTAAAGATTTCTGATTTCTTTTCAGATAAAAGGATTCCATGTTGTCGTACTGTTTTTATAAATGCATCTAGGTGCTGTAAATGGTCTGCTATATTATTGCTATAGATTAATATATCATCGACATAAACTACACAGAAGTCATTTAATTTTCTAAATATCGTATCCATTCGTCGTTGAAATATCTGGGGTGCATTTTTCAAACCAAAAGGTAACACAATCCATTCGAATCTAGAAGATTTCCAGGAATGTTACTCATTTAGAAGATTTTCAGGAATGTTTAATCTGAAAAAATGAATATTCTCTAAAGATGCAAACGGTACCCTTCAGCTACGTGGAAGAATCTCCACTGTGATCGTATGGTTAAAAAGGAACAAACGTTGGATCAAGTTAAACGGTTACGTAATGGCTAGAGTGCGCTGCATAATACTTTAGAGGTTTGAATGCCTCATATCCAATGAAACGAGGACACTTGGCAACATGCTTACTACATGGCATAGTGCAGCATCTGACAGCGTCACAGTCTGAGCTTGGTAGAGCCAACCGAAGGCTGACACATGTTCAATGGCTCATTAGAGTAAATTCCTAGAACGACGATTACTACCCTTGACAAACACTATAAATAGGAAACGTATATGATCCCTATGAGGTATTTAAATACAATAATGATTGATACTTTGATTATCTTTAATCTTCCTTCAATTTTTATTAACTTATGCATCGGAGCAGGTTCGTTGGACGCCGACCTTTCTCTAACCTGATGTTATTCTTATCTTAGGCTAAGAAAGGAGGTTCCATGTAATTTTACAATGGCAAAAAACATCCTGAGGTCCATGATGTTTCGTTTTTGTGTGCGTTAAATCCTTAATCTTTTATTTAGACACATTAAGCCTCTAATCTTTTTTTTTTGTAACATTAAGCTCTTGCTTCTCAAATTGATTAGTTGTTAATATCAAATTCAATTAAAAAACGCAACTCATATTACAGTTTTCCTATAACTATATTGCACATATTAAAAATTGTTTCTGGCTGTTAAAAATAAAATTTCAAATGCATGGGAAATAAAAAAACACTCTGTAACCGAGTTTTATTATCAAAACTAACTTTTATGGTCATCAAGGGCTTAATGTGACAGAAAAAAAATTATATGATGAATGTGTCTAAATAAAAGATTAAGAACTTAATGCATCAAAAATGAAATATCAGAGACCTCGTGATGCTTTTTGCCTTTTACAATTAATCACGATTTTTTTAAGACCATTTTACATGAATATCATAATTAGTTATAAAATTACAATTTTATCATTTCATGAAAATTAATTTTAATATATCATTATTTTCCATAAAGTATGATTTTATATTATAATTTAAGAAAAATTGATCTAAATTCATAAATTCTAAACTTTAGTAAATATATTTTATATTTTTAATTTATAAACTTTAATTTTTAAAATATATTAAAAGTGATGATTTTTTTTTTCAAAAATTTGCGCAATACGCTTACATTAAAGAAGAAAGAAAAATCCCCACCAGACCCGGATATGATTCGAACCCATGACCTCCCAAGGCATAGGTAAGCTCTCAACCACTAGGCTAAGAGCTTCACCACCAAAGTGATGATCTTATTAGTTTGATATAATTTAAAATATTATTGGACATAATTGTAGATAAGTTTTTAAAAGTAAATTTTTATGTAAATTTCTCTTTTTATTAATTTAATCTATTTTTGTATTACATGGGCCCAAAAAGGAATTCAATCATGGCCCAAAATCTAGAGGAATAGTTATATATCACCCAATTTCAATTAAGTTTTTTAAGGTGCATAATCAAAATTGAAAATGAAAACTCTTTTTATTAATTAAAATTAATTTTCTGTTAATAATGTTTTGCAAATTAGCTAAATTAGAATATTCAATAAGCAACAATCTCTAAACTATAGAATGTTGGTTGGAATTTGCTGTCTTTGTTAACAATTACTAGAATTAGAAGATGCAATTAATCAAAACTTTTGTTGGGATTTGCTGGCTCTAATATTTTTTACTTATTCTTTTTAATAAAATATATTATTATTTTATTGATATTTTATTCGTATAAAATATCACCAATATTTTATTCGTATAAAATATCACCAATATAAATTGAACATTTAAAAAAATGTACCAATTTAGGTCTCGATAATGGAACGTGACACGTTATTTATATTACTACATTAAGTTCTTGGGCCACGGGTGCTCACCCCGCCTAAGTTCTGTCTTGTCCCAATTTCTATCAAAAAAAAAAAGAGATCGAACTTAACCAAGTAATATAAATGACGTGTCGCGTTCCGTTATTGAGGCCTAAATTGTTACTCTTTTTTAAATATTAAGCCTATATTGATGTAATTTATACGTGGAGTCTAAATTGATACTTCTTCAAAAATCATAAGCATATTCTAGTATATTATCCCTTATTTTATTGATAAAATATGAATATATAATTAATATAGGAAATTAAAAAAAAATATCTATGTAGTTTTATTTAGGAATAAGGGTCAACTTTAAACTGGTTTTTTTTTTTAAAGAAAGTGGAGATTTGATCGTAACGTATGAAAGGGTTCAAATTTGATTTTAATGTTTTTAAATATGACTTTAATATTTTTAAGTAAGATCAAGTTTAATCTTAAATTAGTGAAAATTTAAAAAGGCTAATTGAGTGTTATATAACTGTCACATCAAACTTTTCAAACAAATTTACTCCTAAACTTTATTTGTTTTAAGGATCAAGCTTATAATCAATTATTTTTCAATATTGGACCCGTGTCGTGACCATTGATTTTATTATGGATCAGACTCTTATTTAACTTTTATGTCGAGTTTGGACGACAAGTGTCGTTAAGGGATTTAGCCTGCCGGCTTGGACATTTTTACTTCTATATGGACAAATAAAAAATAAGTTTCTTGATTAGAGGAGAGAAAATAAAATAGATTTGACAATTCTAATGTTGAAAATCGCGAAATTGGAGATGAGAAGATTGAGCTTGGAAGAGCTCATTGGAAATTAATTTCTATAATTTCTTTTTCCATTTAAGTTTTTTATTTCTCCTTGTAAAAAAAACTCTTATTTTTATTTATCCATGTCAACATGCCGAATCACTCTAACAATGTATGCAGCCCAAACTCAACGAAAAGTTCAATAGGGATCTGATCCATAACAGAATGTCAGAATCAATGGCCAATGTAGAAAAATAATTGTTTAGGGGCTTGAACTTTAAAACATGCAAAGTTTAGAGGCTTAATTATGCTTTTTATCGTTTCTTTTTTTGTTATTTGTAACTATATTAGAAACACAGTAAACATTTTAGACACTTTTGGGACTTTTATTTTGTGTGATTCATTTGTACGTAGAAGATTTAGTTGTTAGCATTTAACATGTTTTTTGTAACTGTGTTAAATATCTTAGGCATAATTGATGTTTGGAAGGTCAGTCTTTTCAACTTTTTGGTAACGTATGGCTAAAATTTATCTTATTTGGAAACGTTGGGGTTTAATTTTGACTATTTCATACGTTATGGCTAAATATGTACCTCCTAAAAAATATTTCTATTTGAATTGTTCTTATTCAGTTCGTGGTTATTCTCACAATAAAACAGGGGATATATGGAACGCAATTAAATTGATAATGATATTTTCCAGATTTTTTTACCATGAATTTCAATAAAAAGAAAAATTAGAATGTAAAAATCGATCTAGAGAACATTTGTAGCACCTTGAACAAGAGTAGATGAATATTTAGACCAATTAAATTGCTTCAGGATTATCATGTTGGTTTTAAATTGCATGAATTTGACATTTTGAGAAATTCTTTTCAAGTATGAGACACTTATCAATATTTAGACCAATTATGATCCTTGTGTCGGGTTCCGACTTTGATATAAATCCCAAACCCAATGGGCTTGAATGGATTTGGACCGGATTGGACCAAATATAAAATATACATGTTCAAGTCCAATCCATAAAGGATGAACTTGGACGTGCCAACCGGCCTTTAAACATGCCTAATCCATATACAACTTATAATTCATATATATATATAATTAATCCAACAAAACATGGGGTTGTAGCTCATATGGTAGAGCGCTCGCTTTGCATGCGAGAGGCACAGGGTTCGATTCCCTGCAGCTTTTTTTTTAAAGGTGCAATATTACCTTTAACGTTGGCAAATTCTAAAAAAAAGATTTCATTTTTTTTTTGTAATTCTAAAAAAAAAGATTTCATTTTTTTTTGTAATTTAATAATACTATTTGAGATTAATATTTTTTTGTCAACTCTTACAAAAAAAAAGGTATAATTTTTTAATTTTATTTTTATTTTTTCACGTCTATTCCAGTAATTGTGATATATTACTAAATAGTGATAAAAATGATAAATATATGAAGTGTGAATGACATAATTCGTGACTGGAAAGACTATTTGATGAATTACTTCTCAAATTAACCCAAATTATCAATATTACGATAAAATTGCTCTTACCTGCCTAGATTAGGGATAAAATTATACAATTTTAGACGTTAGGAGAATAATTGCTCCTAGTTATCAACGTTTGAGACAATTTTGTACCTTATCTCTAAATTTAATCTACTTTTTAAACTAATATCATATGGGCTTGGTTTTTCTTGAATAGGCCCAAACAGAATTCAGCCAAGGCCCAAAATCTAGGGGGGCGGTTATAGGCAAAAAGCATCATTAGGTCCCTGATCTTTTATTTTTTGGTTCATTAAGCCCTTGATCATTTATTTGGATACATGAAGCCCCTGATCATTTATTTATTTTTATCTCATTAAGCCCTTTATGACCAAATTAGTAAGTTATGAACATCTAATTCTGTTAAAAATATGTTATTAACTCCATCTGTATTTGAAATTATTAAAAAAAGTATTTTTTACAGTTTAAATTAAGGTTTTTACAGTTTTTCTACAGCCACATTACACATCCAAAACTACTTTCAAACAATAAAAAATACAAATTTTGAATGTAAGTGCAATTAATAACAGTCTGTTAACCGAATTTTATGTTCGAAATTACTTTTTTTGGTCATCAATGGCTTAATGAAGCAAAAAATAAATGATCAGGGGCTTAATGTATCTGAATAAAAGATCAAAGACTTAATAAACTAAAAAATGAAAGATCAGGAGTCTAATAATACTTTTTGCCGACGGTTATATATTGCCCAATTTCAATTAAAGAACATAATCATTTTTTCTTAAGTTTTTTAAGGTACATAATCAAAATTAAAAATAGAAACTGATTTTGTTAATTAAAATTAATTTCTTCTAATAATGTTTTATAAATTAGCTCATTTAGAATATTGGAATAACCTGAATAAGCAGAAACCTTAATTGAAAATAGTGATATTGAAAATTAATTTTCGGAGCGATAACTTAAGAAATATTTTATAAAAATATCATTTACACGTAAATTAATATCACCCTCAGATGCAGAAGATTTCTAGAACCGTCCGATCTGGAAAAAAATATCCCTTAAAAATGCGAACGGTACCTTTCAGTTACATGGAGAATCCCTACTGCTCGTTCCAGTAATCATATGGTTAAGAAATAACAAACGTTGGATCAAATTAAACGGTTGTCCAAAGGACAAAGACAAAGACTAGCGTCGCCTGACACTTCAAAGGTCAGAGGGCCTGAGATTCAATGAAACGAGGACACCTGTCAACATGCTTGCTATGTGACAGAGTGCACCACCTGACGGCCTTACAGTGTGAGATTGATAGAGCCAGCTGAAGGTTGACATGTGTCCAATGACACATTAGGGTAAATTACTAGAATGACGATGATCATAAATAGGAAAGGTATATGATCCATATGAGGTATGTAAACACAATAATTATTAATACTCTGATTATCTTCAATCCTATTTCAACCTTTACTAACTTAAACATCGAAACGGATTTATTGGATGTCGACCTCTCTCTAATCTTTTTTACTTGTTCTTTTTAATAAAATATATTATTATTTTATTGATAAAATATTAATATAATAATTAATTATAGAATATGTAGTTTTATTTAAGAATAAGGATGAATTTTAAATTAGAAAGTGCAGATGTGATTGTAACGTATGAAATAGTTTAAATTTGATCTTATAAGATCAATTTTATTCTTAAATTACTGAAAGGTTAGTTGACTGTTATATAATTGTCATATCAGATCTTGCAAACAAGTTTGTCGATAAATTGAAACAGTTTTTACATTTTTAGCATTTAACATTTTTTTTGTAACTGTATTAAATATCTTAAGTATAATTTTTTATTATTTAAAAAACATATTTTTACGACTATATGTTAGTTTCAGTTTTAAATTACATTTTGATAAATTATTTTCAAAATATGAGACATTTGTGAATATTTAAACCAATTATGATCATTGTGTCAGTTCCGACTTTGAGATAAATTCTAAACCCAACCCATTTATATATGGGCTTGAATAGATTTGAACCGAATCAGGCCAAATATAAAATAGGGTCAAATACATAAATATCATAATTAAGTACAAAATTATAACTAAATCATATCACCAAATTTAATCCTTAATATGTTATTATTTTCTATATATTATGATTTTACACCATAATTTAAAAATTATAGACTCAAATTCTTAAATCATAAACTCTAGAAAATATAATTTAGACTTCTAATTTATAAATCATAATTCTTAAAATATATTAAAAGTACTGATTTTACTAATTTGATATAATTCAAAATTATGACTTGATATAATTGTAAATA